>NC_091789.1:33273830-33579910 GCF_029378745.1 Bos indicus | reverse complement strand
AAATAATGCATCAATACTTACTCATTAATTGTAATAAGTGTATTGTATTAAGGTAAGATACTAGGGACAGCAGAAACGGGGTGAGGGCATATGATTCTGCTATTTTCACAAATATTATTCAAATCTTAAAGGGTCACAAAGGAAAAGGTCAAAATAAAGTCTATTGACAGTGTCAATGAAAAAGACAAGGGAACTCTGGGCAAAACATGCTGAGTACGTTAAAAAAGGAAACAAAAAGGAAACCAAACACAAGCACACAGAACCTGTAAGTGTGAAACAACCCTTGCTAAATTAGCTTCAGCTTTTCCTCTCCCTTAACCTCCAATCCCATATAATATACTAACCGGGCCTCTTCCACCACAGAAACATCTCTGGATCCACTTTTTTCTCAAGCCCCACAAACACTGCCCTGATCCAACCTCATAGATGTTTTGCCTGGATGTGGCAAAAGCCACCAACCAAGGCCAGGTGTAGACCTGGAACCCTGTACTTGCTCAAAAACTGCTTTAAGACGTCTGCCAGTATTATTTGCCACAGAAGTCTGTCAAGATCCAGGCAGGGGTAAGTGTCTTGCCAAGGATACAAGGGTCCAGAGCAAACTTTTACCTTGGTGTACGTCTCAGCGTGCTCAAGTCGCTCAGTCGTGTCTGACTCTTTGCAACCCCATGGACTGTAGACCCCCTCCAGGCTCCTCTGTCTATGGGATTTCCCAGGCAAGAATACTGGAATGCTGCCATTTCCTCCTCCAGAGTATCTTCCCACCCAGGGTCGAACTTGCATCTCCCACATTGCAGGCAGATTCTTTAACGCTGAGCCTCCAGGGAAGCCGTGAGGAAACACAGGGGCTTCACAAAGGAGCAGAACATTCACTGAGAATCATTAAGCCAGGGGTGGCACCTGTCCAATCTGTGATGCCCTGGGCAAGATCAGCTTGGGAACATGGTCGTGTGTTTCTACACAGAGGCTACTGCTGAAGATGCTGGATACTGGAAATGACCTCCATATAAGTTGGTTGTGGGGAGCAGTTTGGGCACCCTAGCAGCCAAAGGCCTGAGGTTCTTATGTACCCAGAGCAAGATCCCAACCACACCTAGCAGTCATATCCAATAAGGTGCATGAGGAGTACCTGTTATGAAGGTGTCATGTATCCATCCTGGAGTGGCCCCCGGGGCTGTGGTCCTGGAATTGGCCCCAGAGCACGGATGTCCTCATGGAGACCGAGGCAGCAGCTCACCTGCAGAGGCATCTGCTCCCCCCTCCCTCTCCCAGCCAGGTCAGATGGGATCTCTAGAGGCTTGCTGCTTCCACCTCTATGGGGCGGCTGACCCTCTTTGCAGCCTGCACCCCTGGGACCTGGTTACTTTCCAAATCCTCATTGGAGTCTGGGGCCTCTTGCACCTAGGAGAGCATCCAGGATACCAACCCTGCCATCTGCTAGAGCCTGTCCTCTGCTCAAACAGCCTGACTAGCTCCTAGCTGGCTCTGTGGATGGCTCATAAGATACCCCTCTGTCTCTCACACTCAGGCTCAAAAGCTAGGACCTCACAGTCACATTCACAAGACCCCGAGTTTCCTCCAACACGTGGGATTCCACAAGGAATGGTCTAATACACCTCAGGATCATAGACATGTGCCCTGCACTTCTATGGCAATGAATACTACTGACCCACCACAAGGAGATCACCTAGACACTGTGTCAAGTCCTGTTGGCTCCACCTGAAGCACTGTGGAAGGGGATGCTGCCCTGGGACTTCCAGATAAAGATACACACATGAGGTCATCAGGACCAGGGCCTAAGCGGCTCTGAGTGGGGGGCAGGCAGGACAAATCCCAAGCCCAGGTTCTGGGGAAGGGGGGTGCTGTGGGCAGCAGAAGTGGGTGGCCTCGGGCTGGACCTCACAAGGAGGATGCCCCCAACCCCAACAGGGAACTTTGGCAGCTGGCTGCTGCCCTCCTGATGGAGACTGAGCACAGCCCCAAGGGGGCTGACAGTGTGGTTCAGGGGGGCAGCAGGGGTGTGACTGTGGGTGTGGTGGGAGGAATTCCTGCAGCCAGCTCCCTGTGGGGCAGCCTCTCTCAAAGGTCAGAGGTGCAGGACTTTAGTCTCTGGGAGAGGAACCACACTCGGAGTGGTTTGTGTCTGTGTGTTGCCCTAGCTTGAGGATTAACCCCTGGGTGCCTATGTTCCTTCAAAACAAATGGTCCTGACAAAAATACTTCTGCTTAAAATTCATTGGCCATGGTTCATCACGTGACCCTTCCTAAGTGAAGAGGCCTGGCAAGGTCGTGTCCCCATGTGTGCAGGGAGAGAGGAAGACAAAGGTGACTGAGCACCTGACATCTCTTCAATCCCACACTTCCAAGCAAATGCTCAACAAAGAACAGTGGTTAGAATTTATGACGACAAAATCTCCTTTGTTTTGGGGAGGAGAGTCTGAGCAGGTTACATGGGTCTTGAAATTCTCCACCTTTTCCAAGTGTCCACTGACTACCTGGCAGGTGCCACATATGTGAGCAGAATCACATCTCCTGTTCCCATTGTTTCTGGCACTCAGCACGGAAAGCTGCCCCTTCAGCCCCCTGCACCCATCTGCACCCCCTACCACAGTGACCTCACCACCTCATTAGGCCTGGAAGTCGCTCCTGCCTTTTGATGCCAGGCACAGCCTTAACCTGTAAATCCTCTGCTGCCTCCACACTTCTCAACCTGCCTGAACCCAGGGACGCTGGCAGATGTTACATCTTTACTGGCGCGTACTTATTTCTAGTGTTATTCAGATCCAGAGTCTGTCCCTCTCTCCACAGGAAACTGTTTTGTTTTCAAGACACCTCAGAAAATCGGCAGGTCAATAGGAAACAGAATAGAAAACCAGTCAAAATTGCTGCTCTGAGTGTTTTCCTCTTGGAGGATATATTATTCAATTTGGGCATTGTGTGTGTTTGGGGGTGGGGAGCAGTGTCTTTCCCAGCTGTGAAACTTATTCCCAGGATTCCAGACACCCAGCATGTCCTGTCCACATTTGCAGCTTCTCCTCACACATTTCTTCCCACTGAAATCTAGACCATGCTCACAAGTGGCTGAAATACAGTCCAGATGACCAAATAAATTGTCATTTCAGTATACTTGGTAATCAGCTTTCCCAGGGCAGAGAGATTGGCTAGCCAAGGGAATACAGGGAAATACTTCAAAGAGCAAGATTCGCATTTCTTCAGGATTTGTAGCAGATGGGGGGGTGGTAGAAAACACCTCCTTTGCCCCTGTGGTCAACAGCAATGCTTCAGGAGCCAGGAAGGACCCCTTCCTTCCTGCCTCAGAAAGAGATTTCTCTGGGCTTTATCCAAGATGCAAAAGGACACCTCACAGCAATGATCCATTTCAGACTTTCCCATCAACCTCATGGCACACTGCCTGTAAGTCTGAGGGCTGCCACCAACCAGCCTCATCACAATCACCTCCCACAGAAGGAACCCAGTTTCTCAAAGCCCCAAACCACCCTGGCTCAGGCACTGACACTTGAGTGCTCCTCCTGGAGCCCCACCACCCCTTCCGGTGTTGCCTTGTTCCGTGGGACTAGGGGACATCTCTCCACCTTCCTTGTGTGACTGCGGCTCTGAGACCATTGCTCGAGGTGGGGGTGTCCTGCTTCTCCTAGTGTCCCCACTGCTAACATGGCCTTTCATGGAGCAGAAGCTCCATAAAGGTCTTCGGAATAAATGAGCCAGTGAGCAGGGGGCTCAGATGAACTGTCTGCTACTTCCTTAAATAACCCAGCAAAATCCTAATAATCAGAGATAATTTAGTTTTTGAGAATGATACACAAGAAGGACAGAAGCATGAATTCACTATGATTACTTTTATCATCTAATTCTTCCCCCATCAATACGAGCTGCTCAGTAAGTTCACATTTCCAAACAGTCCTAATTCCAATTCCACTGTATCCTGTTCAGGACCACAAAACAAGATGGAAGAGTTCCCAACTGCTTTTACAAAATAGCAAAACTCTTGTTCTTGAACTGGGTAAGCACAAACACATTGTGATCAACTTCATTCACAAAGCTGAGACACTGAACTTTATTTAGCCTTCCATTACAACAATTCAAGTTTGACAATTTCTAAGGAAACAGAGATGAATCTGCCTGTCATCATAAAGAACAGGAACCCAAAGACGCTACACAATGGCTCCCCCAACTGGCCCAGGCCCTCAGTTCTGAGAAGGCTGAATGCTCCCTCTTCAATCGCAAAGGGAAGGATTACCCTGGCTGCCGCTCTGGCTCAGGCCTCCTTGTCCTTCTCCTTTACAGCCTCTGTAGACTGGAGTGGGAAGGCCCTCCAAGCCCTTTGTCTGACCCTGAGCACCAAAGCCATGACTTGCTGTTTGCTGGTCTCCGCATAGGCCCGGGGACCCCACAGGAACTCGTAGTGAGCAGGGTCACTGTCAGGCACCTGCCGGTACTCCAGGTACCCCTCCCGCACCCACACTTGGGTCAGCAGCTCCTGGGCTCCCCAAAGATGAGTGCTCCCTCCCAACACACCCCCATCCTGCTGAGTGCTCCCCAGACCACTTCCTCAGGGGCGGGGTCTCCATTCCTCATGATCAGGCTGAGGACCAGCACCAGGAGACCAGTCTTGGCAGGCCCCGCCCATTGCTCTGCATTGCATCACAGGTGAGGCCCAGGGCAGGGATCATACCATAGGTGTCCTTCCTGGGGTATACCCCCCTCACCTCCACACCAAAGACCAGCTGCAGGCACTCCAAGGCTAGTCCTGAAGACCACCGGGAAGTGCTCCTGGTTGTCCTTTGAGGACCTTCTTCAGCATTTCTGCCTGGGAGGTCAGCTCCTTGGCTCGATACTTGAGGAGCAGGAAGTTCATCAGGTTAGTTATCATCTCCTTCAGAGCTTGCAGGGGCAAGGCCTCCCCAGGGGCTGAGGAGGACACTGTGGAAGAGGAGGCCGAGGGGGATGCAGCCTTCCCCACCTCAGCCCCCAAGAGCTGCACCTCCACCGGGCCCTGGGCCTCGCCTGGGTCTTGAAGGTCTTCTTCGAGTTTGCTCAGCTCACTCATCTCCACCAAGAGCACGATGCCTGTGATCAAACCCCAGACAGGCGTGAGACAGGGGGACAGATGGGGACCACGGGGCTTAGGGGAGGAGGGGGTGGGAATGGCCTGGGCTGAGAACCCCACTGCCCCTGTGGTCAGTGCACAGAGGCCAGACGGGACATGAGGAGCAGCTGAGGACCAAGCATCTCCCCAGCCCAGAACCCACGGGAGGCCTTGGGCGGTCTGATACAGGCCACTTACAGGTCTCCCCTTGAGGGTTCACTCAGACCTCACAGGGGCACTCATCCTGGGCGGCCAGTCCCTTGGCTACCTGAAGGAAGAAGTGAAGTGGCTCCCCAGGGTGCAGTCAGCACAGCCTGATATTTCTGGCACTGACAAAGCAGGGGCGATTAGGGCCTTCTGGGTCTCCTCTGTTCTGGGATAGGGAACCCCACTCAGGAAACCCTCCTCACCTTCACTCCTGGTACTGCCTGGACCTCCTCTGCTCTCTGACCTCAGGACACGGGCCTCAGACTTCCGCCTCAGCCTCCTGGTTCCTGGAGCTCCTGTGAGAGAAATGATCGGGGACACCTTGTGGGTAGAGTGTGGCACAGCCTGGGCCTTTTGTGCTTGGAGGAGTGGACTCTGTGAGGTCTCCCCCAGTTGTGGCGTGGGAGGTCCCCCTCAGGGCTCCCTTGTGGTTCTCCCCTTTCCCTTGGCACGGCCTGGACCTTCCCCTATGGGGCCTGTAGGGTAACTCAGAACAAGACCCGAGTCTGTACAGAAAGTGCTGAGAGGCCCCACATTTGGCCACACCTGCTCAGGGCCTCCCGGGGGTTCTAGGCTGGGGAGATGCTTGGTCCTCAGCTGCTCCTCATGTCCCGCCTGGCCTCCAAGAACTGACCACGGGGCAGGCATCTGCTCAGTCCGGGCAGTCCAGCCTCTGCCAACCTGAAGCCTCCAC
The DNA here is from genome assembly GCF_029378745.1 of Bos indicus. Lineage (NCBI taxonomy): Eukaryota > Metazoa > Chordata > Mammalia > Artiodactyla > Bovidae > Bos > Bos indicus. The sequence continues at coordinate 33,573,905 of NC_091789.1, read as the reverse complement.
CCTCCACCCGAAAACCTCACATCCTGAGGTCCCTAAGCCAGACAGAGGTCAAGAAACTGCTCACCCCCACTCTGGGCCCTCCAAAACCCTCTTGCAATGGTCAAGATCCCTCCCCCGTTGGGGTCTAACAGCCTCAGTCCATCCTCACATGGAGCCTGGACTCCAGGCAGCACCCAGGGCTGTCCCATCTGCCATTTTGAGACCTCGCCACTTTCACAAGGCCTCCAGTCTCTCTGGACCCTATTGTTAGGAAGTCAGACAGGCCAAGTGTGCTCTCCCCGCAGTCTCCCAGGGCCAACTACAGGGGCAGGGATTTGTGGGGTTCTGTCGGTCCTCCACTCAGGGTCCCCCCAGTCCTCCTGCAGCTACCTCACCTTGCCTCCGCACAGAACCTGGATTCTCACCTCTCCGCAACTGAAGCCCCACCCCTTATTCCAAGACCCCAGTCTCTTGAGGACCCGGATGTCAGGAGGTCTCGCATGCCTGTTGCGCTCATCCTGACCCAACGGTTGCCCTGGACTGACAACAGAGATGGGCTTCTCTGAGGTCTCCTCTGATTGGGGACCAGGGTCCTCTAGTCCCTCCTCAGGGTCCTCAATTTGACACCCCGCAGGACCTGGGAATCGGCCCCCCTGAGGCCCTGCCCCATATGCGAGGTCCCCAGTCTGAGACCCAGATGTCAGAAGTGCGACCCTGCATGTTGGGCTCATCCTACCCCAGGGTCTCCAAGGGCCAATAGCAGCTACAGGTTTCTTTGAGGTCTCCTCTGACTGGGGTCCAGGATCCTCTCAGTCGTCCCTGAGGGTCTTCCATCTTGAAAACCCTGGAGGAGCTGGACTTCTTCCCTCTGCTTACCTGAGGCTACATCCCTTTTCCCAGGTCCCCAGTTTCTCTGAGACCCAGAATGTCAGGGAAATGCAGCATGTGCTCATACACCGTCTGTGCTCCCTGAGCCTTGATGTGAGGGTCCCGCCTCTGTTCAACACAAAGGGCATCCCCGGATCTGCAGGGCTCAAGATGAGGTCCTTGAGGGAGGATATAAGGAACCCCACAGATCCCTGACCCCTGCTGTCAGCCCTGGGCCGCCCTGGTGGTAAGATGAGCACTTGGCAGCCTGTTCTGACTTCGCATCTGTGTATCAGAGGACATTAGGCAACTGTTAGAAGGGGCAGGGCCTCAGATGGGCAGAGGGAAAGATCTTAGTTCTTTTGAGAGTCAAGGTAAGGACTCTGAGGAAGGACTGAGCGGACCTTGGGCCCAAGAGCAGGGTGGGCCTCTGGGAGGACATAGGGCGGATGAGCACATGCTGTATTTCCTGACATTCGGGTCTCAGAGAGACTGGGGTACTGTGGAGGGAGTGAAAATCTTGACATTCCGGGTCTCAGAGAGACTGAGGTCCTGGTATAAGGGCTGGGGCCTTAGTAGGGGACAGGAGAGAATCCGAAGTCCTACCTGGAGACAAGGTGAGGTCCTGAGGGAGGACTGAGGGGACCCCAAGGGAGGACTGACAGAAGCCCACAGATCCCCAGCCCCTGTTGTCCGCGCTGGGAGCCCCTGGGGTGAGAAAGCACACTAGGCCTGTCCTGACTTCCTGACATCAAGGTCTATGAGAGACTGGGGACCTGGTGTGAGGAGCAGTGGCTCAGGTGGGGAGAGGACAAAGCCCAGGTGAGTTGGCTCTTCCCATCAGGTGGCCAAAAGTATTGGAGCCTCAGCTTTAGCATCAGTCCTTCCAATGGATATTCAGGGTTGATTTCCTTTAGGGTTGACTGGCTTGATCTCCTTGCTGTCCAAGGGGCTCTCAAGAGTCTTCTCCAGTGCTACAGTAGTACTATTTTATACATAGTAGTGTGCATCTGTTAATCCCAAACTCCTAATTTATCCCTTTCCCTGCTTTTCCCCTTTGTAACCATAATTTTGTTTTCAGTCTTTCTGATTTGTAAATAATTTCATTTGCATCACCTTTTTAGATTGCAACCTATAAGTCTTACCATAGAATATTTGTCTTTCTCTTTCTGACTTATTTCACTTAATATGATACTCTCTAGGTCCATCCTCAGAGAAGGCAATGGCAACCCACTCCAGTACTCTTGCCTGGAAAAATCCCATGGGCACAGGAGCCCGGTAGGCTGCAGTCCATGGGGTCATGAAGTCAGACATGACTGAGCCATTTCAGTTTCACTTTTCACTTTCATGCATTGGAGAAGGAAATGGCAACCCACTCCAGTGTATCTTGCCTGGAGAATCCTGGGGGGGATGGGGGGAGCCTGGTGGCTGCCGTCTCTGGGGTTGCACAGAGTCGGACACGACTGAAGAGACTTAGCAGCAGCAGGCAGGTCCATTCATGTTGCACAAACGGTTATTACGTTCATTATTTTTCATGGCTGAGTAGTATTCCTGTGTTGTGTGTGTGTTGTGTGCTGTGTGTGTGTGTGTGTGTGTGTGGGGTGGGTGTCTGTGTGTGGGTGTATACCACATCTTCTTTATACAGTCATCTGTCCATGGACATTTAGGTTGCGCTTCCATATCTTGTCTGTTGTAAATAATGCTACAATGAATGTTGGTGTGCATGTATCTTTTCACATTAGAGTTCCTGTCTATCTAGGTAATATTCAGGATATGGGATTGCTGGATCATATGGTAGTTTCGTTTTGTAGTTGTTTAAGGAACCTCCATACTGTTCTTCATATTGGAGTGTACCAACTTACAATTTCCACCAACAGGTGTACGAGGGTTCCCTTTTCTCTGCTCCCTCTCCAACATTTATCTTCATAGGATTTTTTGATGATGACCATTCTGACCAGTATAAGGTGATACTTCATTGGAGTTTTTGATTTGCATTTGTCTAATAATTAAGAATGTTGAGCATCTTTTCATGTGCCTGTTGGCATTCTGTGTCATCTTAGAGAAAGGGTCTTCTTTGGAGAAAAGTTTTCATGTCAGGGGCACACAGGCTGGGTGGCTCAAACTACAAAACCATGTTGGTTCAGGAGGCCAGCAGCCAACGTGGAGGTGTCAACTGACATTGGCTTTTGTGAGGCTGTGGAGAGAGTCTGTCCCATCTCTCCCCTCTCACTTCCGGGGCATTGCTGGCATGGTGGGTGTGCCTGGGCTTGGGCTTCCTCTTCACCTGGAGTTGTCTTGTGTGCCCAGTCTGTCTCTAAATGTGTCATTTTGTATGGGGACAGCATTCTGTTAGAGGAGGGTCCATCCTAATGAACTCACTGGACTTCCATCAGCTCTGTGAAGACCTTTCCTTTGTCTGTAAGGTCACACGGAGGTACTTGGGATGAGGGCTCCAGCACCTGAACTTGAGGGGACACAATGTGACTCCTCACACCCTACAAACACTCTGAGGTAGGGAACACACTGGAATGTTCCAAGGATGGAAGGATGGCCTTCATAGCTATTGTGGGTGAATCCAGGGGCAAGGAGAGGCAGGCTGCCAGGGTAGGAGGCAGATCATGTGGGACCTCTTGGGCCTGTGAGAACTGTGGCTCTGCTGTGCTTGGGAAGAGAAGGCCCAGGATGCCCTATGCTGGGTGCCTCTGAGACTACGTCCCCATCCTCATAGTCCTCGTGGAAACGGAAGCTCCCTGCTAGAGGTGCTGAGAATCTACTGAGTTTCAGGCCAGCGGCTCTGCTCCCCTGCCATCACCCACTCCAGTAAACCAGGACGCCCTTCCAGGTACAAGGAAAGAAGTGAGGAAGGAGGTGCAATGTGATCAAGTCCCCTGCAGTAATGGGCTATCTCTCTATCCCTGGCACCTCCTCAGCCATGGAAAGATGTGAGAGTAACATAGTGGGTTATTTGAGTTTGAATTCTGTAATCCCTGCATGGTGCCATTCCAGGCCTTAGCAGTGACACAGAGTGCAACCCGTCCCAGTAGTTCCCGCTCTCCTTCGTTCTTCTACTAGGCTCTAGGGTGGGGGCTGGGGCATCTGCTGACAGTGGAGGCAGTGGTGTGGAAGGGCTGCAAGGAACGTGGTTCCCAAAGGCATGGGAAGACACCTGGCAGGGCCGTCCAGGGCCAAGGCCAGATTGGTTTGCATGGATCTGTGCTCAGCAGGCCTGGGCTAAGATGGGGATTCTGCAGAGCATGGGCAGGGATGGGGCCAGGGAGGTTGAGGGGGTGGGGGTGGGGGCAGTGTTGGGCCGGGGAAGCCAAGCCCAGGACTGTGTCCTGTCTGTGCTGAAAGAGGACCCACAGCCCTGCCACTGGGCTGTGAAGCCTAGGGGCTTGCCCTCCTGCCTCACTGCTCCCAGGGTTTAAGGGCCCTCTGTCTTGGAACTCACCACATGCCTCTCTCCCACTGCCCCGCCCTCCTTCTTGACCTCCCCACAGACTGCATGTGATGGATGGGTCCTCTGGGTTGCAACCCCTGTCAACGGACAGTGTGGAGATGGATGGAAGGAGCCAGCCCTCTGTGACCCATCCCCTCCCCCATATTCTGTATTAGCAGGCTTGGAGGATGCTCGGTACATGTGGAGCTGATGTCTGGGCCCAGGGCTGTGAGCTTGGAGGCTGCTGTGTCCAGGCTCCTGCCTTTGTGGTTCTGTGTTTCCACACCCACGTGAGGTCCTGGGAGCCCTGGGAGATGAAGTTCGGCCTGTCTGTCCTTCCGACAGCCTTACGGTGTCAAGACCGTGGAGATGTGGTGGTGGCCCGTGCTATGTGGACCCAGCACTCTACCCTGGCTGTCCACATTGGGCACTGGGACTGGGAGGATGTGGACTGGCAAGAGCTGCTAGAGCAGAGGCTGGGGATGAGCCCTGTCCAGATCCAGGCCCTTGCTGCGAGATAGGGAAAAGTTCGGCCACGGAGTGATCGCTGGCAAGTGACACCCTGCCCCGCGCTGCCCACATGGCCCCTGGTGCTGCCCTGGATCTCAGCCAGCTTGTGGTCATTGTTTTCTGTTGAACCGGTTGGTAGGGGGAGGAGGGATGGGGCTGAGGTTTCTTCAGAGGGGCAGCGAGGGTCCCTGGGCTTGGAAATGGTGGCCCGAGGTGTCTGACCCCCACTCTGGGCCTCAGTCCCCATTTGTGCTCTGAAAGGCAGAGGCATATCCGGGTCTGCCTGTGGCACTTGCCTCTGTGTGTGTGTGTGTGGGGGGGGGGGTGAGGGTGTGCCCAGCAGAGGACCATAAGAGGTAGAACAGGCACCCAGTCTGGGTTCCCCAGCCCTAATTGCCTGCAGCGCGGCCTGAGCAAAGTCCCCTGACTCCACAGGAGTGAGGCCCCACAGCAACTCCTGTCTGCTGGTGAACTCGCTTGGGGACCTGATGTCTGTAGGCTCCCCGCTGGTGCCCCCCCTGTTCTGTCCCTGAAGCCTGCAGTGGGCAGACTGAGAGGTGCCCATGGCCTGGTGGGTTCATGGAGCACCAGGCCTCTCCCTTTCATTTCACTCCCTCCCTTGCTTGGCCTTACCCCGAGTTCCCTTTGCTGAGGTGAACCCGCCTGAAATGCTCAGCCAGAGGGACCCAGTTCACTCCTGGGTCTCTTCTGTGATGCAGTCTTAGTCTCTAGCAGGCATGGACTTTGAATCGCCTTGTTCTCCTTCTGTGTCCTGTCTCTTGCACACAGGTCTCGTGATGGGGGTCACTTTTGCTGTGCCCAGAAAACCTAGGTTGTGATGAGGTGGAGGAGCTGGAGAATCAGCCATGCTGCCCGACCTGCAATGGAAGTGCCTGACTGCGCTCGCCGACCCTCGCTGGCTGCTACAGCCCGTCCTGGGGAGCGCCAGGAAGGACATCTTCCAGTGGACATCCAAGCACCTGAGCCACTTTGGTCAGGAGGCCTCTCCAGACTGGGCTCTCGAGAGGAAGGTGACCGAGAGACCAGCTCATGGTGACACCATCTGGTCGCCACCATGCCCTGGACATGCTGGTCTGGTTCGGTCCTGAATCCGCCCCACCTGCAGTGAGCTGCCCACTTGGTTGCAGGGCTGGGGGCCAGGACTCTGGGCTCAGCAAGAGTCTCCAGGACTGTACCTTTACAAAAAGATGTCACCCACTCGTTTTGGCCCTGCTGGGGTCTTTGTGCTTGAGAGAAATGTGTTGTTAAGAAACCGGTTAGTGCTTTCCCCTCTCTGTTCTGGTCCAAATTCCCCGATATTGGAACAGTGTCCAGGGGGACCGATGGGGGAATGCCGGGGGTGAGGCTGCGTGTCAGCAGCTGGCTAGGCCTCCAGCACATGGAGAGGCCCGCAGGCCCAGAAAACCAGCCGTGGTTTGTCCTTGCAGGTGACCCTTGCCCTAGCTGTAAAGTGTCCCTTGGCTCACAAAGCATGTGTGTTGGACACAGTGCCTGGGCTGCTCCATATCCAAAGTTAGGCTCCTAAATACAGCTGTGGGAGCAGGAAGCAACAAGGGCTGGTGTTCACCTTGTGGAAACTTGTACTTGTGTTTGGATTTGAAGTCATGTTTTTGCAAGGCCCCTTGGTGAGTGGGGGTGACCCTGCTTTCCAGCAGGCTCTTGCGGTTGCCCCTGGATCAGGGTCTGGAGAGGCTCAGCTGCTGATCAGAAACTTGTGGCATCATCAGCGGACCCAGGAGGAGCCCATTCTGCTTCAGGGGTGCATGACCATGGAGGAGACACCCCCATGGTCAGGAGCCAGACCGGGTCTTCTGCTGTGTGGCAGGCAAGGAGCAGGGGACCAGCCCATCTTGGGCTGGCCTCAGCGCATGGCTCCAGAGCCACACTCTTGGCCCGAATGTGTGAAATGGCTTACTGCTTCAGATGAAAAGGTACCATGGGGACTGGACTGAGGCCTGCCTGGGGGCGTGGGCTTCCAGCCCTCATCGGGCTCACCCAGTCCATGTGTGAGTAGGCATGGACAGACAGAAAGAACACAGACTTGCAGTTCTCAGTCAATACTTTATTTATTCCCATGGAGTTTTGCTGTACTTTATTAGAGCTAGAAATACATATTTTTATTACAAGAGAGTGCTTTTGAGTGTCACTAGGGACCTGGCGGCTCAGGGATTGGGATTGTCCTTAAACTGCTTACAGAGGGCACACTTGTAAACTGAGGAATCCTCCTGCTCATCCACCTCAGGGGCCTCATTTGGGGCCACAGCTGAAATGACAACCATCACAATGGAATAATAGATGTACATAGTCATCAACCAAACCATAACCTGGGTACTCTGTGGGGGCTCTAGGGCAGTTCCCCTGTGCCATCCCTTCCTGCAGTAGCTGGGGTACAGACGTGGCATTGCTGGACATGCCCTCTCCACTGGGCCCACCCTGCTCGCTAGGGAGATGGTTTTGCCCTGGCCCCCTCAGCTACACTGCTCATAGACCAAAGGCCACAGAACACAAATGAGCACCAGCCAAGCGTTCTGTGAGCTGTTTGGATTCCTTTCTGGGCCTTCTTGTCAGCCTCTGGGTGGACTCATTGTGATGGAATTTAGGAGTCTGGTCACCACAGCTTGCTTCTTTCTCTTTGGGGTCGCTGTTGCGCTGGTGGAGGGCTAAGCACTTATTCTGGGGTCACCTTTCCTCCAGATGTCCTGCAGGAGGGAGAGGTGTCTCCTGAAACTTGGAGTTCCGATAGATCTGAAAGGAAATGAATCACTTTAGCCGCTGTGTGGGAGAATAGCAATTCCTCACTGCCCTCCTCCCCACCACGTCTTGACCTTGCCTAAATATGGAGATAAAGTCTCTTCATTCCTGGCAGCTTATGAGGCCTTAGTGAGTGTGCTCCTAGAGGTCCCTCAGGGTCAGCCTTCCTTGAAGTGTTACTGGCTCTCCCTGATTTCAAGTGGCCCCTCAGGGTCTGGAGTCACCCCTATGGACCCTTTGTAAGGGGGTTGGTGGAACATGACAGGTCCTGCTTTCTCCTCTTTCCTTAACCACCCTCTCACGAGAAAAAAGTTCTCCTGGGAAATGAAACCAGTCCAGCACTCAGCTTGTCTAGTCTAGTCTCCCCAGAAGGCTTTCTACATTACCATCATCCTCTTCTTCCCCACAGAGTGACCCGAAGGTCAGATTTTCCTGAACCCATCCAGGTTCAGTTCGCAGATGAAAGTCTTGATGCTGTCTGTCTTGAAGATCCTGTCTGCGCCCCTGCACTGCAAGGACCTCTGTCTGGAAGAGATCTGCTTTGGATGACCACCATGTCTCCCTCGTCATTCCAGTGCCAGAGGTGACGGCCGCATCCTCCACCATCACCCAGAGCTTCTAGGGAAGGACAGCCTGAGGACGGCATTGTTCTCATCCTCGTTGGCCGTTTCTGGGTTTGGGCCCTGTGGTGGCAGGTTGTCCTTGGGCTCTCGGGTTTGGTCACCCTTCTTCTCCAAAGCCACCCCTGAGAATCCACGTTTGGATCCAGGGAGGAATCATGGCGGTCCCCTGCTGTGGGCTCCCCATCAGTTGATGGGGCCAGTGGGGCTGCAAGCGCCTCGTGGGAAGCCAGTCTACCTCAGGAGCATTCTCTACCCAAGCAGTGAATGCTCAGGGCGAGAAGGGCCTCAGACCAGGGTCTCAGTTTCCAATATTGTCTGGAGATTCTAGAATCTGGGTCGTGGGCCAGGCAGCCAATTAAGTAGTCCCTTCCTTACTTGTTTCATGATGTCACAGAGGTCATGTGGAGAGGCAGCTCTGGCCCAGTGTAGGGGAGGGGAAAGGGGATGGAGATGGGATCCATAGCTTGTCTCTATCTGAAAGTACAGAAAAGTATGTTTCAGGTTGCCTGTAAAGGCTCCCATCTGCTGCCAGGTGCTTGCTTCAGGGGGCCAGGCCTTGGATGGGTTGACACACCTGCCCCTGGCTCCACTCCCCTCCATACCAACCGGCAGGCCTGTGGTTGGCTTCTGCTGAAAGGCCAGGCCCTGGTGAGTCCTGGTTCAGCTACCACTGAGAGAGACCACAGGGTCAGATGGGCCCCTAATGACTGTCCCTTCCATAAGATGGGGTCCATAGCAGGCTGATTGGCCTAGCCTGATTTGGTGTTCTATCCCTTCACCCCCTGTACCCGGCCTTGCCCCTCTTCTGGCTTTGGTCTCTTGCAGCTGGTGCTGCCGATGGTAGGTCCTACTCAGATGACCCCAAAGTAAAGTCCCGATGGGACTACCTACCCCAGATCTGGGGGAACTCACAGAGTCAACCCCTCATACCAGCACTGAAGGCCGAGGTCTGTGCCACAGTCTACCCCCGGGGGTGCCCCCTCCATTTGTCTCACGGGGGCTCCAGGAACCAGGAGGCAAAAGTGGAGGTCTGAGGTCTGTGTTCTGAGGTCACAGGAGTGCCAAGGTGAGGTGGGGTGTCCTGAGTGTGCACAGGGGCTCCCCATCCCAGAACAGAGAGGACCTCAAAAGGCCCTAATCCCCCCACCTTGTCAGGCCCAGAACCTCAGGCTGTACTGGGCTGCAGCCTGAGCCGGAATTTCTCTTTCTCGTTTGACAGGGGGACTGACCACCAAGGAGGAGCGCCCCTGTAACGCCCAAGAGCAGCCCTCAAGGAAGACCAGTAAGTGGACTCAGTCAAAGCCACCCATGGAGCATCTCAAAACTGAGACCATTTACACTCTCTCTCTTTCCCAGGTCAGTGGTCTCCATTTGCCCCCTGCCACACCCACACTGGGCACAAGACCCCAGTCATCATGCCTGTGGTCCCGACGAATGAGCTCTGCACTTCTGAGGAAGACCTTCAGGGCCAAATCCAGGCCGAGGGCCCAGTGGAGGCGCAGCTCCTGGGGGCTGAGGCGGAGGATGCCTCAACCCCTCTGGCCTCCTTCCCTCCAGTCTCATTTTCCTCTGCCGCTGGAGATGCGGAGATCTTGCTCAAGCAGGCTCTGAATGGGATGACGACTCAGCTACTGGAGTTCCTGCTCCTCAAGTATGGCACCAAGGAGCCGATTTTCCAGGCTGAAATGCTGAATACAGTCCTCAGGGATAACCAGGCCCACTTCCCAGTGGTCTTCCGTAAAGCCACACAGTGCCTGCGGCTGGCCTTTGGCCTGGATATGAAAGAGGTGGACCACAGAGAGGCACATCTATGTCATGGTCCCCATCCTGGGCCTCACCTCAATGAGATGCAGACGGATGAGCAGAGCATACCAAAGGCTGGCCTCCTGGTGACGGTCCTGAGCCTGATTCTCCTAGCAGGGGACCGGGTCAGTGAGGAGAACATCTGGGGAGCACTCAGCAGGATGGGGGTATTTGCTGGGATAAAGCACTGCATCTATGGGGAGCCCAAGGAGCTGCTGACCCAAGTGTGGGTGCGGGCGGGGTACCTGCAGTACCGCAGGTGCGTTACAGCCACCCTGCTCGTTACGAGTTCCTGTGGGGTCCCCGGGCCTATGCAGAGACCAGCAAGCAGAAAGTCAAGGACTATCTGCACAGGGTCAATGGAAGGGGTCCCCAGGTTCTTCCCACCCCGGTGGGCATAGGTGTGAGGGAGGAAGGAAGAGGGGCCCTGAGCCAGAACAGCAGCCAGGCTCCTTTCAGGCCACATCCAGCAGCTTGTCCTGGGGGAGGAAGGGAGGCTGATGCTTCCCTCTGTGTTTGAAGAGGAGCATTCAGCCTTCTCAGTCGTGACGGGGCTGGGAGAGTTGGGGGAACTGGTGTGTAGCATCTTTGGTTCCTGTTCTCTACAGTAACATGGAGATCCACTTCTGTTTCCTTTAGAAATTTTTCAAATGTTATTCCTTGTAATAGAAGGCCTAACGAGCTTCAGTGTCCAATTATGTTAGTAACGTTGATCACAGTGGTGTTTGTGGTCACCAGTTCAAGAACATGAGTTTTGCTGTTTGGTAAAAGTGATTGTGAACTCTTTATTTTTTTTGTGATCCAGAACAAGATTACATGGACTTGGAAAATAACTATTTTGGAAATATGATATTACTTAGTAAGAATTAGGAAATAAAATGTATTTGAGGTGAGTTCCTCTGTACTTCTTGTCTGTCATTTTATACAGCTAAACTATCTCTGTTCAACTGGATTTTTTCAAGTAATTTTTAAAGAAAGCACAAAAAGCCTGATCCGACTTAATAAGTGCCACCGCTCTGGCTCACTTATTCCACAAAACCTTCATGGAAACTTGTCCTCTCTGAAGGCCCTGTGTTCGCAGTGGGGACACTAGAAGCAGGACACCCCAACACCTAGAGTGATGATCTAAGAGCTGCAGTCACATGAGGAAGGTGGAGAAACGTCCCTAATTCCACAGAAGATGGCAACTCGGTGCATGGCAGTGAGGTCCAGGAGGAGCACTTGAGTGTTGATGCTTAAGGGCGGTTTGGGGATTGGGAAGTTGGGTTCATCCTGTGAGAGCTGATGGTAATGAACCTGGGTGGTGGCAGCAGCCAGAGTTTATACACAGTGTTTTATGGGTGAGAAGAAAATCTGAAATGGGACATACACATTAGAAGATCGTCTTCTGTCCTAGATAAAATTCCTGGGGCAGGAAGGGGATGTTACACTGTGGTCAGAAACAGTTAGACACCTGTTTATGCTGCTTGATCTAGGTACACCAAAAATTTGCAAAATGGGGAGTGGTGAGTGGACATTGGTTTGCTGCACAATCTACTCAGTCTTGGAGAATATAGTTGAAGACGTCCTGCTAAGCACCCCCAAACTTTTGGTAGGCTTTTAATGGAGTGTCTTCTTTGAAACTGGTGGCTGTGCACTTAACCTAATGGATGAGCTTATCCAGGTGGTCAGGCCCTAAAGCCATAGATGAGGAGGGGTTATGGAAACCACAGTGGCAAAATCTGCACTGAACTTGAATTCACACACCTCAGAATTCTCCTTGGAGGTGGAAAGTGTGACACTGTGTGTATCCTAGCTAGATTTTATGAATAAAACTCCCACTGTTCTTGTTCTCTCACTGTTGCTTGCCTGATACCTGCCCTCATGAAGCTCATGGCTGTCGGGGACCCTAAGGGCACCTTGCAGGTGCTCAGGCAAGTCCCATCGTGTGGAGGGCAGCCGGCCTCCCAGGGAGACTGTGTCTGGCATCAGGAGGCAGGGGCACATCCTCAGCTCACTGAGACTGTGGGCAGCATCACTGCAGAGGGAAGGGCAGAAAGAGCACTGGAGGGAGCTGGGGGGACCCCTCCCTGACGTTCACAAGAGCCTTGGAAAGTAAATCAGATCTTGCATTTGAAAGTGGCAACACAGAGTAGTGACTAGAAACAGTTGGAGAGATTCAAGTCACGTTTGGCTTTCTCAAAAACTCCTCAACACATGAAGGGAATCATCTTCATCGCAGGCTACACCTACTGGCTGCTGTCTGTTGAGCACCGAGCACAATGCAGGGCAGGCGAGAGACTCCAGGTCCTTGTTCACTGTCTCTTCTCCCTCTGCTTCCTGGAAGCTGCCTGCAGGGAACATGGGATCCTAGGTAAACCTCCAACAGTTTGGGAATAAATACCTGATCAACTCACCAATTTAAATACAAAGACAGAAAAACACTTTTCATATAAGTAACAATAGCATGTTGTTTGGGGGAAAAAACATCCCATTTGGTCTGATATCTGGGGTGTGGTGGAAAGACATTCTGAGGAAGGTGCTGCCACATCCATGGGGCTGAAGTCCCAAGAAGCTGGAAAGGGTCCTTCCTGACTGACTGATGGAAGCTCTGTCCAGGCGCTGTCCATGCAGGGCCAAGGTGAGGACCTGGGCTCCTCCCAGTGGCACTGATCTCGTGAGGCAGCAGTGAGTGGTTGAGTGAAGTGACATCTTAATTCCCTGCCCAGGAATTGAACCTGGGTAGCCTGGATGAGAGCCCGGAATCCTAGCCTGGAGACTAGCAAGGGCTAGAGGCTGAATGCTACTGTTTCATGGATCATTGCCTCCAGTGAAAAATGCATTTATCACAGAGGCAGAAACTGTGAATGCAGGCACAAAGTTTATTATTAGAAACATAGCACGACAAGTGGGAGAGCACATAAAGAAATGGCTTAGTTGAGACAGAAGCAGGCAGAGATGCAATCCTGGAGAGAAAGAGTGTGGATGTCACACCTGGTGAGCAGGAGCACAGTCAAGAGGCGGTAAAACCATTTATATGAGGCAGTCCTGGATTTTTGTCTCCTTCAGGCCTATCATCTGGTTTCTTTCTCTACACCTGACCTCCCTGGGACACTCCCCTGCGTTTGTACATACACCCCTCAGCCAAGACGGACCTCGAAGTGAAGGTTTCCATGAGGAGCAAGACTCATTATGGTCTGGCATTATCCCTTGACTTTTGAGCCACAAGGAGCCTTGCTTCACATGTCTGGTGTCTCCTTGTCCCAAAAGATGGGGGAGTGGAGATCCCTTTGTCCTTTACTCAAACAAGGTTTTGCCCCTCTTTGTCCTTGCCATGACTGTTGCATTTAGGTATTTATAAGAGACAAACACTGGCTATTTACGCTGTCTGTATTGTTTTATTCATTTCAGAAAGCAAACAGGAGGCTGATTGTAAGTGCCTCAACTGTAGCTGACCTATCCCTTGTCACAGGGGATACTAACATTTGTAAGTACCCAGCCTGGAGCCCCTTCCTTGTGCCCCATGAAATGCAAACAGGAGGACCGTTGAAAACATCTAACTTGGAGTCCATCCATCCATACTCCTCTGCCTTACTGTGTGATGTATAAATACTTTAACCATAATAGTAGTGGTTGCTGCTGCTGCTGCTGCTAAGTCACTTCAGTCGTGTCCAACTCTGTGCAACTCCGTGGATGGCAGCCCACCAGGCTCCCCTGTCCCTGGGATTCTCCAGGCAAGAACACTGGAGTGGGGTGCCATTGCCTTCTCCAATCGCAGTGGTAAATGGTTACTAATTCTGTTCCATTTATTCACTGGGACAACAACATGATCTGACTTGCCAAAATAACCATCAGGGCACAGAAGCCTTGAGATATAGCTTTGTGATTGAGTCCAACACAAATACATGGGAGTCATACTCCTGGAATTTCTGACAGGGCACAGAGATTGCCCCTGCCCGTGACTTCAACCTCCAAAGGCTAAGTCTCTGTGTCTAACTTGCATTTCATTCTGTTATTCACTTTTGGTTCCATTTCAGAGCACGGTGGTCATAGTAATTTTCAGAAAGCAGACATTAAAAGGGAAGACCCTGCAGAGATCAGCTTAATCCAGGCGAGGGGGTCATGCCACTGTATCCTCCCCACACTGATCCTGTGAGTAGTCTCTCACAACGAGCTGCCCCCAGGGAGGCAGCCCCTTCAGTGGAGGCAATTCTGGAAAAGAATTTTGCTTTGAGTCCTCATCCACCAACTCCAGTGGCCCTGGGCAAATGAGTGGGCTAGTCACAAGGAGGAGATCTGGGTGGTACCATAGCATCCACTATAATCCACCCCTCCCAACACTGACATACACTCCCTTCATCTGGAGAGATCACCTCATCTGAGGACAGCTCCTTGAGGATTCTGGTTGGTTTCCTCTCCTCCTAAAGAAGCTCAGAGAGAGAGACTGGACAAATGCTGGGCCCTCACAGATGCAGCAGCTGCTGCACCACAATTGATGGTCACTCTCTCTTGCCCGAGATCCGTTCTAAATCCCCTGTGCTCTCAGCCAGGACCTTGGCCATTTCCAGTGGCTTCCCTGGTGAGGTAATACAGATTTTGTCCCTCAGGGTTCTGAAGCCCTGGGCCCGATGCCCTTCTCAGACCCTTGCTCTTGGACTTGTCAATTCACCACTGAAACACAAGAGAAGATTCTTGTCTTCACTGCAGGAACACAAGACACATCACCTGGCTGTTAGAGATGTTTCCTCGCTGTTCCCCCTGTGCCAGAGTAACCCGCACACTCCTTAGGATCAAGGTCAGCACTGCCTGCCAGGATGGGGACAATTCTCTGTGTGTGCTGGTCCCCTAGCAGGAGGAGCCCAAAGTGCCCAGATGGGTACCACGGCTCATGGGTCAGTAGGACTGCTATCGTGCCTCCTGGGGGAAACTTCTAGCTTTGGGAACAGCCTGTCGTGTGTCACCACTGTCAATAGGGTAACCGGTAGCCACATGAGGCTGGGTATTGTGTACTCAAATGTGCTTAGTGTGTCCCAGGGCCCGGCCTTCTACATTAATATAATGTGAAGTCAAATGTAAATAGCTAGATGTGGCTAATGAGGAGAGTCCTGCTGTGGAAATATGGAACCTACTCTTGGGAGACTGGAAGTACAAGTTCTCTGTGGGTCCCTGGGAGTGATGGATGGTAGGTGGCGTCATGGGTCAGTGGGGAGTGGTGATCAGTGGGGTCACTCTACATGCTGGTTCAAGGACCATGTATCTTACTTCGTGGGGGAACTAAGGATGACAGATGTGGAGTGTGTCTGATCCTGGAGAGTGACAACCCAGCACCATGGGCTCCCATATCCCAGTGTGCACATCACATGTGCTTTGTAGAGGTCATTCCATTGCTCCAGAACAGCAGCAGCTTCTGGAATGTGGGGGCTGAGATAGCGACTTTGAATCTCACAGCCACTTGCCCTCTGAGCCCCTGGTATGCTATTAGAGGATCTCTTGGTCCTGCATAGTTTTGTGAAATAGTCTGTGTCACTCAGTCCTGCATTCTGTGAGCCCTCAAATACTGGCACCAGACAATGTGCTGCAAGCAGGAAAGTGAAACCCACATCGAGAATGTGTACCTATCAATTTCAGCAAAGATAGTCCTCTCCTCCTTCAAGGATGGAAGTGAGATATTGTGATCAACTCACCATTGATAGCTCAATGGTTTTCTTGAGGAACAGTATGGCACTGAGGATTCAGCAGTACTCTGTGATGAAAATAATATAATTATATATATAGAAATATATATATGTATATATTTATAATTTAATGTGTCTAGAATTACGTATTTATATACATAAACACATTTTTATATATACTATAGAAAGGCAACCACATCAGGATGGGTAAGCTGGAAGACTCATGGTATAGTCAAGAGCCGTACCCTGTGTGGGCAATGCACGCAGAGTGGGATAATCACCACTGCAGATGTTCTTCCCAGGAAGTGAGGGGTCCGAGCCCCACGCTGGGCACCTAGCCTGTAGGTCAGGCACCAGAACAATAGGCCCACAAAACATTGGTTTGAAGGAAAGTGGGTCTTACTCTAAGGAGAGCCAGGCAGCTTTAGCAGCTAGAGACTCTGCTTTTCAAGTACATACAGAAAATCTCAGCCACTCCAAGACTCTGTGTGAATGCAGAAATTTAAAAGAGCCTGCGTGAGACCTACCTGCTCATCTCTGAGAGCTCCTGGAGAGGCAGTAGGTAAATGGAGCTCACCCTGGGGCAGAGCTACTGGTGGCAGCCACTTGAGGGCGCTCGTTCTACCAAAGGACACGGGTGCTGGCAAGTGCCATTTTGAAGTCCTCCCTGTCACTTATTAGGAAGACGTCTCAGCCCCACCAGGCAGCTTGTTGGCATCAGTACTGGGAAGACTCAGACCAAACAGATAGGTGAGCATGGCCACAGCTCCACCCATCAGCACGCCAGTTGCATTAGGATCCTTGGAGTCCCCTGCCCACACAGGACCTGGCCTTGCCACCAGGGTGCCCAGGATGGTGCTCCACCCACCAGTGTGCCCATATAAGCCCAGGGATCCTCAGCTCTGCAGCCAGAGGCCCAAGCCCTGCCCCATCCACCAGTAGGCTGGCACCAACTTCAGCAAACCAAGGCAGGCAGTCAGAAACCCTGGGACCAGCTCCGCCTACCAGATGGCTGGCACCCATTCCAGGAACACATGCTCTGTAGCCGGGGTCCCCAGGGTTGGGCTGCACCCAACAGTGAAAAAGCAGCAGCCCCAGGTCCACTGTAGCCCTACAGCCTGCCATGTCAGGTCCAAGCCCACCCGCTAGCAGGCAAGCAGCAGACCCGGGACCCCATAGGAGCTGGATTTCTAGATAAGAAGGAGGATACTTGATTCAGGACACCCTGCACCCTGAAACCAGCTGTGTCAGGAATGAGCCCCACACAACAGCAGGCTAGCACTAGATCTGGGAACCCTTGGCTGTGTAACCATCCACCCCAGAACACTGCTCCACCCACCAGTGGGCTGGCACTAGACCTGGGACCACCCAGGTCTCAGCAGCCAGACACCTCATGACCCAACCGCACCCACCAGTGATCATCAGCCTCTGCACAGGCAAGGCCTGGCAACCAAGCAGACCAGGGGTCAGCAATGCCTACCAGGCTGCCCAAACCAATCAGCCTGCCTCAAGAGAGGGGACCATGCAGTCCTCACAGGGGCAACACTAGAGCATATATCTCTGGTGACAAGAGGGCAGGGGACTGCTGGAATACATAGGCTGTCTCCTTCTAAAGACCACTACTCCAAGATCAAGAAATAAAACCAACCTGCCAAAGATATAGAAATAAAAATAACCAATGAGGAAAAATGAGGGAACAGAAGAATATGTTCCAATTGAAGGAATGAGATAAAAACCCCAGGAGAAAAAGTAAGTGAGATGGAGAAAGCAATTGACCAAACACAGAGTTCACGGTAATGATCATAAAGATGCTGAAAGAATTTGAGAGAAGAACAGATGTACATAGTGAGAAGTTACATAGTGAAAGTAGGGAAAACCACCAGACCACTGAGGTATGACCTAAATCTAATCCCTTACAATTATACAGTGGAAGTGACAAATAGATTCAAGGGATTAGATCTGATAGACAGAGTGCCTGAAGAACTATGGACAGAGGTTTGTGACACTGTAAAGGAGGCAGTGATCAAGACCATGCCCAAGAAAAAAGAAATGCTAATGGGCAAAATGGTTGTCTGAGGAGGCCTTACAAATAGCTGAGAAAAGAAGCAAAAGGCAAAGGAGAAAAGAAAGGATATACCCATCTGAATGCAGAGTTCCAAAGAATAGCAAGGAGAGATAAGAAAGCCTCCTCAGTGATCAACGCCAAGAAATAGAGGAAAACAATAGAATGGGAAAGACTAGAGATCTCTTCAAGAAATTTAGAGATACCAAGGGAACATTTCATGCAAAGATGGGCACAATAAAGGACAGCAACAGAATGGACCTAGTGGAAGCAGAAGAGATTAAGAAGAGGTGGCAAGAATACACAGAAGAACTATACAAAAAAGATCTCATGACTCAGATAAGCACGATGGTGTGATCACTGACCTAGAGCCAGCCATCCTGGAATGTGAAGTCAAGGGGGCCTTAGGAGGCACCACTATGAACAAAGCTAGTGAAGGTGTTGGAATTCCAGTTGAGCTATTTCAAATCCTAAAAATGATGCTGTGAAAGTGTTGCATTCAGCATGCCAGCAAATGTGGAAAACTCAGCAGTGGCCACAGGAATGGAAAAGGTCACTTTTCATTCCCATCCCAAGGAAAGGCAATGAAAAAGAATGTTCAAACTACTGCACATGCACAATTGCACTCATCTCACATGCTAGCAAAGTAGTGCTCTAAATTCTCCAAGCCGGACTCCAACATTTCATGAACCGTGAAACTCCAGATGTTCAAGCTGCATTTAGAAAAGGCAGAGAACCAGAGATCAAATTGCCAACATCTGTTGGATCATCGAAAATGCAGGAGAATTCCAGAAAAGCATCTACTTCTGCTATGTTGACTACGCTAAAGCCTTTGACTGTGTGGATCACAACAAACTGTGGAAAATTCTTCAAGAGATAGGAATGCCAGACCACCTGACCTGCCTCCTGAAAAATCTGTATGCAGGTCAAGAAGCAACAGTTAGAACTGGACATGGAACAACAGACTGGTTCCAAATCAGGAAAGGAGTATATTGTCACCCTGCTGATTTAACTTATATGCAGAGTAATCATGAGAAATGCTGGACTGGCTGAAGCACAAGCTGGAATCAAGATTGCCATGAGAAATATCAATAACCTCAGATTTGCAGATGACACCACCCTTATGGCAGAAAGTGAAGAAGAACTAAAGAGCCTCAATATAAGTGAAAGAGGAGAGTGAAAATGTTGGCTTAAAACTCAACATTCAAGAAATTAAGATCATGGCATCCAGTCCCATCACTTCATGGCGAATAGATGGGGAAACAGTGGAAACAGTGACAGACGTATTTTTCTGGCCTCCAAAATCACTGCAGAGGGTGACTGCAGCCATGAAATTAAAAGACGTTTGCTCCTGGGAAGGAAAACTATGATCAAACCAGAAAGCATATTAAAAAGCAGAGACGTTACTTTGCCAACAAACATCTAGTCAAAGCTAAGGTTTTTCCAGTAGTATGTATGGCTGTGAGAGTTGGACTATAAAGAAAGCTGAGTGCCAAAGAATTGATGCTTTTGAACTGTGGTGTTGGAGAAGTCTCTTGAGAGTCCCTTGGTCTGCAAGGAGATCAAACTCATCCATCCTAAAGGAATTCAGTCCTGAATATTCCTTGGAAGGACTGATGCTGAAGCTGAAACTCCAGTACTTTGGCCACCTGATGCGAAGGACTGACTCACTGGAAAAGACCCTGATGCTGAGAAAGATTGAAGGAGGGAGAAGAAGGGGACTGCAGAGGATGAGATGGTTGCATGGCATCACTGACTCGATGGACATGAGTTTGAGTAAGCCCCAGGAGTTGCTGATGGACAGGGAAGCTTGGGGTGTTGCCGTCCATGGGGTCGCAAAGAGTCGGACACGACTGAGTGACTGACTGAAGTGAAGTGAGAAGTTTAATGAACCTGAGAAAACAAAACAAAGAACCAAACAGAGCTGAAGAATGGCACAGCTGAAATTAAAGTTACACTAATAAGGATCGAGAGTGTATTAGATGATCCTGAGGAACAGGTCAGAAAACTTGAAGAGTGAGTAGTGGAAATCACCCAAGCTGAACAGATAAAAGAAGCTTTAAAAACGAGGACCATTTAAGAGACCTCTGAGACAACAACATCACACACTCTCACCTTTGCATTATACGGGTCCCAGAAAGAGAAGAGAGAGAGAGAGAGAGAGAGAGAGAAATGGTTAGATAATATAATGGAAGATGCAATACCTGAAAAGATACCTATCCTGGGAAAGGAAACAGACCTCCAGTTTCAGGAAGCACCTAGAACCCCAAGCAGGATCAACCCCCAGAGGGCCACCTCAACGACACATTGTAATTAAAATGTCCAAAATAAAAGATAAAGTGGGGATACTGCAGCAGCAAGAGAAATGCAGTAAGTTACCTGCAAGAGAAATTCAATTAGGCTATCAACTGACGTCTCAGCAGGCATGCTGCAGGCCACAAGGAGGGGCACCTTGCTTTTAAAATGCTGAAAGGAAAAAAAAAAAAAAACCTGCATTCCAGAGTGTTCTATCCAGAAAGCCTATTGTTCAGAGTTGAAGGAGAGTTCAAAAGTTCTGCAGCAAAGCAAACTAAAAGAGTTCAGCACCATGAAACCAATTTTACAAGAAATTTTAACAGGACTTCTCAAAGTTGAAAAGAACAGGCCACAGCTACAACTATGAAAATTACAAAGGGAAATCTCATTGGAAAAAGCAAGTAAACAGTGACAGCAATAATCAACCACATATAAGCGTGGAGGAAGGACAAATGATAAAATGAAAATCATCTATATCCACAAAAAGTAGGTGAGGGATAGATAAAGCAAAAGGACCTATGATGCCCAACCCGTTAAACATGGGGCAGAGAGTACAATGCAGTGTTGTTAAAATGCATTTGATTTACTAAATCAGCAACTGAAAATAACTATAAATACATAACCATATATACACATATACGTGTGTGCACACACACATATAAACATACAGCATGCATGAATCATGTATATGTATACATATATACACATATGTAAACATATAGCGATGTGAAATGTTAGAGGTGTTCTTGCTAGGGACAAGTCCTAGAAGTGTGTTATCTATCCCGTCTAATTTTTGAAGCTGCCCTGAAACAGAAAACCAGAGCTATATAAATATAATATCTTTATATTTTGCAATATAAATTTATACTGAAAAAATAATATTTAATATTACAATGTGAACATCTATCTAGCAAATTCAAAGGAATGAGCCCTTGGAATAGTCAAATGAATAAGAGACTTCAGAAAAATAAGGGATGGACTATTACCACAGCCAAATCAAGTGCTTTGCCCAGCAAGAGCAAGAGCAGTGTAGAATGTGTAATAGAAAATGCCTCATTTTAAAACTGCAATAAATTGCCAAAGTTATCTAAAAAGAATCCTAACAAATATGTAGACAAGATCCCTATGGAGGCATTACACAAGCTTACTGGTAGACGCAAGTTCAAGAGCTCCCCAATAAATAGAGCAGTAGAGCAGATCCAATGATGGGAAACAGAATTCTGTGACGATACCAATGTTCCTTTTTTTTTTTTTTTTTCACAGATTTACAAGATTAGTGCTATAAACTTATCTACCAAAAGGACAGTGAATCTTGAGCTTCTGTCCTCCGTTCCCAAAAGAACTCTCGAGAAACTAAGATGGGAGAGTGAATGAAATTAAATGTATTTATATCTATATAGCTGTAGCCTGCATAGAAGCAGGTGACAGGATGGGTAACAGGAAAGTTTAAGCTTCTGCCCATATTTCATTGTGTAAATTGGGAGACAATGTCTCAGGCCACAGATGCCAGAAGCCACAGGGTAAGATCAGGACAGCACCAAGAATGGGGCGATTGAGCCTGTAGGGCTGCAGTGTCTGTGCTAATAACCACTTGAAATCACCTCACCTTAGGGTGAGGACTGGCCTTTCCGAGACGTACGCTTTAAATAGCAGATGAAGATTGGACTAGAAATAAGAGAATAGCATTGAGCATCAGAGTGAATCAGGCAGCGTAAGAGTGGATGCTCTTTTCTGAAATTTGGCAAGATGGAAAATATATTTCTGACTCTGAATGCGGCTTAAGAGAGTGAAAATCAGGGCTCTGAACTACGAAAAGTTAGAAAACTTGATTCAAAAGACCTCCCCAGACCGCGCTGCTCAGCCTCTTCCATGCAGAGAAGGACTCTTAGAACAAACGAAGTCTGGCTGCGGGCAGGGAGGCAACACTGGAAGGTGTGCTTTCTCGGGGACCCTCCTCTGCAGTCAGGGGTGCTGCAGCCCCCACCCAGCTTCCAGTCTGGGACGCAGAGTCACTCTGAGCTCGGGGTGCAGCTGGACGGAGTCGCAGACCCGACTGGGAGGGAGCCCGTTGCAGCCAGCATTTCCTCAAGGTCTCCCAAGTGACGACCCTCAGGAGTGAGTTCTGGGGAGGGGGCATCTGCCCAGGGGGTCCAGAGAATCCAGCTCCACTCCCAGCTCAGCCCTGGCAGTCCCTGAGCCACGGGTCCCAATGTGATGTCACCCAACTTCTGTCCGCCTCAGAGGTCTGAGAAAGTGTGGGCCTGGGTCTGGGAGGAGGGTCCAGTCTGGCAGAGAGGAAGCCAGCCCTATGGGGGGGTCACGGGAAGAGCCTGAGAGAGGACTAAGACCCCACAGGATCCGTGTCCTCCCTGGGAGACCCTGAGCAGGCGCTTCAGAATTCAGACCAGATGGGGAGGGCTTGGTCTCAGGGCAGAAAATTCAAGTGGGCAGAGGGAGGAGCCCAGGTCCTGAAGGGAGCCAAGATGAGGAGCAGAGGCAGGAGTGAAGGGCTCTTGGAGCCCTGAAAAGTGTGGCAGTAGGAAAGTGGGGTGTCCAGGGAAGCCCACCCCTGCCGTCAGGCCTGGGAGGCCCCAGGCGGATGGGCACGTGGCAGGGTGTCCTGACATTCGCATCAGGTCTCAGCCAGACTGGGATTTGTTGCAATGGGGGTGGGAGTGGGGGCTCAGGTGGGCAGATGAGAAGCCTAGGGACTACTGGGACAGAAAGTGAGGACCCTGAGGGTGCACTGAGGGGACCCTGGACTCCAGAATATGGGTGAGGGTGGAGTATCCCAGAGAAACTGGCCCTGCGCTCAGCTGTGGGAGGCCCAGCCCGAGATAAGCAGCCTGTGTTGACTTCTTCATCTGGGTCCCAGAGAGACTGGGAGCCTGGGATAGGGGTGGGCACTCAGGTGGGCAGAGGGGAGGGTTACATGGGACCCAAGTGAAAGTGAGGATGCTGAGGGGGGATTTAGGGGGCCCCGGGCCCCAGAACAGAGGCGACCCCAGCAAAACCCGCCCCTGCCTCCAGGCATGGGAGACCCCCAGGTGAGAGGAGCAAATGTGGTGTGTCCCAACTTCCGCATCTGGGTCTTAGAGAGGCTGGGGTCCTGGTGTGAGGAGTGGGCTGTCTGCATGAAGATGGGCCACCCAGGACCTGCAGGGACACTAGGTGGAGACCCTGAGGGAGAGTCGGCCCTGGACCCCAGAACCCAGCGTCCCCCTCTCCGCCTCTGCTGTCACCCTGGAGCCTGGGCGTGTGGCTCCAGGTGCTGCCCCCTGAGGGCAGCCTCTCCATTTGGACCAGCTGCAGGTCTGGGTTGAGGGGTCAGGAGGCTGCAGGTGGGCAGAGGGAGGGGCCCGGGCTCCATCAGACAGTGAGGGAGGACCTGGAGGAGGTCACCTAAGAAGGTCCTTAGGACCTGGAGGAGGTCACCTAAGAAGGTCCTTAGGAAACATCCCCCTCCCACCTCGGGGTTCGGGGGGATGCGGCTGAGTTTGAGGGGCCCCAGGGTGAGCCTGGGCAGGAAAGGCCTGAGGCTGCCCTTGGGGAGGACTGCCGTGTCCTCTGCTCAGAAAGAAGGGAATCCACCTGCAGGGCGGTCCTCTGTACCCCCGCGGGAGCCCAGCACGGAGGCCAGGGTGATGCACTCTTCCTGCCAAGGTGCTTGAGGTGGAGCTTGGTGGTGGGCGGCGGGGTGGGGGGGCTCTGGAGGGCTCAGGCTTCGGGGGGAATCAATCAGCATGGGTCAGACCAAGCTGCACGGCAATCAGAGCAAAGGTCCTGAGGATGGACTGAGGATCAGCTTCCCCAAGAACAGTGGGGACCCCGTGTGGTGGGGGTGGGGGAGCGCCTGTGGTGGAGGCGGACCCAGAGGGGGAAGACTGTGCTGGGGCAGCCATCTGTGGAGCATGTCTGCTCGGCAGCAGGAGGAGTCCCAGAGTCACCAGGAGTCAAGGTGAGGACCCTGAGGAGAAGTGGGGAACCCCAACTCCCAGCACAAAGAGGGGGCCACAGAAATCCCTCCTTCATGCCCTAGAAACCATCGGAACCCTGAGGCCCACCTTCTCAGCCAGATGGTTGGTCAAGGCCAGGGGGCCTTCCTCTGAGGGTCTGGACTCCGGCCCTCGCAGAGGTCAGGGGGAGCACTGGGGAGACCCCCTCCTCACACACAGTACTTGGAGCCCAGCCTGCCGTGCCCCTTTGGTGACACTGGGGTCGCCCAGAATAGGTGGGTGCATTGGTGCTCTCACTTGCGGTGTCATGCATGTTAAGGCCTTTGCTTATGGAGATGGGTCACAGTCAACAGAGGGCACTGCCCCCGTCCTTCCAGGGTGTCAAGGAGGAGACTGAGCCACCTGCCCGTCATCCCAGCAGAGGGACTCCATAGAGCTTGGCCGCCCCTTGTTGTCCCTTGCGAGCCCTGTTAGCCCTGGGCAGGCGTGCAGTATTCAGGGCCCCTCTCTCATCTCATACTGAAATTTCCTTTCAGTACAGGGAATTTGTCTTGAGAATGTTGCCTCAGGACCACAGACAGGAGGGCCCAGACACTGCCAGGAGGAAGTGGAGGGCCCTCTGTAAGCACAGGGGGAACCACTGACCTCAGGACAAGCGGAACCTCACCGAGTACAGCCCAGGCCTCCGTCAGCACCAAGGGCCCCAGTGCCATGCCACAGTCTACGGCCGAGGTGCCCCCTTGTTTCCTCTCACAGGGGCTCCAGGAACCCAGAGGTGAAAGCACAGGTCTGAAGCTCGTGTCCACAGGTTGCAGAGCAGAGGCGGTCCAGGCAGTGCCAGGAGTCTAGGTGAGGTGGGTGCCCTGAGTGTGCATCAGAGGCTTCCCATCCCAGAACAGACGGGACCTCACAAGGCCCAATTCCCCCCATCGTATCAGCCCCAGAACCTCGGGCTGTGCTGACTGCACCCCTGGGTGCCACCTCACTTCCTCCATCGGGTTAGCAGAAGACAGCCTGCCCAGGAGGAGCGTCCCTGTGAGGCCCGAGAGCACCCCTCAAGAGGAGACCTGTCAGTGGCCTGTGTCAGTCCACCCAGGGTGGACTGAAACCCTGGATTCAAACCCTGGACTCAAACTCAAACAGCCAAGGCGGCTCAAACCCCCTCTCTCCCGCAGGCCCGTGGTCCCCATCTGTCCCCCTGCCTCACTTCTGTCTGTGGTTTGATGCCTGGGATGAGCGAGCTCCATGAGGAGAGTGAGACCAACCTTCAGGACCCAAGGGAGGCTGAGAGCCCAGTGGAGGGACTGTTTATTTAGGGGGAGGAGGAGGAGGAGGAGGAGGAGGAGGTTGCATACGTTTCTCCCTCCTCCTCGCTTTCCTCCTCCTCCTCTGTCCTGTTCCTGGGCACCCGGCAGGAGCTGGAGCTGGCTGATGCTGAAGCCCCCATCCCCCCTGACCTCGAGCCCTCAAAGTGCCTTTCTCTCCCCAGTGCCATGGCTGCCGCTCCATGGAGCCAATCCAAAGATGAGGCCTCCAGCAGCCAAGACTAGGTGGGGCCGAGAGCACCCAGTGGGAAGGTGCCACGTCCACGCACCCAGACCCACTGCACTGCTGGTGGTGGAGCTCATGCACTTCCTGCTCCTCAAGTGTCACAGCAAGGAGCCAACCACGAAGGAAGAAATCCTGAACATGGTCCTCAGAGAGGACGGGCACCACTTCCCTGAGGCCCTCCGCCAAGCCTCGGAGTGCCTGCAGCTGGTTTTCGGCGTGGATGTGAGGGAGGTGGACCACACGAAGCACACCTACATGCTAGTGAGCGATGGGCACAGCATGCCCAAGGCCAGCCTCCTGGTGGTGCTTCTAGGCGTGACCCTCCTGGAGGGCAACTGCGCCCACGAGGAGGAGATCTGGGAAACCCTGAACGACATGGGCGTATACACCTGGAGGGAGCACTACATCTATAGGGACCCCAGGGAGTGCTGACCCAAGTGGGTTCAGGAGGGGTACCTGGAATATCAGTAGGTGCCCCGCGGTGACCCTGCTCGCTACCAGTTCCTGTGGGGTCCCCAGGCCTATGTGGAGAGCAGCAAGCGGCACGTCCTAGAGCATCTGCTCAAAATCAATCCAGGGGCTTCCAGGTCCTTCCCACTCCCACCTGCAGAGGCTGAGAGGGAGGAGGAAGAGGGGCCCTGAACCAGAGCAGCAGCCAGACTCCTTCCAGGTCCACGTCCAACAGCGTGTCCTGGGGGCAGGAAGGGGGGCTGATCCTTCCCTCCATGACTGAAGAGGGAGCGGTCAGCCTTCTCAGTCTTGAGGGCCTGGGCCAGTAGCGGGGACTCGGTGTGTAGCATCTTTGGGTTCCTTCTTTCCACAGTGACTTGGAGATTCATCTCTGCTTTCTTTACGAATTTTTCAAATGTTTTTTTCAGCTGAAGGCTTAATAAACTTCAGTATCTAACTTTGTGAATGACAATGGTCACACACGTATAGGTACTTACCAAGTTTAAGGACAGGAGTTTTGCTGTTCCGTAAAAGAGCCTGGGAACTCTCCTATTTTATTTTGTGACCCTGAGGAAGCTAACATTTCATTGGAATAGGAATTTTCTTGGAAATGGGAAATAACAATAAAATTGATGGAGTCAAGAAATAGAGAAATTGGGAATTCTCTGACAGTGCAGTGGTTAGGACTCAGTACTTTCATTGCTGGGGCCCAGGTTCAATCCCTGGTTGGGGAACTAAGATCCCCAAAATTGCTGGGCATGGGGAAAAAAATAAAAGGAAATAGAGAATAAAAAATAAAAGTTCTAAAACCTTTTGTCATCTGTTAATCTATAAAACTAAAAGATCTATGTTTATTTGGATTTGCATTAGTTATTAAAGACAGTAGGGTAAAATTGGTCAGAGTTAATATGTACCTTGTTCACTGCCTTATTCTCAGCCAGAGTCTCACGGAGCCTCTGCTCTGTGGAAGGCCGTGTTAGCAGAGGGTTCAGTAGAAGAAGCAGAACACCCCCATGCCTAGAGCGATGGTCTAGGAGCTGCAGTCACACGAGGACCGTGCAGAGATGTCCCCTACTCCCACACAACAAGGCAACACAGTGTGAGGTGGTGGGGCTCCAGAAGGAGCACTCGGTGCCTGAGGCAGGGTGGTTTGGGGCTTTGGGAAGCTGGGTTCCTTCTGTGGGAGATGGGGAAAAAAAACCTGGAAGTTTTGGATCACATCCCCTTCAGTTCAGCAGGTGGCACTTAAATTTCAAAAGGAATGTGATCTCTATTATTGTAAAAGCAGCAAAACTGATGTGGCAGAAAGAGGCTATGATCTGCAAAGGGGTATAGAGCTTGCTAACAGGACACGGTGTTCTTAGGGTCAAGAGAGATGGGCTGTCCACAAATCTGTGCCTTAATTGCTGCTAGGTCACGTCAGTCGTGTCCGACTCTGTGTGACCCCATAGATGGCAGCCCACCAGGCTCCCCCGTCCCTGGGATTCTCCAGGCAAGAACACTGGAGTGGGTTGCCATTTCCTTCTGCAATGCAGGAAAGTGAAAAGTGAAAGTCAAGTCGCTCAGTCGTGTCCAACTCTTAGCGACCCCATGGACTGCAGCCTACCAGGCTCCTCCATCTATGGGATTTTCCAGGCAAGAGTACTGGAGTGGGTCACCAGTGCCTTTGTGCCTTAATTAGTGTAAGTGAAAATGCTCATCGCTCAGTCATGTCTGACTCTTTGCGACCCCATGAACTGTAGCCCGCCAGGCTCCTCTGTCCATGGAATTCTCCAGGCAAGAATAGTGGAGTGGGTTGCGATTCCCTTCTACAGAGGATCTTCCCCAGTCAGGGATCAAACCCAGGTCTCCTGCATTGCAGGCAGATTCCTTACTATCTGATACATAGCAAAGATGAGTGAGCAGGAAGATGCAGAGAGTGCTCCAAAAGAGTCATGACGTCTTCCCCAGTTCCCAGACCTGAGTCAGTTGTCAGACACAGAATCCATTGACCAAAGGGAAGGAGGGATCCTCATGTGTAAAGACTCTGCAACACCCTGGCAGACGTATGCAGCCATCATTCCCCAAATCTGTCCCGCAAAGAGACCACATTGTTCACCTTGGTGACTGGACGCGGGGGAGAGAGGAAAGACGCAAACATTGTAAGGACGTCTAGAAGCGGGATGCTGTGGGCAGTGATAGTCAGACCTTCACTCCGTGAATGTCCGCCGTGGAGGGGGCGCATGTGTGCACCAGGAACATATGGAGGTCTGGCCTAGATCTGACCCAGAGAGCTCCTGCCTGCCACCTCCAGATGTGCGATTAGAACAGACGTGCTTGATGATGGGCACAAGCCCTGAATGCACACAAGCCCATTAGTATAGAAGCTATCAGAGCGGGGAGACCAAGTGCACTCCCTGCACCTTGACTGTGACAGTAAATACAAACCAAGATTCCCTCTGGTTTGGGAGATGTGAAACATTAATGACACCCTTAACACCAAAAGGATGCAGGGAGGTGGTCCCCACCGAACCTCCTCAGCGGTCTGGACCCTACTCAAACCTCTAGGCTCCTGAGGAGGACACTGGACCACCACCCACTCGATAGCAACTGCTTTGCCAGGTTTGTTATCTTTTCTGGAACACATGGCCACCTCCTCGGCATACAGCATGTGGACATTGGTCCTCATGAGCTAGGTTCTGTCAGACCCACAAAGGGAGGCGACTGCAACAGTAGTCCACCGCAAAACAGAAGTGGCTTCTCTGAGGAGATCAGACCCAAGCAGGGCCATAGATTACAAGAAGGTGAGCTAAACCCCAATATGACCTGCAAATGTGTCACAAGCACCTCTGCCGCCGTTTATTCCTGGAGATTAATGGGCCAGGAAGTTCTTTTCTGACCAGCTGCTGGGGGTGTAGAAATGCTGAGCATAGATGAGGGGTGGGTTGGCTGAACTGAAACTGCAGGTGGAAATGGACTCCTGCTGCAGTACCACCTCCACCACATGTGGCCATAGAGACAGGGGCGAGCGGAAATCCGCTCCCAGTGGATGCAACTTCTGATGGTGCCTCTAGGGATCCACTATTTATGGATAAAGAAAATGGCCCATGTCAAGAATAGACATGGGCTTAAAGATGATGGAAAATGGATTAGCCAGCCAGTCAGGTACTTAGAATGAGACATTTTGGTAGATTGCCACAAGTAGGTTTGGAGAAGGGGTACATCAATGAACCTATAGGAAGGGACACCAAAAAGGAAGATATCTGCATTGCCTCTTGCTACTCACAAAAGCATGCAGCACACAAGAGGCAAGAAACATCACTGAAGACCCAGTGCCTGAAGAACTGAGAGCGCCCAGCCTCTGTCAGTGGTCCCTCAGGGCTGCACAGTGCTCTCATGCGAGGAGGAGCCCTGGGGCCAAGGATGATGCTGCATCTGGGCTCAGCAGCACAGGCGCCACCAGCAGGCCGGATGAGCTACGGCACCTACCAGGTGTTTGCCCCACCATGACAGAGAGTGATGCCGATCCCTCAGTGGCACCCTCCCTCCAGATCATTGAGCCGCTAATGGTGAGTTGATCACAACATCTCACTTCCATCCTTGAAGGAGGAGAAGTTCATCTTTACTGAAATCGATAGGTACACATTCTAGATGTGGGTTTCGCTTTCCTTCTTGCAGCACCTTGTCTGGCACCACTATTTGAGGGCTCACAGAAAGCAGAACTGACTGACACAGGGTATTTCACAAAACCATCCAAGACCAAGAGACCCTCTAACAGCACACCAGGGGCTCAGAGGGCAAGTGGCCATGGGATCCAAAGTCGCTATCTCAGCCCCCACCATCCAGAAGCTGCTGGTCTTCTGGAACAGTGGATTGGCCTCTACAAAGCACACGTGGGGTGCACACTGGGATATGAGAGCCCGTGGTACTGGGGTGTCACCCTCCAGGGATTGGACATACTCCACATCTGCCATCCTTAGTTCCCCATGAGGTAATATGCATGATCCTTGAACCAGAGGGTAGAGTGACCCCACTGATCACCATTTCCACTGACCCATGACCCCACCTACAACCCAACTCCCAGAGATTTATGACTCCCCGTACGACCACTCCCAGTGACTCATGGCCCCACCTGCCACCACTCCCAGTGACCCACAAGGGAAGTTGTGCTTCCAGTTGTTAAGAGTAAGTTCTGCAGTTCCACAGCAGGGAAGTTCACAGTAGCCACATCTAGCTATTTACATTGATTTCACATTATGTTAAGGTGGAAGTGAACAACAGAATGAAATGCAAGTTAGATACAGAGTCTTAGCCTCTGGAGGTTTAAGTTATGGGCAGGGGCGATCCCTGCACCCTGTCAGAAGTTCCCAGTGTATGACTCACACATATTTGTGTTGGACTCAATCACAAAGCTATATCTCAAGGCTTCTGTGCCCTGATGGTTATTTTGGCAAGTCAGATCATCTTCTTGTCCCAGTGAATAAACGGAACAGAACTAGTGAGTATTTACCATGGCTATTATGATTACAATATTTGTGCATTGCACAGTAATGTAGAGGAGAATGAACAACCACTACATTCTGGATTTCAAATGCCAGGGTTCCTTTATTGCTCCAGTGAGGAAATGCCCGTGACCCACACGTGGACAAACAAGACTGTGATGAAGCCAGCTACTTCCCACCCTCATTTGAGCCTGGGGATGATGGGGTCTGGGGAGCAGGCTGGTGACTGCACCTGTCATCTGCTACAGCCTTTCATCTGCTCCAACTGCCTGTTTGTGGACACTGAGGTCCTCTCTGGCTCTGTGGTGGCTGACACACCATCCTGGCAACACGCCGCTGGCTAAACCTCAGAAAGGATAGTCTTCTACTACCCAGGCTCACTGATCACTTTCATCAAAGATTGGGGATTTAGGAATCATTTGAATAGTCATTCATAATCATAGCCTTTTGTCATTATTCACATCACACAGGGTTGTTATTTACTAGCCGTCATGACACTCAGCAAAAGCGACCTCGACTGTCCCTTTATCTGAATCACAACAATTGTGACAGGGGACTATTATCTGGGGACCTTCATATATGACTTGTAAGGGAATGCCAACCCTGCGGCCATCTTGGGCTGGGAGGTTGTCTGGACAGGAACAGGAAGAGTAGAGCTCCGAGATGCAGAGAGTGAGGCCAGATTGGAGACAGTGGGGGCAAGGGGTCCACAGTAGGGGTGACGCGAGCTCTGGGCTGGACGCCAGGGACAGGTGCCCCCGAGCTTAGAGGTCCACTTGGGCTGCTGCCTCCAACGCACCATCAGGAGGACCGAAGAGCTCTGAGACAATGGAAGGGTGCTGCTCTGAGAGCTAAAGTGAGCAGGTGACAGGAAGGAATTCCTGGACTTTGTTTCCTGAAGGGTGGCCCCTTGTATGAAGTCCACCACCCCCGCTACCATCAGGAGACATGCAGAGTGTGACATTTCATGAAAAAGGAACAAATACACAGGACTGTAGCTCATCCTGGTGTGCAAACAGTGGTATGTTTCACGACTGTGCTGGTTAGAGAAGGAACCCGAGATTCCGGAGGCTGCTTTGGTATAAACGGCCTTCATAGTCTCGTGTACCCCAGCTGCTTTCTCACCATCCCCAGAGGCTCTTAGGCCAGTCCCCCATCTACGTGTCTCCTCTCTCCTGGCCTGGCCCTGCCACGTAGGGAGGGAAGGGGAGAGAAGAATGGACACCAGAATGAGGGCAGAGGGCGAGGACTGTGTGGTCCTCACGTGGTTCTGGCTCGAAGCTCAGCTCCAGACTCCTAGGCTGCATCCTGATAGCTTATGGTCAATTGTGTTGGATTCATGATCTCCGAAGAAGATTTAGCTTCGGGACCAGGGACCAGGTTTGATCACTCAAGAGCTTTTGTGTAGAGGAGTTTCACTAAAGTAAGAAAAGGGACAGAGAAAGCTTCTGACATAGACATCAGAAGGGGGACGGAGACTGCGCCCCTTGCTGGTGTTAGCCAGGGAGTTATATATTTTTTATAATTGGTTATTACAATTAATCAAAAGACTGTCTCAGGGTTGTATAAATCTTACCAGACCCACTCTCACAATTTACATTTTAGGATAACAGGACTAGAACTTAAAAATAGAAAGATCCTACCAGACCCACTCCCATAATATACATTCTAAAATATCAGGATTAGTCAGAAGGTTTTCAGGTAGGAGAAACTGTCCTCAAGCAGGATACATTGTTGCTATATAATCCCTAGTACAGAGTTGAAGCTGAGTTGTTGGTTGTGTAATCATCAGTTTGAGGCTTAAAGGAAAAAACATTTTATGTGACTAAGACTAAGAAATGTAGAGGGGAAAAACATTTGTCCCTTCTTCCTCCTTGAGAATTCGAGACCCCTATCTCCTCCTTGAGAGCCCCAGACCCCTTTCTCCTCCTCAGGGAACCTAGAGGTGTTATCAACCCGCCTAGGAATTGACTCACTCAATCCCTGCCCCTTGGCTCAGGGCTCTCCACCATCCTCAGTCCCTCTGGCTGTACCACCCCCAGGATACCATCTGCAGTGCCCAGAGTCCAAAATGCTCCTTCCTCTTCCACCCTGTCTACATCACAACTGTCCTGGAGGGTTTTAGGAGGACAGCAGTCCTTGGAAAAACACCCACCTTCTGACTGCGCCTGCTGACTTCCCTGGTGGATTTCCCTGGTGGCTCAGATGGTAAAGCATCTGCCTGCAGTGCGGGAGACCCAGGTTCGATCCCTGGGTTGGGAAGATCTCCTGGAGAAGGAAATGGCAACCAACTCCAGTATTCCTGCCTGGAGAATCCCAGGGACAGAGGAGCCTGGTAGGCTACAGTCCACGGGGTCGCAAAGAGTCGGACACAACTGAGCGACTTCACTTCTGACTGTGCCACTGGGAGGAACCCAGGTCCTCCCCCTTGGCCCTGAACGGATGGTGCCTGGACAGCTCTTCCATCAGTCAGTCAGTCAGGAGCCTTTCCTGCTTCTTGGGAGCTCAGGCCCATGGATGTGGCACCACCGGCCTCCAAAATACATTTCCACCTCACCCCAGGCAAAGTGCAAATGGTATGCTTTTCCCCCCAAACAACGTGCAAATATTATTTAGATAAAACCTTTATCTATATTTAAAAGAGTGAATTTGTTGTTGTTCAGTCACATCCCATTCTTTGCCATCCTATGGACTGCAGCATGTCAGGCTTCCCTGTCCTTCACTGTCTCCCAGAGTGACAAAATTCATGTCCACTGAATAGATGACGCCATCCAACCATTTCTTGCCTTGGTCACCCTTCTTCTCCTGCCCTTAACCTTTCCCAGCACAATGGTCTTTTCCAATGAATTGGCTCTTCACATCAGATGGACAACATATTGGAGCTACAGCTTCAGCATCAGTCCTTCCAATGAATTACTTTAAAAAGCATTGAATTAATCACATATTTATTTCCAAATTTTGGTAGGTTTACATAAGGATCCCATGTTCCCTGCTAACATGCCCCCACTGCTAACACAGGGCCTTCCACAGAGCAGAAGCTCCATGAAGTAATAAATGTGGAATAAATGAGCCAGTGAGCAGGGGACTTATTAAGTTGGATCAGATTTCTTTTTTACTTCCTTAAATAATAGCCCCAAAAGGTCCAACTGAACAGGGATAGCTTAGCTGTATTAAATGACAGACAAGAAATATAAGAAGCAAGAACTCACCTCAATTACATTTTATCTCTTAATTCTTCCCCAGTGATATTACTGTTAAGTCTTTTCACATTTCCAAAATAGTTCTATTCCAATTCCATTTCATCTTGTTCAGGGTCACAGAACAAAATGGAAGAGTTCTCAATCACTTTTAAAAAACAGCAGAACTCTTGTTCTCGAACTGGGTAAGCACAAACACGCTGTGATCAGCATCATCCACAAAGCTAAGACACTGAAGTTTATTTAGCTTTCTATGAAAACAGCCAAAGTTTGAAAAATTCCTAAAGAAAAGAGAGATGAATCTGCATGTCATCGGAGAGAAGAGGAACACAAAGATGCTTCACACTGGTTCCCCCAACTGGCCCGGGCCCTCACTTCTGAGAAGGCCGGCTGCTTCCTCCTCAATCACAGAGGGAAGGATCAGCCTGGCTGCTGCTCTGGCTCAGGCCCCCTCTTCCTCCTCCCCCTCAGCCTCTGCAGACAGCGGTGGGAAGGCCCTCAGAGCCCTTTGTTTGACCCTGAGCAGAAATGCCCTGACTTGCCACTTTCTGGTCTCCACATAGGCCCGGGGACTCCACAGGAACTCAGTGAGCGGGGTCATTGTCAGGCACCTGCTGGCACTCCAGGTACCCATCCCACACCCACACTTGGGTCAGTACCTCCCTGGGCTCCCCAAAGATGAAGTGCTCACTCCAGACACACCCTCCCATCCTGCTAAGTGTTCCCCAGACTTCCTCCTCAGTGTCAGGTCCCCTGCTAGAAGGATCAGGCTCAGGGCCGTCACCAGGAGGCCAGCCTTGAGCATGTTCTGCCCATCCCTCTGCATCTCATTGAGGGTGAGGCCCAGGATGGGGACCAGGAAGTAGATGTGCTCTCTGGGATCTACCTCCTTCACCTACACGCTAAAGACCGGGGCAGGCACTGTGTGGCTTTACGGAAGACCACCGGGAAGTGAGCCTGGTTATCCCTGAGAACCGTACTCTGCATTTCAGCCTGGGAGATTGGCTCCTTGGTGCTATACTTGAGCAGCAGGAACCCCAGTAGTTCAGCTGTCATCACATTCAGAGCCTTTAGCAAGGACTCTGCATGGGTGACGCATAGGAAGAGGAGACTGGGCAGGAGGAGGTCATAGGGGATGAGGCCTCCTCTGCCTCAGCCCCCCTAAGTTGCACCTCCACTGGGTCCTGGGCCTGGTTTTGGCATTGAAGGTCTTCCTTGGGCTTGCTGAGTTCACTCATCTCAACCATGAGCATGATGACTGGGATCGAACCATTGAGAGGAGTGATGCAGGGGACAGACGGGGACCTCGGGCCTGGCGGGGGTGGGGGCGGGGGCTGGGCCCAGAAGGGCGGTGAATGGTCAGTTGAGAGACATGCTCTGGACTGCTCTGACTCAGGCCACTTACAGATCCCCTTCTGAGGGCTGCTCTTGGGCCTCACAAGGGCGTTCCTCCTTGGTTGACTTTCCAGCATCAAGTGAGGAAGTGAGATGGCTCCTGAGGGTGCAGCCAGCACAGCCAGTATTTCATGGGATGACAGGGGAAGTGACTTGCGGCGTGTTAGGTCCCATCTAATCTGGGATGGGGAGCCCTTGGTGCACACCAAGGGCATCCGCCTTACCTTGACTCCTCACACTGCCTGGACCTTGTACTCTGTGACCTCAGGACACATTCTCAGACCTAGGTCTTCACCTCGAGGTTCCTGAAGTCCTTGTGAGAAGTAACAAAGGCTCATATCCAGTGTCGACTGTAGCACAGCCCTAGGCCTTCTGTGCTGGAAAGTGGGGTGAACTCTGTGAGGTCCCCCCGGTTCTGGGGTGTGTTGTCCTCTCAGGGCTCACTTGTAGTGCTCATTTTTCCCCTGGAAAATTAAGAAGAGATGGCAAAAATACGCAGAACTGTACAAAAAAGATCTTAATGACCTGGATATCAACAGTGGTAGAATCACTCACATAGAGCCAGACATCCTAGAGTGTCTTTGCAGAGGAACCAGAGATCAAATTGCTAACATTCTTTTGATCATAGAGACAGCAAGGGAATTTCAGAGGGACATCTACCTCTGTTTCATTGACAACGCTAAAGCCTTTGACTGTGTGAAGTGAAAGTTGCTCAGTCATGTCCGACTCTTTGCGAACCCATGGACTATACAGTACATGGAATTCTCCAGGCCAGAATACTGAAGTGGGTAGCCTTTCCCTTCTCCAGGGGATCTTCCCAACCCAGGGATCGAACCCAGGTCTCCAGAACTGCAGGTGGACTCTTTAACAGGTGAGCCACAAGGGAAGCCCAAGAACACTGGGGTGGGTAGCCTAGCCCTTCTCTAGGGGATCTACCTAACCCAGGAATCAAACCGGGGTCTCCTGCATTGCAGGCACATTCTTTACCAACTGAGTTACCAGGGAATCCCAAATGTATGGATCATAAGAAACTTTGGAAAATTCTTAAGGAGATAGGAATCTCTGACCATCTTACCTATCTCCTGAGAAACCTGTATGCATGTCAAGAAGCAACAATTCAGTTAAGTTCAGTTCAGTCACTCAGTCATGTCCGACTCTTTGCGACCCCATGAATTGCAGCACGCCAGGCCTCCCTGTCCATCACCAACTCCTGGAGTTCACTCAAACTCATGTCCATTGAGTCGGTGATGCCATCCAGCCATCTCATCCTCTGTCCTCCCCTTCTCCTCCTGCCCCCAATCCCACCCAGCATCAGGGTCTTTTCCAGTGAGTCATATTTTGGCATCAGGTGGCCAATGTATTGGAGTTTCAGCTTCAACATCAGTCCTTCCAATGAATATTCAGGACTGATTTCCTTTAGGATGGACGGGTTGGATTTCCTTGCAGTCCAAAGGACTCCCAAGAGTCTTCTCCAACACCACAGTTCAAAAGCATTAATTCTTCGGTGCTCAGCTTTCTTCACAGTCCAACTCTCACATCCATACATGACCACTGGAAAAACCATAGCCTTGACTAGATGGACCTTTGTTGGCAAAGTAATGTCTCTGCTTTTCAATATGCTATCTAGGTTGGTCATGACTTTCCTTCCAAGGAGTAAGCGTCTTTTAATTTCATGGCTGCAGTCACCATCTGCAGTGATTTTGGATCCCCCCAAAAATAAAGTCTGACACTATTTCCACTGTTTTCCCATCTATTTCCCATGAAGTGATGGGACCAGATGCCATAATCTTAGTTTTCTGAATGTTGAGCTTTAAGCCAACTTTTTCACTCTCCTCTTTCACTTTCATCAAGAGGCTTTTTAGTTCCTCGTCACTTTCTGCCATAAGGGTGGTGTCATCTGCATTTCTGAGGTTATTGATCTTTCTCCTGGCAATCTTGGTTCCAGCTTGTTCTTCTTCCAGCCCAGCGTTTCTCATGATGTACTCTGCACATAAGTTAAATAAGCAGGGTGACAATATACAGCCTTGACGTACTCCTTTTCCTATTTGGAACCAGTCTATTGTTCCATGTCCATATTAAAGTGTTATGACCAGGTTTCCTTGTCAATCACAAAAGAATCAGATTTTAATCATGTCTTCTATGAATTTATTCTCATGCATTTAGAAGAATACTGCTAGTTCTTCAAGATTTGTGTAAAAGACTTTCTAAGATTAAACAGATAAACAAATTTTGTTATTAACAGTAAGCTGGTACCAGACTGGAATTTAGTCTTCTCTCTGTTTAGAGAACAAAGTTTTCTTAAAAATTCAGCTTTCGATAACAGATTATAAATTTATTTGCCTTTAAGTGATTCTTATTTGTTTTAAAAATCTTTTTGTTACTTTGGTAATGTAAATAAACATTATTTAAGATTATGGTACATGTAGACAAAGCTCATTCTGCTTCAACAAAAAATAACCCTTCAAGGTTAGACTTTTGCTATCTTGATGTCCTTAAAACATGGTGACAGTCTGATTTTATATCAGGAAATTAAAAATAAATAAACAGTAGCTAAAAATCAAAGCTCTAGGGCTATGGGAAATCCAAGATGGCTGCTTAGCTTTTCCCGGCTCCCTGACAGACCTCATTTTTATTTGATGGGTTAAAGCCTTACCTGGCTACAGTGTTAATGCCCTCACATGAATTCTCAAAAAAGAAAATCATGTTTCATTAAATATTAAGTTCTAGTTTTGTTAATTAAGGTCTGTGCTACTAACACTCACTTCTGTGGTAGTTCCTTGTTATGTTGTATTGCTAAAAGTTTTAATTCAATTATTAAAAAGGACACTCTTAAGATTATTTCTAAAGCTTACCTCAGCAGCCAGTCTTTGGATAAAGGTCAGATGCTCCATGATGTACAACCAGGAGATTAACACTTGGCTATAATCATTTAACTGAGACAGGTGACCTGGGGTATACCGGGCTATCCCCGGTGAAAGTTCTTGACTTAAATTTCTGCTTGTGACCTTACTAATAACCGCTAGCTATCTTATTTTCTATGTAGCTTGTTTCAGAAGATTATTTTTTATATTACCAAATGTGTGATAGAGCCTGTGATAAAATGCTAATATGCAGTTCCATATGAGATCAGTAACTGTAATAATGTAAATTTAGATATGGGAAGAAGCAACAAGAGGAAACATTTTCCTGGACCAAGAAGCTAGTAAGACAGGTATGGTCCAGAAACTTTTGCTACTTACAAGGCCTGATCTAGTGACAACACATTGAGTGGCCTGTCAATGGAATCTTTGTTAGACCTGGGAATGAGCCTTCCCAGCACTGCGGGACACAATAACTGTGAAATGCCCCCCAAACATGGTCAAATATGACTATGAAGGGGCCCTGCTGACTGGAAGTTGGCCCTTGCCAGCTGCCTCTACAAAGACTGAATCATGACCACTACAAGATGCTGACCTTCAACACCCCCTTGAAAGGAGTTCAGGGTGGAGACAAAAAATAAGGCACTCTGTGCTCTGGGAAAAACCCAGGAAAACAGGCCTTAAGATAGTCAGATATTTTCAGGTAAAGATTTTTATGTGTCCAACTTCTTGCATCTTCTCACACATAGAGAAACACTAATGTCACGAACCAATGTCTGGACCTGGTTCTCCTAGTTGCACCTCAGCAGCTTTCCTACTTCTATTAAACTTTGGGCCATATATCTTTAACTTTCTCGTTAAGTTTGTTTCTCCAAGTAGTAGTATGACAAAAATATCCCCTGGCCAATGCTCAGACAACACTAGAACAAGCTGCCTTAGCCTGTGGATTCTCATTGCCCTCTGTAAATGCACCCTGAGGACCTCAGGCTATTCTCCTTTTGATATCTTATACAGGAGACCACCCCCAGTGATAAGAAAGCTCAAAGGAGACCACCAACAACCAGCTGACCTGGAGATGTCCCAACACCTCCAGGCCCTGGAAAGTCTTCCGCCATATTGCCTAAGAAACTTGAGAAAGGACACGCATTTCACGGGGCAATTGGGTTCACCCCTGTCAGCCAGGAGATGAGGTATGGGTTAAAGACTGGAAAAAAGAACCACTTCAGCCAGTTTGCACAGGCCCTCACACGGTCATTCTGGCAACCCCTACTACTGTTAAAGTTATAGGTATCATCCCTTGGATCCACCACACCAGAGTCAAGAAGGCAGTGGCTTCCTGTAATGAGGACACCCGGAAAGCAGTTCAGGACCCCAAAAAGCTCCTCAAGGTCTATTTCAGAAACAAGGACCGCCACCCATAAAGGATGCTGAGCTCTGCTCTAGTCACTCCGAAAGCTGACTAAGTACATGCACAGCAGAAGCTTGAGGATTCTTCAGCCTTGCTCCAGCCACACTCCGGCAGCTGGCTGCTCAACACATGGTGGGAGCTTGAGGATCCGGCTATCAAAATATCAATGGATTTTCATTGTCAACCCTGGACTCTACCCCTGATTGCTATTATTTCTGTGCCCTTCGCCACAGGACTAGCTTCTGTCCCACCCCAGGACTAGGATTTGGGTCAGAATCTACAGTTTACTGTCTGTTATCTCACTGTAATGGGAAGCCTTATTCTTACTAGAAGTCTCTTATGATCGATTCTCCCTACTAACTGAATTGCTCCACAGTATAACTGATGCCCCTTCACGATAGGCTCAGTTGCTATAGCCATGACAACACAAAGATGGGGAGAAAACCTTCTGCAAGTCTTCAGTTATCTGTTATGTGCAGGCTGCTTTGCAGTCGTTTGGTGTCCCTTGCTGTTATAGATGGTGCCGCCCCCATCAAGGCCTTTTCTTTGTTTGTGGGACAGATACTTACTTATGTCTACCTGTCAATTAGGTGGGTATCTGCACCTTAGCTTTCCTCACTCCCCAGATGTATATTGTCCCTAACAACCAGACTCTCACCGTACCTCTGGCAGCACATATGCGGTCAAAAAGAGTCATCCAGTTTATACCCCTACTAGCTAGTCTGGGAATCACGGCTGGGATAGGTATGGGAATAGGAGGAATTGCTTCATCAACCACCTCTTATCATACACTGTCCAAAGACTTCACAGACGACATTGAGAGAGTGGCCAAATCTTTAGTGGCCTTACAGGACCAACTAGACTCCCTGGCTGAGGTGGTTTTGCAAAATAAGAGAGGTCTAGACCTACTGACCAGAGAAGGCAATGACAACCCACTCGAGTACTCTTGCCTGGAAAATCCCATGGACGGAGGAGCCTGGCAGGCTGCAGTCCATGGGGGCGCACAGAGTTGGACACGACTGAAGTGACTTAGCAGCAGCAGCAGCAGACCTACTGACAGTTGAAAAGTGTCTGCCTTTTCAGCTGCCTCTTCTTTTACTGCCTCTTCTTGAATGAAGAATGCTGCTTTTATATACACCAGTCAGAAACAGTCAGGAACATGGCCCAGCATCAAAGAGAACAAATCATAAAAAGAGAGAAAAACTAGCTAATTCTTGGGGTAATTGGAGCAATATCTGGAGCTGGGCATCATGGCTTCTCCCTTTAACAGGTCCTCTCTTCATGCTCTTTGCAGCAATCTTGTTTGGCCCTTGTATTCTCAATCCAGTTCATAAACTCTTGGATTGAAGCCACAAAGTTACAAACGGCAATAGTTCAATACACCTCCCTAAATGATGGGGAGCCTGGAATGTCCTACCAAAAACATGGGACGATGCTTTCTACAGCGAGTGATAGACGCATCAAGAGTGGGGAATGAAGAGGAAAAGTTAAAATTTTACATAACCTCCTTCTCCTTCTGCCTCTGTAACTCAGCTTACCCTTGCAAAGTCTAGATGACCTAGGTCCTGTAGTCTCAGAAAACGGGAACTTGCAATGCTAGAAACTGGAGTTTATCTCACTCACCCTTGTCCTGCTCTTTGCCCCTGCAAACCTGCTTAATCATGCCTGTCCAGGTCAGGCATCCTCCTCCCCATCTTGACCACTGTTCCCACGTGTGAGAAACCCCTTAGTTTAAAACAGCCTATTAACAGCTAGTGTTGCCCACTACAGTCTGTCTATAAAAACTCTGCAATCCCTTTGATCGGGGCTCAGAGCTTGGAGTGTTGACTCCTCTGGGCCCACCAGCATAATAAACCTGAGTTCTCCAACCCTCTGAGTGTTGTGCTTGGATTCTCGAGTACCGGTTTCTGCAACATGGTAACTGAAATGTCTTCAGCTATAAACCCGGAGACTGAGAAGATTGTGTGCCAACCCAAATTCACTCATGTCTCATTTGGAACCTTTCGAGTGTATTTACACTCAGGCAGAAAAACCAGGCGTCTACTTGATCCTGATCAAAGTGCACTTTCTCTTTTGGACCCAGGAGATTCATCTCCGAGTTAGGAGGAACTTCTAATGTATATGTCCTATCTCAGATTTTCTTCTCACCCATAAGACATCGTCGAGAGGTCTGGTACTGCCACCACCCAGCCTCATCACGATCACCTCCCACAGAAGGAACCTAGCTTCCCGAAGCCCAAACTGCCCTGGCTCAGGCACTGACACTTGAGGGATCCTCCTGGAACCCCACCGCCCTGGCCCATGTTGCCTTGTTCTGTGGGACTAGGGGACGCCTCTCCACCTTCCTCATGTGGCTGCAGCTCTTAGGCTATCACTCCCGGTGTGGGGGGTGTCCTGCTTTTCCTAGTGTCCCCACTGCTAACACGGCCTGTCACAGCGCACAAGCTCCCTGAAGTTCTGTGGAATAAATGAGCCAGGAGCAGGGGCTTATTTAGTTGGATTAGTTTTCTCCTACTTTATTAAATAATAACCTGGGAAAACCCAAATAAACTGAGATAGCTGAGCTGTATAAAATGACAGACAAAAAGTATGAGAAGCAAGATTTTGCTATAATCACATTTTATTTTCTAATTCTTTCACCAAGTACATTACTGCTAGGTAAGTTCATATTTCCAAAATAGTTATAAGTCATATTTCATGTTACCATGTTCAGGGTCACAAAATAAAATTGGAGAGTTCCCAAACTTTTAAAAACTAGCAAAACTCTTGTCCTTAAATTGGGTAAGTACAAATACATGTGTGATCAATGTCATTCACAAAGTTGGATACTGAAGTTTATTAAGCCTTATGCTGAAAGGCACATTTGAAAAATTCCTAAAGAAAACAGAGATCAGTCTCCATGTCATCACAGAGAACAGGAACCTAAAAATGCTGCACACGGGGTTCCCCAAGTGGCCCAGGCCATCACTCCTGAGAAGGCTGACCACTCCCTTTTCAACTACAGAGGGATGGATCAGCCTGGCTGCTGCTCTGGCTCAGGACCCCTCTTCCTCCTCCCTCACAGCCTCTGCAGAAGGGAGTGGGAAGGACCTAAAAGCCCTTCGGTTGACCCTGAGCAGATACTCCGTGAATTTCTCCTTGCTGGTCTCCGCAAAGGCCCGGGGACCCCACAGGAACTCGAAGCGAGCAGGGTCGCTGTCAGGCACCTGCCGGTACTCCAGGTACCCCTCGCGCACCCACACTTGGGTCAGCAGCTCCCTGGGCTCCCCAAAGATGGGGTGCTCCCTCAAAACACACACCCCCATCTTGCTGAGTGCTCGCCAGATCTCCTCCTCAGGGCTGCGATCCCTATTCTGGAGGATCAGGCTGAGGACCACCACCAGGAGGCCGGCCTTGGGCAGCCCCTGCCCACTTGCCTGTATCGTATCATAGGTGAGGCCCAGGGAGGGAACCATGATGTAGATGGGTGCAGTGTCTACCTGCCTCACATCTACACCAAAGACCAGCAGAACGCACTCAACCGCTTGGCGGAAGACCACTGGGTAGTACTTCTGGTTATCCCCGAGGACCGTATTCATCAATTCGGCATCGGTGGTTGGCTCCTTGGCTCGATACTTGCAGAGCAGGAACTTCACCATGTTAGCCACCATTTTATTCAGAGCTTCCTGGGTCAAGGCCTCCTCAGCAGAGCACGAAGAGACTGGGCGGGAGGAGGCCGAAGGGGTTGCAGCCTCCCCTCCCTCAGCCCCCAAGAGCTGTGCTTCCTCTGGGCCCTGGGTGTCGCCTAGGTCCTGAAGGTCTTTCTTGGGCTTCCTCTGCTCACTCATCTCGACCACGAGCACGATGCCTGGGATCAAAGCACAGACAGGAGTGAGGCAGGGGACATTGTGGACCATGGGCCTCAGCTAAGAAATACACCCTGGGTGGTCAACACAGGCCACTTATAGGTCTCCTCTTGAGGGGTGCTCTCGGCCTCACACGGGCCCTCCTCCTGGGCAGTCTGACCCCCTGCTACCCAAAGGAGGAAGGGCAGTGGCTCTCCTGGGTGCAGCCAACACAGCCAGAGGTTCTGGGGCTGACACGGTGGGGGGATTAGGGATTTGTGGGGTCCCCTCTGTTCTGGGATGGGGAGCCCCTGGTGCTCATTCATGACACCCTCCTCACCTTGACTCCTGGTACTGCCTGGACCTCCTCTTTTCTCTGATGTCTGGACACAGGCCTCAGACCTCTGCTCCTGGTTCCTGGAACCCCTGTGAGAAAAACGGAGGGGGCCCCTTGGGGGTAGATTGTGGCACAGCCCTGGACTCTGAGGCTCCCCCCAACAAACTGTGGGGGAAGTGGTCCCCTTGTAGCTCCCTTGTAGCGCCCACCTTTCCCCTGCCACAGCCTGGACCCTGCCCTTTGGGGGCCTGCAGAGTAACTCAGAACAAGACCCGAGTTTGAAGGGAAAGCGCTAAGGGGCCCCACATGTGGTCGCACCTGCCCAGGGCCTTCTGCGGGTCCTAGGCTGGGGAGATGCTCGGTCCCCACCTCACGTCCAGCCTGGACTCCCAGCACTGACCACAAGGGTGGGTTCGGCTCTGTCCGAGGAGTCCACCCTCTGTGGATCTGAAGCCTCCACCCTCCGCCCGAGCACCTCATCTCCTGAAGCCCCTAAGCCAGAGGTCGACAAACTGCTCATCCTGCT
The DNA here is from genome assembly GCF_029378745.1 of Bos indicus. Taxonomy (NCBI): domain Eukaryota; kingdom Metazoa; phylum Chordata; class Mammalia; order Artiodactyla; family Bovidae; genus Bos; species Bos indicus. The sequence continues at coordinate 33,529,918 of NC_091789.1, read as the reverse complement.
CAACCCACTCTGGGACATCTAAGACCCCCATCAAAGGCAAGGATCCCACCCTGTGTTGGGGTCTAACTGCCTCAGTCCTTCCCCGCCTGGAGCCTGGATTCCAGGCAGGACCTGGAATTGGCCCGTCCTCCATTTTGAGGCCCGCTGCTCTGACCCGGTCCCGTCTCTCTGAGACCCCATGTCAGGAAATGCGGCACGAGGTCGTCCTGCCTGGGGACTACTAGGGTCCCCTCTGTTCTGGGGTCCCGCTCCCCTCACTCCCCCATCAGGATCCTCACCTTGACTCCCGGTAGGACCGGGGCTCTGTCCTCCCCCAGTTTGAGGCCCGGCTCCTCACACCAGGGCCCCAGTCCCTCTTGAGACCCGGATGTCAGAAAGTCAGGACAGGGGTAGTGTGCTTTTCTCACCCCAGGGTCTCGCAGGGCAGATGACAGGGGCAGGGATCTGTGGGGCTCCATCAGTCCTCCTTGGGGGTCCCTTTAGTCCTGCCTCAGGGCCTTACCTTGTCTCGGAGTAGAGATCCTCGTCTCTCCCCAACTGAGGCCCCGCCCCTTGTATCACGTGCCCCATCTCTCTGAGACCCGGATGTCAGGAAGTCAGACCATGCCTGTTGTTCTCATCCTACCTCACGGTCTCCAAGGACCGACAACAGAGACAGCTTTCTTTGAGGTCAAGGGTCTCCTAGTCCCCCTTCAGGGACCTCAACTGGTTACCGCACAGGACCTGGAATTCTCCTCTCTGCCCGCCTGAGGCCCCGCCGCCTATAGCGGGTCCCCAGTCTCTCTGAGACCTGGATGTCAGGAAATGAGGCATGTGCTCATCCCACCCTATGTGCTCCCTGAGCCCACTGTGATGGGATCCAGGTTCCCCTCAGTCTTTTCTCAGGGTCCTCACCCAGACTTCTTCAGAACCTAAGATCCTCCCTTTCTCCTTCTAAGGCCCGTCCCTTAAAGCAGGGCCCCAACCTGTCAGAGACAGGGATGCCAAAGGTAGGACCCGCTGCCAAGTGCTCAAGCCGCCACCAGGGATGCCTAGGGCTGACAGCAGGGGTGGGATCTGAGGGGCCCTGTGTCCTCCTCAGGGTCCTCATCTTGAGCTCTGGAAGGTACAAGATGTCCCTGAGTTTACCCAAGGCTGGACCGTTACACCAAAGCCCTCACTGCCCTGAGACCACAGCTTCCAGAGCTGCTGGTCTCCTGGGGCAGTGGAATGGCCTCTACGAAGCACATGTGAGGTGCACACTGGGATATGAGAGCCCGTGGTGCTGGGGTTTCACCCTCCAGGGACTGGGCAAACTCCACATCTGTCGTCATTAGTTCCCCCACTAAGTAAGATACATGGCCCTGGAACCAGAGGAAACAGTGACCCCACCTACCACCACTCCCGGTGACCCACAAGGAAAGTTGTGCTTCTCGTCCTCCATGTAGCTTCTGCAGTTCCTCAGCGGAGCTATCTAGCCGTTACCCACTTCTAGCTATTTACATTTGATTCCACATTTTATAAGGCAGACGGCCAGGCCGTGGGACACACTAAGCACATTTGAGTTCACAATACCCAGCCTCATGTGGCTACTGGTTACTCTGTTAATGGTGGTGACAGGACATGCTCTTCCCAAAGGAAGATGGTTCCCATGGGAGATATCATAACAGTCCTACTGACCTGTGAGCCATGGTTCCCACCTGGCACTTTGCGCTCCTCTCCGTAGAGGTTCGGGCACCAGTTCCCCATCCAAATGTCTCCTCTTCTCCTGACCCAGCCCTGCCATGTGACAAAGGGAAAGGGAGAGAAGGATGGACCCCAGAAGGAGGCCAGAGGGCGAGGACTGTGTGGTCCTCATGTGACTCTGGCTTGAAGCTCAGCTCCAGACTCCTAGGCTGGATCCCTGCCCCTTGCTCCCAGGGCTCTCCACCCTCCTCCGTCCCTCTGGCTGTACTACCCCCAGGATACCCTCTGCAGTGCCCAGAATCCAAAATGCACCATCCTCTTCCACCTGTCTACATCACAACTGTCCTGGAAGGCTCTAGGAAGAGAGTAGTTCTCCTAAAAACACCCACCTTCTGACTGTGCCACTGGGAGGAGCCCAAGTCCTCACCCTTGGCCCTGAATGGATGGCGCCTGGACAGAGCTTCCATCAGCCAGTCAGACAGGAGCCCTTCCTGCTTCTTGGGAGCTCAGCCCCATGGATGTGGCACCACCTGCATCCAAAATACCTTTCCATCCCACCCCAGGCATCAACACAAAGGGGATGCTTTTCCCTCAAACAACATGCTATTGTTATTTAGATGAACCATTTTTTTTCTGTCTTTGTATTAAAATTGGCGAATTAATCATATATTTATTTCCAAATTGTTGTAGGTTTACATAAGGATCCCATGTTCCCTGCAGGCAGCTTCCAGGAAGCAGAGGGAGAAGAGATGTGGGCAAGGACCTGGAGTCTCTCCCCTGCCCTGCAGTGTGCTCGATGCTCAACAGACAGCAGCTGGTAGGTGTACTTGTGATGAAGACAATGCCCTTCGTGTGTTGAGGAGTTTCTGAGAAAGCCAAAGATGCCTTGAATCCCCAACTATTTCTCGTCACTACTCTGTACTGGCACTTTCAAATGCAAGATCTGATTAAGTTTCCAAGGCTCTTGGGAATCTCAGGGAGGGGATCCCCCTCCCTCCACTCCCTCCAGTGCTCTTTCTGCCCTACCGTCTGCAGTGATGCCCGGCCACAGTCTCAGCAGAGTGAATATGTGCCCCTACTTTCTGATGCCAGGGAGTGTAGCCTGGGAGACTCAGCTGCCTCCACAGGATAGAACTTGCCTGAGCACATGCACAGGTGCCCATAGGCTCCCCAACAGCCATGACCTTCATGAGGGGCAGGTATCAGACAAGCGACAATGGGAGAAAAAGTGCAGTGGGAGTTTCCTTTACAAAATCCAGCAAGGATATGCACAATGCACCACCCTTCACCTGCAAGGAGGATTCTACTGCTGCTGCTGCTGCTGCATCACTTCAGTCGTGTCTGACTCCGTGCGACCCCAGAGATGGCAGCCCACCAGGCTCCCTCGTCCCTGGAATTCTCCAGGCAAGAACACTGAAGTGGGTTGCCATTTCCTTCTCCAATGCATGAAAGTGAAAGGTGAAAGTGAAGTCACTCAGTCCTATCCGACTCTTCACGACCCCATGGACTGCAGCCTACCAGGCTCCTTCATCCATGGGATTTTCCAGGCAAGAGTACTGAAGTGGGGTGCCGTCGCCTTCTCCAGGAGGATTCTGAGGTGTGTGAATTCAAGTTCAGTACAGTTTTTATTGTTGTAGCCATGCGTTCCAGGAAACAAACTCACTCAGAAGGACAATGCAGCTAGTGGAGTGCAGTTTATTACACCAGCGGGCCCAAGGGCAGAGTCTCCTCTTAGCCAAGGACCCGACCAGTTTTGTGAAAACCTTATATACCCTAAGTGTATAAGGTTCCCTGGAACTAGTCTGAACAAAGGAAAAAGAAAGGTCCAATCAAAGTTAACCAGTGATCATATGCCTTACACCTAGGTAGTTAACAGTGGACAATTATTAATAAGCCTGTGGTCATACCCCAGTAAGCATAATGGAATGTATGATTCTCTTCAGTTACACAGATAATTAGGGTATTCTTTTAGGCGATGGAGAGCCCTGGGGCTCTTCCTTCCCGGGCCTGGTTTTCCAGTTGGTATGTCGGTTCCATATATACTGGGCATATAGCTCAAAGTCCATAGTCCGGCCCAAGATGGAGTCCTACTTTCAAGATAGAGCCTGTTCTGTTTCCTCCTTCATTATGGCTTGGGGTCTGACCACCTAGGAAAGCTGACCCATGAGTTCAAGTGTCCAATTGTCAGTTTCAAAGAAGAACCCCATTAAAATCTTACCAGAAGACTGAGGGTGGTAATTGAAATGTCTTCAACTATATTCCCCAAGACTGAGTAGACTGTGTGCCAAACCAAATTCACTCATTTCCCATTTGGAAACTTTCGAGTATATTTAGACTCAAGCAGAAAAACCAGGTGTCTACCTGCTCTGACCAAAGTGCATTTTCTTTTTCAGACCCAGGAGATTTATTGGAGAGAAGATGCACTTCTAACACGCATGTCTGATTCCAGACTTTCCTATAACTCGTAAGACACTATCTACAGTCTGGCTGTTGACACCACTCAGGTTGATTACCATCATCTCCCACAGAAGGAACCCAGCTTCCCAAAGCCCCAAACTGCCCTGGCTCAGGCACCAACACTCGAGTGCTCCTCCTGGATCCCCACCTCCATGCCCCGTATTGCCTGTTCTGTGGGACTATGGAACGTCTCTCCACCTTCCTTGTGTGACTGTGGCTCCTAGACCATTGCTCTGGGTATGGGGTGTCCCGCTTCTCCTAGTGTCCCCACTGCTAACACAGGGCCTTCCACAGAGCAGAGGCTCCGTGAAGTTCTGTGGACTAAATGAACCAGTGAGAAGGGGGGCTATTAATCTCATCAATTTTCTCCTACTTTCTTAAATAATAACCTGGCAAAATCCGAGTAAACAGATATGGATTAGCTGTAGAAAAGGACAGTCAAAAAACCTATAAGAAGGGAGAATTCACTACAATCTTTTTTTTATTTTCCAATTCTTCCACCAACTATATACTGCTAAGTTCACATATCCAAAATAGTTGTAATTCCAATTCCATGTGATCTTGCTCATGGTCACAAAATAAAATGGGAGAGTTCCCAATCTCTTTTACAAAACAGCAAAACTCTGGTCCTTTAACTGGTTAAGTACAAATACATGTGTGATCGATGTCATTCACAAAGTTAGATACTGAAGTTTATTAAGGCTTAAGCTGAAAAAACACACTTGAATAATTCCTTTAAAAAACAGAGATGAATTTCCATGTCATCACAGAGAAAAGGAACAGAAAGATGCTACACCCCAGGTTCCCCCAAGTGGCCCAGGCCATCACTACTGAGAAGGCTGACCACTCCCTCTTCAATCACAGAGGTAAGGATCAGCTTGGCTGCTTCTCTGGGTCAGGGCTCCTCTTCCTCCTTCCTCACAGCCTCTGCAGATGGGGCTGGGAAGGCCATGCAAAACCATTGGTTGATTCTGAGTGGATACTCCATGACTTCCTACTTGCTGGTCTCTGTACAGGCCTGGTCACCACACAGGAACTCGAAGCAAGCAGGGTCGTTGTCAGACACCTGCCAGTACTCCAGGTACCCCTCATGCACCCACACTTGGGTCAGCAGCTCTCTGGGTTCCCCAAAACACAGTGCTCCCTCCTGACAAACATCCTCATTTGCTGAATGTTCCCCAGACTTCCTCTTCAGGCTGAGGACCAGCACCAGGAGGCTGGCCTTAGGCAGGCCCTGCCCACCGCTCTGCATTGCATCGCAGGTGAGGCCCAGGGTGGGGACCATGATGTAGGTGTGCTCCCTGGGGTCTACCTCCTTCACCTCCACACCACAGACCAGCTGCAGGCTCTCGGAGGCTTGGCTGAAGACCTCCAAGAAGTGCTCCTGGTTATCCCTGAGGACCTTCTTCAGCATTTCTGCCTGGGAGGTCAGCTCCTTGGCCCGATATTTGAGGAGCAGGAACTTCATCAGGTTAGCCACCATCTCATTCAGAGCTTCCTGGGGCAAGGCAGAGCAGGAGACTGCGGGGGAGGAGGCCGAGGCTGATGCAGCCTCCCCCACCTCAGCCCCCAAGAGCTGCACCTCCTCCAGGCCCTGGGCCTCGCCTGGGTCCTGAAGGTCTTCCTCAGGCTTGCTGAGCTCAGTCATTCTGACCACAAATGCAATGCCTGGGATCAAACCACAGACAGAAGTGAGGCAGGGGAACAGATGGGGACCACGCGTCTGGGGGAGAAGGGGGTATGAGAGGCCTCGGCTGAGCCACGCACTCTGGGAGTTCTGACACAGGCCACTTACAGGTTTCCCCTTGAGGGGTGCTCTCAGACCTCACAGGGGCATGCCTCTGGGGTGGGCAGTCCCCTGGCTACCTGAAGGAGGAAGTAGGGTGGCTCCCCAGGCTGCAGTCAGGACAGTCCGAGATTTCTGGGGCTGACAAGGTGTGGGGATTAGGCCCTTGTGGGGTCCCTTCTGTTCTGGGATGGGGAGCCCCTGGTGCATATTCAGGCCACCTTCCTCACCTTGACTCCTAGCACTGCCTGGACCTCCTCTGCTCTCTGACCTCAGGACACGGGCCTCAGACTTCTGCCTTCACCTTCTGGTTCCTGGAATTCCTGTGAGAGAAATGGAGGGGCACCTTGGGGGTATCCTGTGGCACAGCCCTGAGCCTTATGGGATGGTACGAGGAGTGGACTCTGTGAGGTCCCCCCAGTTGTGCGGTGGGAGGTCCCCTCAGAGTTCCCTTGTAGTGTTCACCTTTATCCTGGCACGACCTGGTCCCACCCCTCTGGGGGCCTGCGTGGAAACTCAGAAAAAGATGCGAGCCTGAACAGAAAGCACTAAGGGTCCCCACATGTGGCCGCACTGCCCAGGGCCTCCTGCGGGTCCTCAGTTCCTCCTCACGTCCTGCCTGGCCTCCCAGCACTGAGCACAGGGGCCGGGGTCTGCTCAGTCCTCCCTCAGGGTCCTCACCTAAACTCCTTCAAAGCCTAAGAATCTCCCCTCCAATCTCTGAGGCCCTGCCCCTTATATCAAGTCTCCAATGTCTGAGACCCCAAGCTCATGCCCCCACGAGAGTCGCCCCTGACTGACAGCAGGTGCCGGGACCTGTGTGATTCCCTGTGTCCTCCCTCAAGGTTCTCATCTTTAGCCCTGGCAGGTTCGGGGATGCCCCTTGTGTTGACCGGAGGCAGGGCCCTCACACCAAGGCCATCACTTCACTGGGATCCCAAAGGGAAGTCTGTGGCCATGACATCACGGCTCCAAGCCCAGGGCTTCCCAGAGCTGAGATGATGCCCTGGGCGTTCCTCAACCTCCTTCTGCTCTTCACTTTGACTCTCAGCAGGTCTGGGTACCACCCTCTGTCCCTGACCTTGCTCCCCTTAGAACCAGGCCTTCCCCAGCCAGGACCCCTGAGAGGCAAGCGGGAGTAGGGGGCTCACTCCTACAACCCTGCCAGGGCTGAGAGCAATGATGACCTGGATGTCTTGGGGCCCCAGAGCCCCCGCTAAGGATTCTACCTTTGCTCCTAGCACAGCTGGTTTCTTTCACTCTGCTGACCTGAACCCGGGCACCTGACCCAGGCCCTCACTTCACTCCCATCGGGATCAGTGACATTACATCTGAACACCATGCCCCATGGTCCCCCAGGGCTGTCAGGAGGGCTGCACATGCATCCCCTGGGACCCTCAGCCTCCTCTGGTCCTCATCTCAAGTCTCCACAGGATGTGGGCCCCTCCCTCTGCCCACCTGAGACTGGGCCTCCACCAAGCCTCCGACTCCCCGAGTTCACTGACAAAGTGAGGAGGGTGTGGGGTCTCAGCCTGACAGCCTGGACTGGGGCCCGCAGGAGTCCCAGTCGGGCTGGGGTTGTATGCTATCAGGATCCTCTGTTCGGGGGCAACTGGAAGCTCTCATCCTCTCTCAGGAGGGGGCCTCATTAACCCTCGAGAGAAGGCTGAAGTCCTAGCACAGATGCTGGATGGGGAGCAGCTGTGCCCATGACCTTGTGGGAGCACAGGGAACCACTCGCCTTCCCATGGGGGCCACTCAGTGTCACCACACTTTGGAAATTTTGTATAAATGATATTGTTTTAGCTGAAGAGGGTGAGCAGCGGCAGGTGAATTAGGAAGAACTCAGCAGCCTGTAGATGGCCTTGGCCGCTCATAGTGACTTCACACTCCTCCTCTCTGAGGTATCCCCAGGGTCGTCTCCTGGTGGCTCTTTTCCACTGGTTTACACGGATGCCCCCCCCCCCCCCCCCCCCCGCCTTCCGGCACGGGCCTGTCTTGTGCAGAGTGTCCAGAGGGGCTCTCAGGGGCCAAGAACTCGTGAGTCAAGGGTTCTAAGTCTCCACCGGTTGGGCGACTTTAGACTCTTCCCCCAGGAAGGAGAGACATTTGGGAGGAGGGTCGGTGGCTGACCTGCCCTGCCCCTGGGGACCCTGAGGGCCAAGGACAGCCTCACTGCAGTTCAGCCTGGCCCCCATGATGACCTGGCCCACACCAGCCCCCCTACAACTCCCCAGAGCACTGCTCAGAGGCCAGAGGTGCTGCCTGAGTGAGGCTTGGGCATCCTCAGGTTTGCTGAGGGTGGGGGCATGCAGAGCTCCTCATCTGGGGGGTTTGCATGGGGCCTCGGGAGGGCCCCTTGTACGGGACCTCAGACCCTGGGGATGGGGACCTTCCCTCCCTTTGCAGAGGCTCAACAGATGGTTAAGCAACTTGCTGCCTGGTCACAGGCCTTGCTTGTGGGGTTGGGCATGGACAAGTCCCAGGCCGTGGTGTCTCATCAGCCTCCCCTGCTGGTTTGCAGCTCAATTCATCCCAGGGCCTTTCCTCATGACAGTTCCCATGGAGTCCCAGGCGGTTCCACTGCAGAGAGCTGGCACTCCAGAGCACCACCAGGTTTTCTCATAACAGACTAAGTCTTGTTTCTGTCATCCAGAAATATACTCTTGGAGCCTCCCCACCTCATCCCTGTTTGGCCACGGCACCTCCGTTTATGAAAGGACAGAGCAAGGTAGCCCAGGGGACAAAAGAGCCACTGAAGACCCAAGATGAGCACTGGTCTGAGGGAGGCTCAGGCAGAGCTGGTGGGAAGTGAGTTGGCCATGGATCACTGGCTCCCCAGGGTCTGCCCAGTTGGGCCTCCAGGGTCACCCTTACCTAGTTGGAGCACTTGTGACGCAGGGCCCCTCTCTCAGACACCCTGTCTGGTTGAATTGCATTTCCACTCTCCTAGACACTGTTGCCTGTGTGGCCCCGGGGACAGAAGTTAACTGATGCCTCTGGAGCCACCTGGCCTCTCCTCTGGTGACCCAGGCACGCGTGGGGCTTGAGACAGTTTGACTGTCCAGGGCCAGCCCATCAAGGCCATGCTCCCTCCCTACACTCCTTTGTGACCTTAGGCTGCCGCCTCTGCCCGGCCCAGGAGAACGTGTGCTTAGCCACTTAACTCTGCAGACATCAGTCAAAATCTACCAAGGACTGAGCGGTGGGAGTGAAGCACTACATGGGTCTCTTTTGATGTCAGGCAGTCTTGACTTTGTAAGTAAAAGTTGCCTTTTGGGACAAGCAGATGATTTGAGATTGCAATCTGCACATCTCTGCTTTCTCTATAGGTTTACAAGTAAGCAGGTGCCACACATGCTGAGGTTTCTGGGAACGTGGTTTTTAAATAGCAGCATCTGCATGTGATTCCAGGTCAGGAGGCATACAGAAGTCAAGACAAAATATCGAATGAAACCTTCTGAGATTTAAGGTGTTCCCCAGGCAGCAACCTTTGTAAGGGGCTGCATTTTGTCTTGGAAGTGAGCAGCCTGGCCAGGCGTCACAGCAGCTCAGTGCTGGGGCTGACAGAGCTCTGACTTGCACCACCCTGTGCCCTTTCTCAGGGGCCTCCTGTGCCTGGGCAGGACTGCCAACAAGGGAGACCCAGCCTTCTGGTTCTGGTGGACTGGTGTGTGCATGCTCTCCCCTCACCTGACCTCAGAGCTCTTCTCTCTGCAGCATGACCCTGGAGGGCTATTTGCTATGCTCCTCAGGACAAACACTCTTTTAAGAGAAAGTGCGTTATAAACTGGACACCCCAGCGAGCAGAGGGTGCTGAGTTGTGACACCCTTGGAGTGCTTAGCTGAAAAAGGAAAAGAAAAGAGAAACGAGAAAATATCACCAGATTTCGGCCCTGCAATGAAGCCAATCCTCAGGCCTCATGTCCAGACACCAGCGAGTCCCCAAACTGAACACCCACAGGCCTCGGGCAGGGACCACAGGCTCCAGCCCTGTGCATCTCAGGATAGGAAGGGCTCTTTTGGGGACCCCAACTAGGGGAGGCCTAATTTCTCCTCATCTGTCAAGTAAGGAGCCTGGTGGACAGTGTCCCTGTGCCTATTAAGCCATTCTGCCAGGCTCTTGTCAAGCTCTTGACGGGTCTTTTCAATGAATGGGTGCAGAGCATCCGAGGGTCTTCCCCAGGTGTGTATGAGGTGCCCATATTGTGCCAGGTGTGGGTGGCTATCTGTCTTGCCTTTGTGAGCAAGCAGCTGCCTGAGGGGACTCAAATGCTCAGCCAGGCCCAGGATGGAGGTGCTGAAGATGTGTGCTGGGCAGGAAATTCCTTGTGTTTTCAGGTTCTTTATTGCCGTGCAGTATTCTGACAATAGGGCTGCCTTTATCTGACTGAATAGGGTGCATATTTGCGGTCCTCTGGGGGTACACCTGAAGGGGGTAGGAATTATGGGAAAGAATGGCTAGAGATTTTGGGAAAGTCGGGCTGCCTGAGCAGTAATAGAAGGGGTTCCAGGCCTCAGCCAAGACAGGCATCCACATGGGGCACAGAGGCACCAGCGTGGCCACTGGGAGCTGCCCAGGGGGCAGGCTGAAATCTGGGTGGGCACAATGGTGGAGCCAACCACTGCCACAGGAGGAGCCATTTGGGCAGGAGACCAGGTAAAGCAGAGCCACAGGCCCTTGATGGGCAGGGCCACCTCTGTCAGGACGGGGATTAGAGAAAACGGAGTCTGTGTGCCCTCGGGTGCCAGGCCTCAGGACCCCACAAAGGGGGTGCGGTTTCTGTCCCCAGAACTCAGCAGGGGTGGCATAGGTCCTGGCCATTGTGGTGGCGGGGTGAGTTCCAGGGGGCTCATGGTCCCCTGGGCATCCTCAGGGCAGGGTGACAGGCCATCCTGTGGCTGTGCAGTGCTGGGCACAAGAGGGATGCCCAGGGCTGCCAGCCTGCCTTCCACCTGCTGGGATGCAGACTTAATGCCCCCTCTCCTCTTCATCTTCCCCAGGATGTGTGGGCTATCTCTTTTCAACAGAGGACTGCAGCAGAACTGTAACTGGGGTTCACTGAGAGAGAGAGAATGAGAGAGAGAGAGAGAATAGCAAAGTCCAAGTGTCAAAGGCTTACTGAAACCAGCACCCTCCCGGCTAGGCCCCTGGGTGCCCAAACCCAGCCATCCCCAGGCCTCATGGAGAAAGCGGGTCCCTGTCCCACAGGAGGCAGTGCCCCAGCTTGCACATCCTTGGGACTCAGTAACTCACCATCACCTCTCAACCTTGGAAAATGACACAGAGTGGCCCAAGAGTACCCATACAAGTCCCAGAGAGGGGACTTGGCATTTGCAGCAGGCAGACTGCAGAAGCTTCTCTGCTTTCTGTGCAGGTGTTGACCCCTGACCTGTACTTCCTTGGTTGAGCAGGACACTTCCCATGAAAGGACCTGTGGTTCACTGCACTAAACTTCTGTTCCACAGCTATGGGAGTCATGTGCTTAGTCTCTCAGTCATGTTTGACTCTTTGCAACCCCATGGACAGTAGCCCGCCAGGCTCCTCTGTCCATGAGGATTCTCCCGGCAAGAATAATGGAGTGGGTTGCCATGCCCTCCTTCAGGAGATCTTCCCAACCCATGGACCGACCCAGATCTCCTACCTTACTGATGGATCTTTCAGGACTGAGCTGTGAGGGAGTCATGGGGGTACACAAACCCCTCTCCCTGCCTGACTCCGCCCTGGGGCCATTTGTGCCCTGGCTGGAGGATAGGAAAGCCCAGCATTTGAGCAGTGTCATCTCTTTCCCTTGTGTGACTGTGATCTAAGGGCCCATGGGTCAGTGGTACAGAGTGACACCTGGCCCCCTGGTATCCTGACCCGATTCCTACTGTGCATTCAGCTCACCTCTGTCATCTCCCACAGACATCCCTACCGGAGAAAGAGAGGAGGGGCAGTGACTTCTTTGTGCTGAGAATGCTCAGGCTGACCCGCTCACAACTCCCCAATGCAGCACGCACATTGGCAGCTCCGGCAGTCACGCTTGTTCCCAGTTCTGTCTTTACACACAGCTGTTCTGGTGGCCCTGAGGTTGGCACGCACCCTGACCCCAGGGCCCAGCAGGTACTCCCCTGCCCTTAACTTGCTCAGGACACAGACAGGCGGCTCCTCCGTGAGCAGGCTGGTCAGGCAGAGGGAGGTGAGCACCTGGCACACTTTGCTGAATCCATACAGACTAAGCTGGCAGACGAAGCTCTTCATGCAGTCTGTCTCAAATACCTTGTCTGAGCCCATCCTCTCCAAAATTTCCTCGAAGAGCTCCTCACTGATGCCTACACAAGTGCCATCTTCCTCCCACAAATAGGACATAAAGCAGTGACTGTTGACGATGGGAAAGGGGAGAGAAAGGAGGCTGCCCTCTCCCCCAGGCAGGGCACCACACTCGGTGTGTGGCCTCTTCAACAAAGGCTCTAACCTCAAAGCCTGGAAAGTGCTCTCTTCCAGCAGCAGCCTGAAGCTGCGGTGGGCACAAGCAGGGCCAGGGTGATCAAAAGGTCCACAGGGTGGGCTGCAGCTTCCTGAGCCTGGGGCCAGAAGCCCTGTGTTTGGAAGAAAGGGAGACCCCCGGAAGCTGGGCACCCCATCCATCACGGGGCCCTCCTTGTCTGCAGCCACATGGAGGGTGATGCATCCCTCCTTCCTGGAAATGGGACAGTGCAGTGGCCAGGAGCAGTCCAGGCTCACAAGGGTGCTTGGCCCCTCATCAAAAGCCTCTGCTTCCTCAGGGCTGACATCACAAGGCAGTCATTAAGTGAAGTAATAAAGGGCTGGCTGCATCCAGGCTGGTTAGCGTGTCAGCCTCCTAGTCCACGCTTGTCTTGGCAGCGGGCACCATGACACTTGTGCATGGGGGTGAAGTCTCAGGCCGAGCATTCATGCAAACTGGGCACAGTCTTCTGGTCCTGGAGTACCAGGTCTGGGCAGACGCGCATCGACAGACCTGTGATCCTCAAAGTCAGCCCCTCCTCTGTGTTCACAGGTGTCTTGAGGGTTCTGCATGGCACCCTTGCGCTCAAGCACAGCCTCGTCCAGGGTGGGGATCCACGGTCAGGGGTACAGCCAGCCAGTCCTCCGTGCACCTCATTGGCTGGGCATCCGGTCCCCCACACAGACCCTCTCTAGGCCCTGCCATTGGTCTGCTGGACCCCCAGGGTGGGGGCTGTAGAGGTGACAGGTGAGGTCCCAGGGACACAGAAGGAGGACAGGCTGCTGTCCTCTGGGCTCCGCAGCCTGCCCATGTCCACCCCAGGCCGGCCTTTCTCTGCACATCACAGTCCCAGGCATGTGGGAGGGGGCAGTCTCCCTGGGCCTTCATGCAACAGTGTGGCTCCCTCTCCTGTGACCACTGTCCATGGGAACTCCATCTGGCTCTGCATCCAGGCCATGAGAGATGCCATCCTGCTCTGGGGCCTGGTGCTCTAGCATCAAAGAGGTGGACGTGCAGGGCTGCCCACACAGGAAGCCCACCCTACTAATGCCCCCCACCCCAACTCTGCTCCTGGTGTTGAGGATCTTCCCGAGACTTTTAGAATCAGAAATGCCTCTGAGGTTGAGGCGTCAGCCATCCAGGGCCCAGGCGCCCAGTGGGTGAGAGGTTGGGCTCAGGTGAGGAGATGCCAAGGTGGGCACCACTGCCCTGCTGATCCCCAGTTGCCTGGCTCGCCCACTCTGAGCCTCTGTTTCCCCACACAGGTAATCCTAGGGGCATCTGCCTCACAGGGTCCTGAGGACTCAGGGGAGGCACAGGAGGTGGCAAGGTTCCTGACATGTATGTCTGCCATGTAGTTATGGGGAAGCGTGCTGTGTATGACAGCAAGTCTGCATCTAAGGCGCCTAAGCACTGATCTCCCGGTGGACCTTGGCTCTGTGCTGGAAGCCTCTGGTCACCAGCGAGGGGTGGGCTTCCTTCTTGATTCTTGCAAACTGGGGGCTGACACACCACGTGAATTAAATCTCTGTAGACACAGCTCAGGTTAACTAAATAGCATTGCCTGGTGTTTCCTGTAGACAAAAGCCCTATTCAGTGCCCTCCCATGTGACCCGGGGGTGCTTCAGACCCCTAAAAAGCCGAGTTCCATTTTAGACTGTCTGGGACCCCGCAAACACTTTTGGCTGCCTCCTCAGCTATCAGGATTGTGGGCACTCCCTGCCAATGGCTGAATCCCTGGGCCCGCCCTTTCCTCTCTGTATGTCTTGGCTGCTCCTGCGTACTCCTGAGAGATGGTCACCCACCCCTGCTCCCCTCAGCTGCCTGTGGCAGCTTGAGGTTCCCTTTTGCCCTTGCTGAGAGAACTCCCAGCGTCCTGGTAATGAAAACTACTAGAGCTCATTGATGAATTCAGTGAAGTTGTGGTATACAAATTTAATATATAAATCTATTCACATTTCTGTACACTAACAGCAACTAGCGAGAAGATAACTTCAGGATATTACCCCATTTACCATTAAATAATCCCATTTAACTGCATCAAAAAGAATAAACTACCTAGAAATAAACCTACCTAAGGAGGCAAAAGACCTGTACTTGGAAAACTGTAAGATATTGATGAGACAAAGTGAAGAGAGTGCAACAACAAAAATGTGCCACAAAAAAGACCAGACACTATAAAATAAAGTAAAAAGAGAAAAAGAGCAGAGCTGGAGGAATTAAGCTTCTTGACCTTGTACTACAAAGCTATAGTAATCAAAACTGTATGGTACTGGCACAAAAACAGACATACAGCTCAATGAAATAAGATAGAAATCATAGAAAGAAGCCTGTGCACCTATGGTCAATTAATCTACAACAAAGGAGGCAAAAATACAGTATACAGTGGAGAAAAGACAGTCTCTCCATCAAGTGGTGCTGGGAAAACTGGTCAGTTGCATGTAAAAGAATGAAATTAGAATATTATCTAACAATATATACAAAAACAAACTCAAAATGGATTTGAGACCTATGTGTAAGATTGAATATGCAAAACTTCTGGATGAAAACATGGGTAGAACACTCTTTGACATAAACCATAACAGCATTGTTTTTGGATCCACCTCCAAAAGTAAAGGAAATAAAAGCAAAAATAAACAAATGTGCTTCCCACATGGCACTACTGGTAAAGAAATTGCCTTCCAATACAGAAGACATAAGAGACGAGGGTTCAATCCCTGGGTCGGGAAGATACCCTGGAGAACGGCATGGCAATCCACTCCAGTATTCTTGCCTGGAGGATTCCATGGACAGAGGAGCCTGGCGGGCTACAGTCCATAGGGTTGCAAAGAGACAGACACGACTGAAGCGACTTAGCATAGCATAGGGACCTAATTAAATCTAAAAGTTCTTGCACACCAAAAGAAACCACTGAAAAAAATGAAAAGAAGTTACCGAATGAGAGAAAATATTGCAAATAACTGATTTGGGGTTAATATCCAACATATATAAATAGCTCCAAAACATAGTGTCAGGAAAAAAAAAAAAAACTTTAAAAATGGGCAGAAAAAATGAATAGAAACTTTTCCAAAGTATATATACAGATGGCTAACAGGCACATGAAAAGATGCTCAACATCACTAGCCCATCAGTTCAGTTCAGTTCAGTTCAGTCGCTCAGTCGTGTCCAACTCTTTGGGACCCCATGAATCGCAGCACGCCAGGCCTCCCTGTCCATCACCAACTCCCGGAGTTCACTCAGACTCACGTCCATTGAGTCAGTGATGCCATCCAGCCATCTCATCCTCTGTCCTCCCCTTCTCCTCCTGCCCCCAATCCCTCCCAGCATCAGAGTCTTTTCCAATGAGTCAACTCTTCACATGAGGTTGCCAAAGTACTGGAGTTTCAGCTTTAGCATCATTCCTTCCAAAGAAATCCCAGGGCTGATCTCCTTCAGAATGGACTGGTTGGATCTCCTTGCAGTCCAAGGGACTCTCAAGAGTCTTCTCCAACACCACAGTTCAAAAGCATCAATTCTTCGGTGCTCAGCTTTCTTCACAGTCCAACTCTCACATCCATACATGACCACTGGAAAAACCATAGTCTTGACTAGATGGACCTTTGTTGGCAAAGTAATGTCTCTGCTTTTCAATATTCTATCTAGGTTGGTCATAACTTTTCTTCCAGGGAGTAAGTGTCTTTTAATTTCATGGCTGCAGTCACCATCTGCAGTGATTTTGGAGCCCCCAAAAATAAAGTCTGACACTGTTTCCACCGTTTCCCCATCTATTTCCCATGAAGTGATGGGACCAGATGCCATGATCTTCGTTTTCTGAATGTTGAGCTTTGAGCCAACTTTTTCACTCTCCTCTTTCACTTTCATCAAGAAGCTTTTAGTTCCTCTTCACTTTCTGCAATAAGGGTGGTGTCATCTGCATATCTGAGGTTATTGATATTTCTCCTGGCAATCTTGATTCCAGCTTGTTCTTCTTCCAGCCCAGCGTTTCTCATGATGTACTCTGCATAGAAATTAAATAAGCAGGGTGACAATATACAGCCTTGACGTACTCCTTTTCCTATTTGGAACCAGTCTGTTGCTCCATGTCCAGTTCTAACTGTTGCTTCCTGACCTGCATATAGGTTTCTCAAGAGGCAGGTCAGGTGGTCTGGTGTTCCCATCTCTTTCAGAATTTTCCACAGTTTATTGTGACCCACACAGTCAAAGGCTTTGACATAGTCAATAAAGCAGAAATAGATGTTTTTCTGGAACTCTCTTGCTTTTTTGATGATCCAGTGGATGTTGGCAATTTGATCTCTGGTTCCTCTGCCTTTTCTAAACCCAGCTTGAACATCTGGAAGTTCATGGTTCACATATTGCTGAAGCCTGACTTGGAGAATTTTGAGCGTTACTTTACTAGCGTGTGAGATGAGTGCAATTGTGTGGTAGTTTGAGCATTCTTTGGCATTGCCTTTCTTTGGGATTGGAATGGAAACTGACCTTTTCCAGTCCTGTGGCCACTGCTGAGTTTTCCAAATTGGCTGGCATATTGAGTACAGCACTTTCACAGTATCATCTTTCAGGATTTGAGATAGCTCACTGCCGCCACTCCTGACCTTGACGTGGAATAGCTCCTCTAGGCCCTCCTTCGCCCATGCAGCCACTGCTCCTTGGACGTGGGGTTGCTCCTCCAGGCCAGCGCCCCTGGCCTCGGGCATGGGGTAGCTCCTCTCGGCCATTCCTGCACCGTCACAGCCTGGCATTCTCAGCCGCTGCCACTATCCCATGAGGGAAATGCAAATCAAAATCACAATGAGATGTCACCCCATACCTGTGAGAATGGCTATCATCAAAAAACCACAGATAACAAATGATACCAAAGATGTGGCAAAAAAGGGAATCTTTGTGCACTGTTGGTGAGAAAGTATATTGGTGCAGTCACTGTGGAAAATAGTAGGGACATTTCTCAGAAAACGAAAATTGAACTATGTGACCCAGCAATTCCATTCCTGGGTATATATGCAAAAAACCCAAAAACACTGATTTGAAAAGATACATGCTCTCCAATGTTCACAGTAGAATTATTTATAATTGTCATATATGGAAGCAATCTAAGTGTCCATCAATGGATGAATGGATAAATAAGGCATGGCGTGCACACAAAACACACACACACACAATGGAATACTATACAGACTTAAAAATTAATGGCATTTTGCCATTTGCAGCAACATGGATGGGCTGGGAGGGCATTATGCTAAGTGAAAGGAATCAGACAGAAAAAGACAAATACTCTATGATCTCACTTAGATGTTGACTTTAAAAAATAAAACAGACTAATAACCTCAGATGACACCACCCTTATGGCAGAAAGTGAAGAAGAACTAAAGAGCCCCTTGATGAGGTGAAAGAGGGGAGTGGAAAAGCTGGCTTAAAATTCAACATTCAAAAAATGAAGATCATGGCATCCAGTCCCATCACTTCATGGCAAATAGCTGGGGAAACAATGGAAACAGTGACAGAATTTATTTTCTTGGGTTCCAAAATCACTGTGGATCATGACTGCAGCCATGAAATTAAAAGATGCTTGCTCCTAGACAGAGTATTAAAAAGCAGAGACATTGCTTTGCTGACAAAAGTTGTCTAGTCAAAGCTATGGTTTTTCCAGTAGTCATGCATGGATGTGAGAGTTGGACGGTATAGAAGGCTGAGCACCAAAGAATTGATGCTTTTGAACTGTGGTGTTGGAGAAGACACTTGAGAGTCCCTTGGATGGCAAGGAGATCAAACCAGTCCATCCTAAAGGAAATCAGTCCTGAATATTTATTGGAAGGACTGATGCTGAAGTTGAAAGTCCAATACTTTGGCCACCTGATACAAAGAACTGACTCATTAGAAAAGACCCTGATGTTGGGAAATATTGAATATTGGATAGCTGGTTGGATACATGGATATTGGATAGATGGTTGGATAGCATCACCAACTCATTGGACATGGGTTTGAGAACATTCTGCGAGATGGTCAAGGACTGGGAATCTTGGTGTGCTGCAGTCCATGGGGTCACAAAGAGTCGGACATGACTGAGCAACTGAACAACAACTGAATATTAACATAGAAGAAGCTGACTCACAGACACAGAGAACAAACTAGTGGTTACCAGTCGGGAGCGGGAGGGAGGAAGGGACAAGATAGGAATAGGGGAGAAAGTGGTGCAAACTATTATGTATAAAATAAACTACAAGGATATATTCCAAAACATGGGGAATATATCCAATATTTTGTAACAGCTGTAAGTGGAGTATAACCTCTAAAATTGTAAATCATTGTATTGTACATCTGTAACATATACTTCTGTGTAGCCACTATACTTCAATTAAAAAATGAGTTTTCTCAAATGCTTCTGGGGTTTCTAGAATTAGCTCTATAATCTGATTAGGTTTAAGGTTGCTAACAACTCTGTAGTGAAGATATCATCGATAGTCTACGGCAATAGATATATGGAAAATATCTCCTTTGGATATGCCTGATGAACCACTTAAAAGAAGTTCTGGGTGCAAGGTGTTCTGTGACTGTGCATATGATACTTTTGAACATTTTTGGAATAGTGATAGATATGATGAGCTTTCTGGTTGCTCCCAATGTAGTTGGAAAGAGTAGTGAAAGAAAAGGATTAGCTCAGTTTACAGTAAAAGACCTAAAAGATTCTATGTGTAATCATAAGCAGACACTTATCTCCTGTAGATACAGGGTTGAGATTGCTAATGATCACATGCAAACGCTCAACCTGCAACTGGTTGAATTAGATTAGAAGTTGAATCCTGCCACTAGAGTGACTCCTGTTAAAATGTAGGGGCTGACCTGGACAGCATGGGATTCTGGGCATTGTGATAGAAATGTGTGGGAAGACCCTGAGGAAGCTGGGTACACTGAGCCCATCAAGTCTGGTAAGTCATCCTTGCCAGTAGAAGAATCCTCCCCACCCTCAGTTGGAAGCAGCCTCCTGACCTCCAGTGGGATCAACCTCCCCACAGAAAGCTAGATCAGGCCAAAATGATTCACTAAGCATGCTAAGTCGTTTCAGTCGTGTCCGACTCTGTGTGACCCCATAGGCGGCAGCCCATCAGGCTCCCCCGTCCCTGGGATTCTCCAGGCAAGAACACTGGAGTGGGTTGCCATTTCCTTCTCCAATGCATGAAAGTGAAAAGTGAAAGTGAAGTCGCTCAGTCGTGTCCGACTCTTTGCGACCCCACGGACTGCAGCCTACCAGGCTCCTCCGTCCATGGGATTTTCCAGGCAAGAGTACTGGAATGGGGTGCCATCGCCTTCTTCTTCACTAAGCATAGATTCTGCATTTAATATTGCAACTCTAGGAGTTAGAAAGGGCTCTTATTAGTTTGTCTGGTTAGTTGAACTATGGACCAAAAGTTGGCCCACAGTCAGTGAGCTGGAAATGTCATCCCTGCCTTGGTTTAATACAGAGGAAGGCATTCAGAGGTTTACAGAGATTTGACTGTTAGTGTGAATTTGGCATTGAAGACATACTCATCCATACTGGGAGAGTCCTGAAGATGTACCTTTCACCAAGACTGTGAGGGGAGCCCCAGCACCCTTGAAGAACTCTGTGATTGCTCTTCTCTGCAGGCCAGAACTCACAGTAGGAACTGCAGTCACTGAACTGGGAATCCTAAATACAGTGGAGTATTTAGATCCCCAGATGGCAGGAGCCAAGTGGGAGCACACAACCACCAAGGGCCAGGTGGGCCTGGTTACAGTAATGGAGAGAAGAGTCAAAGCACCAAGCAGAACAGGCTGACTTGGGCAGCTCTATGGTTTTATCTAGTTGCTCATGATCTTCCTAGAAGTAAAAGAGTCAAGAAGCCCAGTAAGTTCTTACTTAATCTGTATAAGCAGAGATGTCACAGGTCAAATGAACAAAAGTCTACTCTGAATCACAAAAACAGAGAGTCATAGTCCTTTGCTCAATTCCCAGACTTGAGCCATTAAAACTCTCAGAAGAGAATGCAGAGGTACATTTTTATGACATTGGATTTCAGAAATGGATTCGTAGATGTGACACCAAATGCATGAAGACCAAAATGAAAAAAGACTGTGGGTGAACCTCGAAAACATCATGCTAGGTGAAGGAAGCCAGCCACCAAAGACCGAATATTATGATTCCATGTATATGAAATATCCAGAATAGGGAAATCTACAGATAAGGGAAGAAGATTAATGATTACCTAAGGCTGGAGGCTTCCCAGGTGGTGCAGTGGAATAGAATCCGCCTGCCAATGCGGGAGACATAGGTTGGATCCCTGGCTTGGGAAGATCCCCTGGAGAAGGAAATGGCTATCCACTCCAGTATTCTTCCCTGGGAAACCCTATGGACAGAAGGGCCTCACAGGCTGCAGCCCATGGGGTTGCAAAGAGTCAGATATGACTGAACAACTGAACACACACACACATACAAGGCTGAGGTGGGCTGAAGGGACATCGTGGTGGATACAGTGTCTGTGAATATTCATCCACTTGGGTTTTTACTGATGTGCTAGAAATTTTCTAAAATTGATTGTGGTTATGCTCATCTGACTCTCCAAATACACTAACAATGACTGCATTTTACACTTTAAATGGATGAATTGTGTACTACACGAATTTGTGTCAAAAGACACATTTCAAACAATATTTTAAAAAGAAATGGAGTATCTCAATAAAACTATTGAAAGTCAGGATTTTGGGGACTTCCCTGGTGGTCCAGCATTTAGGAATCTGCCTGCCACAGCAGGGAACGCAGCTTGGATCTCTGGTCTGGGCAGATTCTGTGTGCCATGAAGCAACTGGGCCCATGTGCCACGAGTACTGAAGCCCGTGCACCCTAGAGCCCCTGCTCCACAACAAGAGAGTGGTCTCCACTAGCTGCAACTGGAGAAAGCCTGCGGGCAGCAACAAAGTCCCAGCACAGCCACAAAGAAAGGAAATAAAGTTTTTTTAAAAGTAAGAATTTTGAATTAGTTTATAAAAATTCTTTCCACAAAGAAAAGCCCATGTTCAGATGTCTTTACTGGTGAATTCTAGCAAACATTAAAAGAAGGAACCGATCCTCACACACTCTACCAAAATGTTAAAGAGAGGGGAAACACGTCCCAACTTGTTCTATGCAGCCAGTATCATATACCGAACTGAATAAAGTCAGCACAAGGAAAGACAACGATAGACCATGACAAAGGTACGAAGTGCTCAACAATATGCTGATCAACTGGATCCAGCACCACACAAGAGGGACAATACACCATAGCCAAGTTGGGTTTGTACCAGATATGCAGTTGTTTTAACATGTGAAAATCAATTAATGCCATGTATTATATTAATGGAAGAAAGTACAAAAATCACAAGATTACCTTAATATATACAAGAAAAGCATTTGGTGAAATCCAATACATTTTATAATAAAAACTGTTCAGTGAGTTAAGAATAGAAGAATAATTCCTCAACCTGATAAGGGTATCCATAAATAAAAGCTCACAGCAAACATCATGCTCAACACTAAGATGCATTCAATGATACACTGAAAATGAGTGACGAGTAAATTCTCTGGTATGTAAAATATATGTCGATACAATTGGTTGATCTGTTGTTTGTCTTGGTCTCATGGGTGCTCTTTCTGACTGGTAGAGAGAAAGAACAACTACCAGGAACTTACGGCTTGCCTCTCTGGAGACTAACTGAACTTGGTAGCTTCCATCACCATGGCCCTTTCTCTTCCCTTCACCCTTTCCCACCCACTGCCTGTTACCCACAGGTACCATCTTGGCTGGGCGCTGTGTGACCCTGGGAAAGGAGAGCAGAGAAAAGCAGAGGGAGTCATATGTGGGGGAACGGGGCTGGGAGATATGTCAGTATGAGAGAAAGGATGCTTTTAGAATTTCCGCAATGGTTGCCAGCCATTTAAAATTCGGAGAGGCAACATCAAACTCTGGATTTACAGCTCAATTTAAAAAAAAGGGAGATGGGGGAAGCACTGACAACACCCGGCCCTTGTGCCGGGCTGGTGTCTCTCCTGCAGCTGGGCAGCTTCATTCAATTTTATCAGCCATTGAGCCCCCAACAGCATCTGCATTTGTGTGTTCCTTTTGTCTTTCCCTGCACCACAACCTTCTGTTCTGGCCACAGACTGACCCTATTGGGACTTCTCACATAGGACTGCACTTCACACTTCTGGGTTAGCAGTGCATGCAGTGACCTTCCCCTCTCTTACCTATTGTTACCTCTTCCACAAAGCCTCTTCCCATTCCGCCATTCATATCTGACCTCACTCTTAAGTCTCTCCTCTGAAACTTGCTCAGATCTGAGTAGGCAAACTCCACACCTGCCTCTTCCCTAGGTATTTGAATGCTGTTCTAGGTCCTCCACTAGACTCTCATGCTGGTTTCTCTCTCACTGATTGCTGCCTTGACTGCTGTACCCCCTAGATAGCCTGTACACAGTTAGTTCAGTTCAGTCCCTCAGTCGTGTCCAACTCTTTGCGACCTCATGGACAGTAGCACAGCAGGCCTCCCTGTTCATGACCAACTCCTGGAGTTAATTCAAACTCATGTCCATTGAGTTGGTGATGCCATCTAACCATCTCATCAGTGGGTGCCTAATATTTTACAGACTGGATGGTCCCGCTGGCCTGGCCTGATGCTGAGGAAGGAA
Source organism: Bos indicus (assembly GCF_029378745.1). Classification (NCBI taxonomy): domain Eukaryota; kingdom Metazoa; phylum Chordata; class Mammalia; order Artiodactyla; family Bovidae; genus Bos; species Bos indicus. The sequence goes on along the minus strand of NC_091789.1, from coordinate 33,506,869 downwards.
AGTTGCTATCACCATAGGAAAAGATTCAGCACAGAAAATCATGGTACACTAACTCAGAGGAGCAGTGACAAGTGGAGGAATTCAGCAACAAAGACCATGGGAAAACACTCCTTGCTTGAACTCAGCTAAGCCTGTCCGGAGATATTCCCATTCAGAGATATTTCTCAGTGTGGTTCAGCAGTAAAGAATCTGCCTGCAGGAGATGAGGGTTCAATCCCTGGTTTGGGAAGAGCCCCTGGAGGAGGAAATGGCAACCCACTCTAGTATTCTTGCCTGGGAAATCCCATGGACAGAAGAGCCTGGTGGGCTGGGGCCCATGGGGTCACAAAGAGTCAGACACAACTGAGCGATTGAGCACGTAGGATCTCACTCAAATTGGAAATGGCCTCATTCCTTCCAACAGCAATGCTCTCCTGACGGTGGCTGATAAATGGTGTGTTGGCAGCTAGTGGAGTGAAAGGTGATCTGGCCTGTGCAGCCATTGCTTGCAAATCTGACAATCACGTTTTCTAACAACCCCACGGGCAAAGCGCTACTTCCCCCTCCCATTAGAATAGGCTAGATGGCAGGGTTGATGTGCAGAGCACAGAAATCATTGTTGATTGCCTGTCTCCACCTGAGAAACCACCTGGAGAGTAGGAGAACGCCAAGAACAGAGGTTTGGAGGTGGGGTGGGGGCTGGGAAGAGAAGTTCTAACTTCTGTTTTCCTTTAAACCATTAAGATCATTTTTTTCTCTCTGGTCCCTACTCTTCAGTCATGAAAAAATTTCTTCTCCAAAATGAATGAAATCATGCTCCTAAGGAACTGAGAACGACTCTTGCTAGGTGAGTAACTAACTGGAGCTTCTAGAAAGTCTCCACTGAAGAAATCAGGCACGATTTCTTCTGACTATGCGCGCGTGCTAAGTTGTTCACGGACTGTAGCCCAACAGGCTCCTCTGTCCATGGAATTTCCCAGGCAGGAACTCTGAAGCCCGTTGCCATTTCCTCCCCCAGGGAATTTTCCTCGACCCAGGGATCAAACCCGCATCTCCTGCAGCTCCTGCATTGCAGGCGAAATATTTACCACTGGGTGGCGGTAGGGGTTAAAGAACCCGCTTGCCAATGCAGGACACGACTGAAGCGACTTAGCAGGCACGCAGGAGCCACTGGGGAAGCCACTCCTGACGATGGAAGACACAATGACCCTGCACTCACAGACTCTACAAGGCAGAGGAGCACAGCACAAGGCGCAGTGAACACGTGGTGACTTGTCCCCTCCCCCTCCTGAAAGTGGAAGTGAGTCTCAGTCGTGTCAGACTCTTTGCCACCCCATGGAAGCTGCCAGTCACCTCTCTGCATGAAATTCCGGGGTTGCCATTCCCTTCTCCAGGGGATCTTCCTGACCCAGGGATTGAACCTGGGTCTCTCACACTGAAGGCAGATTCTTTACCATCTTAGGCACCAGGGACGCCCCTCCCCCTTCTGGGGACCTCGTTAATATGCACATCCTCCTTGTGTAGCTGGGTGGAGCCTGTGATCTTGGTTCTCTTCTCTGCACCCAGGTGATGGGGTGCTGCTGGTCCAGAACCACTGGTGGGCTGCAGAGGAGGGCAGGAGTTGGGGTGGGGGAGGAGGGTGGGTTGCAGTGGAGACAAAGCAGCCAGAGTGGGCCTTGGCTCACCCCAGGCACAGGTGGGTGAACCCTGCTGGTCCTTGAGAAGGCTTGGGATTTGTTCAAGCAGCCCTGGCCTGTCACAGCTACTTTTGGCTCCTCCCTTCTTAGAGATCAGAGATTCATTCCCTGGTGTCTCAGAATCATGGGAAGGCACCTGCCTGCAGTGCCGGAGACCAGGATTCGATTCCGGGGTAAGGAAAATCCCCTGAAGAAGGGAATGGCAACCCATTCCAGTGTTCTTGCCTCAAGATTTCCATGGATGGAGGAGACTTGCAGAGAATCAGACGCGACTGAGCGACTTTCACTTTTCACTAAACATCCACCAGAGGATGGTGACAGCCCCGGAACCGGTCACTGTGCGCCGGAAAATGTCAGTGTGTAATCTTGGGCATGGGATGGGATGGGATGGGGTGGGGCCAGCATATGACCTCCCCAATGTGTCCTTTCCAGGAGTGCCACAGAGATGAGTGGGATCGTTTTTTAGGGACACCCTAGGGAACGTAGGGGAGACCCCCACACAGGACTGAAGCCACTTAGCATGTAAAATAAGCTCCACACCCCTTCCTCTGATATTCAGGGTCCCTCTAAGTTGGACACAAACCCTCATATGTTCTCTATTTACACTATGATCCCATTTATTGTTTCCCATTTTGGAAGACTTCTGTTTCACTGCAGGAAATAGGGCTGAATATTTTTTGTTGGGTTGTAATCTGTGTGACAAGTTAGCCACAGGTAGCAGTGATTTCTGGCTGGTTATTTAGGAAATTTTTCAAATGCTAGCTTCCTCTCGTCCTTATTTCTCCATCTGGGCTCAAGAGAGGAGAAAACCTGACAAACAGTACTTCAGCTAGATGATCAAGGTCAATATCAATGGTGATAAATCATGTTGATAGAATGTGCCCTTGATATGATGTCATAAGAATGGCACTTTGTGTCTTTGGTCTTCCTCCCCAAAACTCATTACCCAGTTGAATACTTTGGACTAACACTTCTTTGTATGATGACTGGATGTTGACTTTTATCAGAAACTTTTCTGTATCGATGTAGGTCTGATTTTTCTCACTCAATCTGTTATTGTAATAAGGCAATCCTGGGCTTATGCATTCCCAGATCCATCCCTCATTCCTCCTTGCTCTGTTCTAGATTATACAGGGGCTGACTCCAGCAGGCTGCAATCAAACTAGCCAACAATTGGCTGCCATTTTGGTTCAGCTAACCAGAAACACGAGCAAAAGATTAGAAGCTGGAAGACAGAGCAGTCAAAGATTTTTCTCCTTCCCCTGCATCAGGTGGCTTGTCCTTCAATGGTTCCATATTCTTCATGGCTCCAGCCATTTAACCATGAGGTTGACCCATCATGGCTCTGGATCCTGTTGAATCCAACACCCAGGTTCCAGTAACACTATCTCCTCTCCTTGTCCTTCCATCCTAGGGATGAGTGATTTACTCGTGTTGCTAATAATGGGGTTTCCCAATTCATTCCTGCTTGGCTTCCTACCACTTTTGTAACCAACCCCATGCATTAAGGTCCCTCCATGGTAAAAATTTACAGTGGTTTCTGTTTTCCTGGACAATCCTTGACTGTTACATGCAGCCAATTATAATGACTGATCTTCTAGTGTTAAACTCCTTTGCATTCCTGGCATAAACCCAGCTCTGTCACCAGCAGGTACATATGCTTGTCTCTTCTGTAATTAATAAAAATAATTTATAAAACAAAATACCCCTGGGCTCTGAAACTTTCCCCAAATAAAGTATCTTTCATCATCATCTTCACAGCCTTCTCAAAAATAATTTTTACACTCGCTAGTTTTGGGGCATATATTGAAAAATTCTAATAACATAAGTAATAGAGTGATTTAGTCAACTTGTGAAAAAAAAATTCAAGCAATATACACGACGTTAAATAGCATGGCTTGTGCAACAGAGCTGAAATGGTACTCAAAGGGAAATATATGTATTAGAAAACAAGAGCTATTTAGATCACCCAAGAATTTCAAGAAGCTAGGTAATGAACATCATATGAAACCTTAAGTAATAGAAGGTAGGAAGGAATGAAGGTAAGTGTAGAAATAATGAATTAGAAAGCAGTAAGGCCAAAAAACAAATGCCAATTACTTGAAAATATTTATGAAACATATTTTTTTGAAAATATGACCAGGTACTAAAGAAAAAAAAATAATACATAAAATAAGTTAAAACTGTGTAAACTATAGATGCAAAAGATATTTAAATCATGTAAAATCACAGCAAATATGATATATGATTCCCTCAAGAGAAGCAAATGGTGGTCAAGGAAAAGTTTCTATGTATGAAAGTATTTCAGGTAATAAACTAATAAACTAAAATTTGCAAATTACCCCTCTGCAACCCCCAACGGGTAAATGAAGGTGAGGATCAATGACTGCCAACTCAGCACAAAGGACAAGAAACATTATGTTCTTCTTAATGGAAGTACCTGGTGTCACCTAGTTAGCAGTCATGTAAATAACCAACTTCACCAAGCTTCTACCTGTAACTACCAATTTAAAGACCACGTTAAATGACATCAAACTGTTTCATTCAACATAATCTATATCATGGAAAACTTGAAAAATACAAGACCCGCTTTTTTCACAACAAAAACTACAGGAAACAAAGATGACTCAGGGGAAACCTATTGATTAAAAAAGACTTAAGGGATATAAAAAAATCACAATATATACACTGTATTTGTGATCCAAACTAAAAAAAATGTACTGTATAAGGTAAATGTGAAAATTTACTACATATTTGCTCTTGTTAAAATATTTAAATTTTTAGGAATGATCATTGTTTTGGGTTTATGTTTTATAAAAGATTCCTTGTCTGTTAGCAATGCTTACTGACATACTTAGAGATGAATCATCCTGATGTCTTTGACTGCCTTCACATTAGTCCATTGGCAGAGACGTGGGGAAGGTGAGGGTACATTGGAACCAGACTGGCCATGTACTGCAGATGATTGATGCTGACTGCCAAGTATATTAAGTCCCTCATATCATTCTCTGCTGCTGTATGTGTCTTAGAGTTTTGTTATAATAATAAAGTTTAATTATAAATATCAGCACCACGGGCTCTCATATCCCAGTGTGCACCCCACGTGTGCTTTGTAGAGGCCGTTCCACTGCTCCAGAGGACCAGCAGCTTCTGGATGGTGGGGGCTGAGATAGCGACTTTGGATCCCATGGCCACTTGCCCTCTGAGCCCCTGGTGTGCTGTTAGAGGGTCTCTTGGTCTTGGATGGTTTTGTGAAATACCCTGTGTCAGTCAGTTCTGCTTTCTGTGAGCCCTCAAATAGTGGTGCCAGACAAGGTGCTGCAAGAAGGAAAGCGAAACCCACATCTAGAATGTGTACCTATCGATTTCAGTAAAGATGAACTTCTCCTCCTTCAAGGATGGAAGTGAGATGTTGTGATCAACTCACCATTAGCGGCTCAATGATCTGGAGGGAGGGTGCCACTGAGGGATCGGCATCACTCTCTGTCATGGTGGGGCAAACACCTGGTAGGTGCCGTAGCTCATCCGGCCTGCTGGTGGCGCCTGTGCTGCTGAGCCCAGATGCAGCATCATCCTTGGCCCCAGGGCTCCTCCTCGCATGAGAGCACTGTGCAGCCCTGAGGGACCACTGACAGAGGCTGGGCGCTCTCAGTTCTTCAGGCACTGGGTCTTCAGTGATGTTTCTTGCCTCTTGTGTGCTGCATGCTTTTGTGAGTAGCAAGAGGCAATGCAGATATCTTCCTTTTTGGTGTCCCTTCCTATAGGTTCATTGATGTACCCCTTCTCCAAACCTACTTGTGGCAATCTACCAAAATGTCTCATTCTAAGTACCTGACTGGCTGGCTAATCCATTTTCCATCATCTTTAAGCCCATGTCTATTCTTGACATGGGCCATTTTCTTTATCCATAAATAGTGGATCCCTAGAGGCACCATCAGAAGTTGCATCCACTGGGAGCGGATTTCCGCTCGCCCCTGTCTCTATGGCCACATGTGGTGGAGGTGGTACTGCAGCAGGAGTCCATTTCCACCTGCAGTTTCAGTTCAGCCAACCCACCCCTCATCTATGCTCAGCATTTCTACACCCCCAGCAGCTGGTCAGAAAAGAACTTCCTGGCCCATTAATCTCCAGGAATAAACGGCGGCAGAGGTGCTTGTGACACATTTGCAGGTCATATTGGGGTTTAGCTCACCTTCTTGTAATCTATGGCCCTGCTTGGGTCTGATCTCCTCAGAGAAGCCACTTCTGTTTTGCGGTGGACTACTGTTGCAGTCGCCTCCCTTTGTGGGTCTGACAGAACCTAGCTCATGAGGACCAATGTCCACATGCTGTATGCCGAGGAGGTGGCCATGTGTTCCAGAAAAGATAACAAACCTGGCAAAGCAGTTGCTATCGAGTGGGTGGTGGTCCAGTGTCCTCCTCAGGAGCCTAGAGGTTTGAGTAGGGTCCAGACCGCTGAGGAGGTTCGGTGGGGACCACCTCCCTGCATCCTTTTGGTGTTAAGGGTGTCATTAATGTTTCACATCTCCCAAACCAGAGGGAATCTTGGTTTGTATTTACTGTCACAGTCAAGGTGCAGGGAGTGCACTTGGTCTCCCCGCTCTGATAGCTTCTATACTAATGGGCTTGTGTGCATTCAGGGCTTGTGCCCATCATCAAGCACGTCTGTTCTAATTGCACATCTGGAGGTGGCAGGCAGGAGCTCTCTGGGTCAGATCTAGGCCAGACCTCCATATGTTCCTGGTGCACACATGCGCCCCCTCCACGGCGGACATTCACGGAGTGAAGGTCTGACTATCACTGCCCACAGCATCCCGCTTCTAGACGTCCTTACAATGTTTGCGTCTTTCCTCTCTCCCCCGCGTCCAGTCACCAAGGTGAACAATGTGGTCTCTTTGCGGGACAGATTTGGGGAATGATGGCTGCATACGTCTGCCAGGGTGTTGCAGAGTCTTTACACATGAGGATCCCTCCTTCCCTTTGGTCAATGGATTCTGTGTCTGACAACTGACTCAGGTCTGGGAACTGGGGAAGACGTCATGACTCTTTTGGAGCACTCTCTGCATCTTCCTGCTCACTCATCTTTGCTATGTATCAGATAGTAAGGAATCTGCCTGCAATGCAGGAGACCTGGGTTTGATCCCTGACTGGGGAAGATCCTCTGTAGAAGGGAATCGCAACCCACTCCACTATTCTTGCCTGGAGAATTCCATGGACAGAGGAGCCTGGCGGGCTACAGTTCATGGGGTCGCAAAGAGTCAGACATGACTGAGCGATGAGCATTTTCACTTACACTAATTAAGGCACAAAGGCACTGGTGACCCACTCCAGTACTCTTGCCTGGAAAATCCCATAGATGGAGGAGCCTGGTAGGCTGCAGTCCATGGGGTCGCTAAGAGTTGGACACGACTGAGCGACTTGACTTTCACTTTTCACTTTCCTGCATTGCAGAAGGAAATGGCAACCCACTCCAGTGTTCTTGCCTGGAGAATCCCAGGGACGGGGGAGCCTGGTGGGCTGCCATCTATGGGGTCACACAGAGTCGGACACGACTGACGTGACCTAGCAGCAATTAAGGCACAGATTTGTGGACAGCCCATCTCTCTTGACCCTAAGAACACCGTGTCCTGTTAGCAAGCTCTATACCCCTTTGCAGATCATAGCCTCTTTCTGCCACATCAGTTTTGCTGCTTTTACAATAATAGAGATCACATTCCTTTTGAAATTTAAGTGCCACCTGCTGAATGAAGGGGATGTGATCCAAAACTTCCAGGTTTTTTTTCCCCATCTCCCACAGAAGGAACCCAGCTTCCCAAAGCCCCAAACCACCCTGCCTCAGGCACCGAGTGCTCCTTCTGGAGCCCCACCACCTCACACTGTGTTGCCTTGTTGTGTGGGAGTAGGGGACATCTCTGCACGGTCCTCGTGTGACTGCAGCTCCTAGACCATCGCTCTAGGCATGGGGGTGTTCTGCTGCTTCTACTGAACCCTCTGCTAACACGGCCTTCCACAGAGCAGAGGCTCCGTGAGACTCTGGCTGAGAATAAGGCAGTGAACAAGGTACATATTAACTCTGACCAATTTTACCCTACTGTCTTTAATAACTAATGCAAATCCAAATAAACATAGATCTTTTAGTTTTATAGATTAACAGATGACAAAAGGTTTTAGAACTTTTATTTTTTATTCTCTATTTCCTTTTATTTTTTTCCCCATGCCCAGCAATTTTGGGGATCTTAGTTCCCCAACCAGGGATTGAACCTGGGCCCCAGCAATGAAAGTACTGAGTCCTAACCACTGCACTGTCAGAGAATTCCCAATTTCTCTATTTCTTGACTCCATCAATTTTATTGTTATTTCCCATTTCCAAGAAAATTCCTATTCCAATGAAATGTTAGCTTCCTCAGGGTCACAAAATAAAATAGGAGAGTTCCCAGGCTCTTTTACGGAACAGCAAAACTCCTGTCCTTAAACTTGGTAAGTACCTATACGTGTGTGACCATTGTCATTCACAAAGTTAGATACTGAAGTTTATTAAGCCTTCAGCTGAAAAAAACATTTGAAAAATTCGTAAAGAAAGCAGAGATGAATCTCCAAGTCACTGTGGAAAGAAGGAACCCAAAGATGCTACACACCGAGTCCCCGCTACTGGCCCAGGCCCTCAAGACTGAGAAGGCTGACCGCTCCCTCTTCAGTCATGGAGGGAAGGATCAGCCCCCCTTCCTGCCCCCAGGACACGCTGTTGGACGTGGACCTGGAAGGAGTCTGGCTGCTGCTCTGGTTCAGGGCCCCTCTTCCTCCTCCCTCTCAGCCTCTGCAGGTGGGAGTGGGAAGGACCTGGAAGCCCCTGGATTGATTTTGAGCAGATGCTCTAGGACGTGCCGCTTGCTGCTCTCCACATAGGCCTGGGGACCCCACAGGAACTGGTAGCGAGCAGGGTCACCGCGGGGCACCTACTGATATTCCAGGTACCCCTCCTGAACCCACTTGGGTCAGCACTCCCTGGGGTCCCTATAGATGTAGTGCTCCCTCCAGGTGTATACGCCCATGTCGTTCAGGGTTTCCCAGATCTCCTCCTCGTGGGCGCAGTTGCCCTCCAGGAGGGTCACGCCTAGAAGCACCACCAGGAGGCTGGCCTTGGGCATGCTGTGCCCATCGCTCACTAGCATGTAGGTGTGCTTCGTGTGGTCCACCTCCCTCACATCCACGCCGAAAACCAGCTGCAGGCACTCCGAGGCTTGGCGGAGGGCCTCAGGGAAGTGGTGCCCGTCCTCTCTGAGGACCATGTTCAGGATTTCTTCCTTCGTGGTTGGCTCCTTGCTGTGACACTTGAGGAGCAGGAAGTGCATGAGCTCCACCACCAGCAGTGCAGTGGGTCTGGGTGCGTGGACGTGGCACCTTCCCACTGGGTGCTCTCGGCCCCACCTAGTCTTGGCTGCTGGAGGCCTCATCTTTGGATTGGCTCCATGGAGCGGCAGCCATGGCACTGGGGAGAGAAAGGCACTTTGAGGGCTCGAGGTCAGGGGGGATGGGGGCTTCAGCATCAGCCAGCTCCAGCTCCTGCCGGGTGCCCAGGAACAGGACAGAGGAGGAGGAGGAAAGCGAGGAGGAGGGAGAAACGTATGCAACCTCCTCCTCCTCCTCCTCCTCCTCCTCCCCCTAAATAAACAGTCCCTCCACTGGGCTCTCAGCCTCCCTTGGGTCCTGAAGGTTGGTCTCACTCTCCTCATGGAGCTCGCTCATCCCAGGCATCAAACCACAGACAGAAGTGAGGCAGGGGGACAGATGGGGACCACGGGCCTGCGGGAGAGAGGGGGTTTGAGCCGCCTTGGCTGTTTGAGTTTGAGTCCAGGGTTTGAATCCAGGGTTTCAGTCCACCCTGGGTGGACTGACACAGGCCACTGACAGGTCTCCTCTTGAGGGGTGCTCTCGGGCCTCACAGGGACGCTCCTCCTGGGCAGGCTGTCTTCTGCTAACCCGATGGAGGAAGTGAGGTGGCACCCAGGGGTGCAGTCAGCACAGCCCGAGGTTCTGGGGCTGATACGATGGGGGGAATTGGGCCTTGTGAGGTCCCGTCTGTTCTGGGATGGGAAGCCTCTGATGCACACTCAGGGCACCCACCTCACCTAGACTCCTGGCACTGCCTGGACCGCCTCTGCTCTGCAACCTGTGGACACGAGCTTCAGACCTGTGCTTTCACCTCTGGGTTCCTGGAGCCCCTGTGAGAGGAAACAAGGGGGCACCTCGGCCGTAGACTGTGGCATGGCACTGGGGCCCTTGGTGCTGACGGAGGCCTGGGCTGTACTCGGTGAGGTTCCGCTTGTCCTGAGGTCAGTGGTTCCCCCTGTGCTTACAGAGGGCCCTCCACTTCCTCCTGGCAGTGTCTGGGCCCTCCTGTCTGTGGTCCTGAGGCAACATTCTCAAGACAAATTCCCTGTACTGAAAGGAAATTTCAGTATGAGATGAGAGAGGGGCCCTGAATACTGCACGCCTGCCCAGGGCTAACAGGGCTCGCAAGGGACAACAAGGGGCGGCCAAGCTCTATGGAGTCCCTCTGCTGGGATGACGGGCAGGTGGCTCAGTCTCCTCCTTGACACCCTGGAAGGACGGGGGCAGTGCCCTCTGTTGACTGTGACCCATCTCCATAAGCAAAGGCCTTAACATGCATGACACCGCAAGTGAGAGCACCAATGCACCCACCTATTCTGGGCGACCCCAGTGTCACCAAAGGGGCACGGCAGGCTGGGCTCCAAGTACTGTGTGTGAGGAGGGGGTCTCCCCAGTGCTCCCCCTGACCTCTGCGAGGGCCGGAGTCCAGACCCTCAGAGGAAGGCCCCCTGGCCTTGACCAACCATCTGGCTGAGAAGGTGGGCCTCAGGGTTCCGATGGTTTCTAGGGCATGAAGGAGGGATTTCTGTGGCCCCCTCTTTGTGCTGGGAGTTGGGGTTCCCCACTTCTCCTCAGGGTCCTCACCTTGACTCCTGGTGACTCTGGGACTCCTCCTGCTGCCGAGCAGACATGCTCCACAGATGGCTGCCCCAGCACAGTCTTCCCCCTCTGGGTCCGCCTCCACCACAGGCGCTCCCCCACCCCCACCACACGGGGTCCCCACTGTTCTTGGGGAAGCTGATCCTCAGTCCATCCTCAGGACCTTTGCTCTGATTGCCGTGCAGCTTGGTCTGACCCATGCTGATTGATTCCCCCCGAAGCCTGAGCCCTCCAGAGCCCCCCCACCCCGCCGCCCACCACCAAGCTCCACCTCAAGCACCTTGGCAGGAAGAGTGCATCACCCTGGCCTCCGTGCTGGGCTCCCGCGGGGGTACAGAGGACCGCCCTGCAGGTGGATTCCCTTCTTTCTGAGCAGAGGACACGGCAGTCCTCCCCAAGGGCAGCCTCAGGCCTTTCCTGCCCAGGCTCACCCTGGGGCCCCTCAAACTCAGCCGCATCCCCCCGAACCCCGAGGTGGGAGGGGGATGTTTCCTAAGGACCTTCTTAGGTGACCTCCTCCAGGTCCTAAGGACCTTCTTAGGTGACCTCCTCCAGGTCCTCCCTCACTGTCTGATGGAGCCCGGGCCCCTCCCTCTGCCCACCTGCAGCCTCCTGACCCCTCAACCCAGACCTGCAGCTGGTCCAAATGGAGAGGCTGCCCTCAGGGGGCAGCACCTGGAGCCACACGCCCAGGCTCCAGGGTGACAGCAGAGGCGGAGAGGGGGACGCTGGGTTCTGGGGTCCAGGGCCGACTCTCCCTCAGGGTCTCCACCTAGTGTCCCTGCAGGTCCTGGGTGGCCCATCTTCATGCAGACAGCCCACTCCTCACACCAGGACCCCAGCCTCTCTAAGACCCAGATGCGGAAGTTGGGACACACCACATTTGCTCCTCTCACCTGGGGGTCTCCCATGCCTGGAGGCAGGGGCGGGTTTTGCTGGGGTCGCCTCTGTTCTGGGGCCCGGGGCCCCCTAAATCCCCCCTCAGCATCCTCACTTTCACTTGGGTCCCATGTAACCCTCCCCTCTGCCCACCTGAGTGCCCACCCCTATCCCAGGCTCCCAGTCTCTCTGGGACCCAGATGAAGAAGTCAACACAGGCTGCTTATCTCGGGCTGGGCCTCCCACAGCTGAGCGCAGGGCCAGTTTCTCTGGGATACTCCACCCTCACCCATATTCTGGAGTCCAGGGTCCCCTCAGTGCACCCTCAGGGTCCTCACTTTCTGTCCCAGTAGTCCCTAGGCTTCTCATCTGCCCACCTGAGCCCCCACTCCCACCCCCATTGCAACAAATCCCAGTCTGGCTGAGACCTGATGCGAATGTCAGGACACCCTGCCACGTGCCCATCCGCCTGGGGCCTCCCAGGCCTGACGGCAGGGGTGGGCTTCCCTGGACACCCCACTTTCCTACTGCCACACTTTTCAGGGCTCCAAGAGCCCTTCACTCCTGCCTCTGCTCCTCATCTTGGCTCCCTTCAGGACCTGGGCTCCTCCCTCTGCCCACTTGAATTTTCTGCCCTGAGACCAAGCCCTCCCCATCTGGTCTGAATTCTGAAGCGCCTGCTCAGGGTCTCCCAGGGAGGACACGGATCCTGTGGGGTCTTAGTCCTCTCTCAGGCTCTTCCCGTGACCCCCCCATAGGGCTGGCTTCCTCTCTGCCAGACTGGACCCTCCTCCCAGACCCAGGCCCACACTTTCTCAGACCTCTGAGGCGGACAGAAGTTGGGTGACATCACATTGGGACCCGTGGCTCAGGGACTGCCAGGGCTGAGCTGGGAGTGGAGCTGGATTCTCTGGACCCCCTGGGCAGATGCCCCCTCCCCAGAACTCACTCCTGAGGGTCGTCACTTGGGAGACCTTGAGGAAATGCTGGCTGCAACGGGCTCCCTCCCAGTCGGGTCTGCGACTCCGTCCAGCTGCACCCCGAGCTCAGAGTGACTCTGCGTCCCAGACTGGAAGCTGGGTGGGGGCTGCAGCACCCCTGACTGCAGAGGAGGGTCCCCGAGAAAGCACACCTTCCAGTGTTGCCTCCCTGCCCGCAGCCAGACTTCGTTTGTTCTAAGAGTCCTTCTCTGCATGGAAGAGGCTGAGCAGCGCGGTCTGGGGAGGTCTTTTGAATCAAGTTTTCTAACTTTTCGTAGTTCAGAGCCCTGATTTTCACTCTCTTAAGCCGCATTCAGAGTCAGAAATATATTTTCCATCTTGCCAAATTTCAGAAAAGAGCATCCACTCTTACGCTGCCTGATTCACTCTGATGCTCAATGCTATTCTCTTATTTCTAGTCCAATCTTCATCTGCTATTTAAAGCGTACGTCTCGGAAAGGCCAGTCCTCACCCTAAGGTGAGGTGATTTCAAGTGGTTATTAGCACAGACACTGCAGCCCTACAGGCTCAATCGCCCCATTCTTGGTGCTGTCCTGATCTTACCCTGTGGCTTCTGGCATCTGTGGCCTGAGACATTGTCTCCCAATTTACACAATGAAATATGGGCAGAAGCTTAAACTTTCCTGTTACCCATCCTGTCACCTGCTTCTATGCAGGCTACAGCTATATAGATATAAATACATTTAATTTCATTCACTCTCCCATCTTAGTTTCTCGAGAGTTCTTTTGGGAACGGAGGACAGAAGCTCAAGATTCACTGTCCTTTTGGTAGATAAGTTTATAGCACTAATCTTGTAAATCTGTGAAAAAAAAAAAAAAAAAGGAACATTGGTATCGTCACAGAATTCTGTTTCCCATCATTGGATCTGCTCTACTGCTCTATTTATTGGGGAGCTCTTGAACTTGCGTCTACCAGTAAGCTTGTGTAATGCCTCCATAGGGATCTTGTCTACATATTTGTTAGGATTCTTTTTAGATAACTTTGGCAATTTATTGCAGTTTTAAAATGAGGCATTTTCTATTACACATTCTACACTGCTCTTGCTCTTGCTGGGCAAAGCACTTGATTTGGCTGTGGTAATAGTCCATCCCTTATTTTTCTGAAGTCTCTTATTCATTTGACTATTCCAAGGGCTCATTCCTTTGAATTTGCTAGATAGATGTTCACATTGTAATATTAAATATTATTTTTTCAGTATAAATTTATATTGCAAAATATAAAGATATTATATTTATATAGCTCTGGTTTTCTGTTTCAGGGCAGCTTCAAAAATTAGACGGGATAGATAACACACTTCTAGGACTTGTCCCTAGCAAGAACACCTCTAACATTTCACATCGCTATATGTTTACATATGTGTATATATGTATACATATACATGATTCATGCATGCTGTATGTTTATATGTGTGTGTGCACACACGTATATGTGTATATATGGTTATGTATTTATAGTTATTTTCAGTTGCTGATTTAGTAAATCAAATGCATTTTAACAACACTGCATTGTACTCTCTGCCCCATGTTTAACGGGTTGGGCATCATAGGTCCTTTTGCTTTATCTATCCCTCACCTACTTTTTGTGGATATAGATGATTTTCATTTTATCATTTGTCCTTCCTCCACGCTTATATGTGGTTGATTATTGCTGTCACTGTTTACTTGCTTTTTCCAATGAGATTTCCCTTTGTAATTTTCATAGTTGTAGCTGTGGCCTGTTCTTTTCAACTTTGAGAAGTCCTGTTAAAATTTCTTGTAAAATTGGTTTCATGGTGCTGAACTCTTTTAGTTTGCTTTGCTGCAGAACTTTTGAACTCTCCTTCAACTCTGAACAATAGGCTTTCTGGATAGAACACTCTGGAATGCAGGTTTTTTTTTTTTTTCCTTTCAGCATTTTAAAAGCAAGGTGCCCCTCCTTGTGGCCTGCAGCATGCCTGCTGAGACGTCAGTTGATAGCCTAATTGAATTTCTCTTGCAGGTAACTTACTGCATTTCTCTTGCTGCTGCAGTATCCCCACTTTATCTTTTATTTTGGACATTTTAATTACAATGTGTCGTTGAGGTGGCCCTCTGGGGGTTGATCCTGCTTGGGGTTCTAGGTGCTTCCTGAAACTGGAGGTCTGTTTCCTTTCCCAGGATAGGTATCTTTTCAGGTATTGCATCTTCCATTATATTATCTAACCATTTCTCTCTCTCTCTCTCTCTCTCTCTCTCTCTCTCTCTCTCTCTCTCTCTCTCTCTTCTCTTTCTGGGACCCGTATAATGCAAAGGTGAGAGTGTGTGATGTTGTTGTCTCAGAGGTCTCTTAAATGGTCCTCGTTTTTAAAGCTTCTTTTATCTGTTCAGCTTGGGTGATTTCCACTACTCACTCTTCAAGTTTTCTGACCTGTTCCTCAGGATCATCTAATACACTCTCGATCCTTATTAGTGTAACTTTAATTTCAGCTGTGCCATTCTTCAGCTCTGTTTGGTTCTTTGTTTTGTTTTCTCAGGTTCATTAAACTTCTCACTTCACTTCAGTCAGTCACTCAGTCGTGTCCGACTCTTTGCGACCCCATGGACGGCAACACCCCAAGCTTCCCTGTCCATCAGCAACTCCTGGGGCTTACTCAAACTCATGTCCATCGAGTCAGTGATGCCATGCAACCATCTCATCCTCTGCAGTCCCCTTCTTCTCCCTCCTTCAATCTTTCTCAGCATCAGGGTCTTTTCCAGTGAGTCAGTCCTTCGCATCAGGTGGCCAAAGTACTGGAGTTTCAGCTTCAGCATCAGTCCTTCCAAGGAATATTCAGGACTGAATTCCTTTAGGATGGATGAGTTTGATCTCCTTGCAGACCAAGGGACTCTCAAGAGACTTCTCCAACACCACAGTTCAAAAGCATCAATTCTTTGGCACTCAGCTTTCTTTATAGTCCAACTCTCACAGCCATACATACTACTGGAAAAACCTTAGCTTTGACTAGATGTTTGTTGGCAAAGTAACGTCTCTGCTTTTTAATATGCTTTCTGGTTTGATCATAGTTTTCCTTCCCAGGAGCAAACGTCTTTTAATTTCATGGCTGCAGTCACCCTCTGCAGTGATTTTGGAGGCCAGAAAAATACGTCTGTCACTGTTTCCACTGTTTCCCCATCTATTCGCCATGAAGTGATGGGACTGGATGCCATGATCTTAATTTCTTGAATGTTGAGTTTTAAGCCAACATTTTCACTCTCCTCTTTCACTTATATTGAGGCTCTTTAGTTCTTCTTCACTTTCTGCCATAAGGGTGGTGTCATCTGCAAATCTGAGGTTATTGATATTTCTCATGGCAATCTTGATTCCAGCTTGTGCTTCAGCCAGTCCAGCATTTCTCATGATTACTCTGCATATAAGTTAAATCAGCAGGGTGACAATATACTCCTTTCCTGATTTGGAACCAGTCTGTTGTTCCATGTCCAGTTCTAACTGTTGCTTCTTGACCTGCATACAGATTTTTCAGGAGGCAGGTCAGGTGGTCTGGCATTCCTATCTCTTGAAGAATTTTCCACAGTTTGTTGTGATCCACACAGTCAAAGGCTTTAGCGTAGTCAACATAGCAGAAGTAGATGCTTTTCTGGAATTCTCCTGCATTTTCGATGATCCAACAGATGTTGGCAATTTGATCTCTGGTTCTCTGCCTTTTCTAAATGCAGCTTGAACATCTGGAGTTTCACGGTTCATGAAATGTTGGAGTCCGGCTTGGAGAATTTAGAGCACTACTTTGCTAGCATGTGAGATGAGTGCAATTGTGCATGTGCAGTAGTTTGAACATTCTTTTTCATTGCCTTTCCTTGGGATGGGAATGAAAAGTGACCTTTTCCATTCCTGTGGCCACTGCTGAGTTTTCCACATTTGCTGGCATGCTGAATGCAACACTTTCACAGCATCATTTTTAGGATTTGAAATAGCTCAACTGGAATTCCAACACCTTCACTAGCTTTGTTCATAGTGGTGCCTCCTAAGGCCCCCTTGACTTCACATTCCAGGATGGCTGGCTCTAGGTCAGTGATCACACCATCGTGCTTATCTGAGTCATGAGATCTTTTTTGTATAGTTCTTCTGTGTATTCTTGCCACCTCTTCTTAATCTCTTCTGCTTCCACTAGGTCCATTCTGTTGCTGTCCTTTATTGTGCCCATCTTTGCATGAAATGTTCCCTTGGTATCTCTAAATTTCTTGAAGAGATCTCTAGTCTTTCCCATTCTATTGTTTTCCTCTATTTCTTGGCGTTGATCACTGAGGAGGCTTTCTTATCTCTCCTTGCTATTCTTTGGAACTCTGCATTCAGATGGGTATATCCTTTCTTTTCTCCTTTGCCTTTTGCTTCTTTTCTCAGCTATTTGTAAGGCCTCCTCAGACAACCATTTTGCCCATTAGCATTTCTTTTTTCTTGGGCATGGTCTTGATCACTGCCTCCTTTACAGTGTCACAAACCTCTGTCCATAGTTCTTCAGGCACTCTGTCTATCAGATCTAATCCCTTGAATCTATTTGTCACTTCCACTGTATAATTGTAAGGGATTAGATTTAGGTCATACCTCAGTGGTCTGGTGGTTTTCCCTACTTTCACTATGTAACTTCTCACTATGTACATCTGTTCTTCTCTCAAATTCTTTCAGCATCTTTATGATCATTACCGTGAACTCTGTGTTTGGTCAATTGCTTTCTCCATCTCACTTACTTTTTCTCCTGGGGTTTTTATCTCATTCCTTCAATTGGAACATATTCTTCTGTTCCCTCATTTTTCCTCATTGGTTATTTTTATTTCTATATCTTTGGCAGGTTGGTTTTATTTCTTGATCTTGGAGTAGTGGTCTTTAGAAGGAGACAGCCTATGTATTCCAGCAGTCCCCTGCCCTCTTGTCACCAGAGATATATGCTCTAGTGTTGCCCCTGTGAGGACTGCATGGTCCCCTCTCTTGAGGCAGGCTGATTGGTTTGGGCAGCCTGGTAGGCATTGCTGACCCCTGGTCTGCTTGGTTGCCAGGCCTTGCCTGTGCAGAGGCTGATGATCACTGGTGGGTGCGGTTGGGTCATGAGGTGTCTGGCTGCTGAGACCTGGGTGGTCCCAGGTCTAGTGCCAGCCCACTGGTGGGTGGAGCAGTGTTCTGGGGTGGATGGTTACACAGCCAAGGGTTCCCAGATCTAGTGCTAGCCTGCTGTTGTGTGGGGCTCATTCCTGACACAGCTGGTTTCAGGGTGCAGGGTGTCCTGAATCAAGTATCCTCCTTCTTATCTAGAAATCCAGCTCCTATGGGGTCCCGGGTCTGCTGCTTGCCTGCTAGCGAGTGGGCTTGGACCTGACATGGCAGGCTGTAGGGCTACAGTGGACCTGGGGCTGCTGCTTTTTCACTGTTGGGTGCAGCCCAACCCTGGGGACCCCGGCTACAGAGCATGTGTTCCTGGAATGGGTGCCAGCCATCTGGTAGGCGGAGCTGGTCCCAGGGTTTCTGACTGCCTGCCTTGGTTTGCTGAAGTTGGTGCCAGCCTACTGGTGGATGGGGCAGGGCTTGGGCCTCTGGCTGCAGAGCTGAGGATCCCTGGGCTTATATGGGCACACTGGTGGGTGGAGCACCATCCTGGGCACCCTGGTGGCAGGGCCAGGTCCTGTGTGGGCAGGGGACTCCAAGGATCCTAATGCAACTGGCGTGCTGATGGGTGGAGCTGTGGCCATGCTCACCTATCTGTTTGGTCTGAGTCTTCCCAGTACTGATGCCAACAAGCTGCCTGGTGGGGCTGAGACGTCTTCCTAATAAGTGACAGGGAGGACTTCAAAATGGCACTTGCCAGCACCCGTGTCCTTTGGTAGAACGAGCGCCCTCAAGTGGCTGCCACCAGTAGCTCTGCCCCAGGGTGAGCTCCATTTACCTACTGCCTCTCCAGGAGCTCTCAGAGATGAGCAGGTAGGTCTCACGCAGGCTCTTTTAAATTTCTGCATTCACACAGAGTCTTGGAGTGGCTGAGATTTTCTGTATGTACTTGAAAAGCAGAGTCTCTAGCTGCTAAAGCTGCCTGGCTCTCCTTAGAGTAAGACCCACTTTCCTTCAAACCAATGTTTTGTGGGCCTATTGTTCTGGTGCCTGACCTACAGGCTAGGTGCCCAGCGTGGGGCTCGGACCCCTCACTTCCTGGGAAGAACATCTGCAGTGGTGATTATCCCACTCTGCGTGCATTGCCCACACAGGGTACGGCTCTTGACTATACCATGAGTCTTCCCAGCTTACCCATCCTGATGTGGTTGCCTTTCTATAGTATATATAAAAATGTGTTTATGTATATAAATACGTAATTCTAGACACATTAAATTATAAATATATACATATATATATTTCTATATATATAATTATATTATTTTCATCACAGAGTACTGCTGAATCCTCAGTGCCATACTGTTCCTCAAGAAAACCATTGAGCTATCAATGGTGAGTTGATCACAATATCTCACTTCCATCCTTGAAGGAGGAGAGGACTATCTTTGCTGAAATTGATAGGTACACATTCTCGATGTGGGTTTCACTTTCCTGCTTGCAGCACATTGTCTGGTGCCAGTATTTGAGGGCTCACAGAATGCAGGACTGAGTGACACAGACTATTTCACAAAACTATGCAGGACCAAGAGATCCTCTAATAGCATACCAGGGGCTCAGAGGGCAAGTGGCTGTGAGATTCAAAGTCGCTATCTCAGCCCCCACATTCCAGAAGCTGCTGCTGTTCTGGAGCAATGGAATGACCTCTACAAAGCACATGTGATGTGCACACTGGGATATGGGAGCCCATGGTGCTGGGTTGTCACTCTCCAGGGATCAGACACACTCCACATCTGTCATCCTTAGTTCCCCCACGAAGTAAGATACATGGTCCTTGAACCAGCATGTAGAGTGACCCCACTGATCACCACTCCCACTGACCCATGACGCCACCTACCATCCATCACTCCCAGGGACCCACAGAGAACTTGTACTTCCAGTCTCCCAAGAGTAGGTTCCATATTTCCACAGCAGGACTCTCCTCATTAGCCACATCTAGCTATTTACATTTGACTTCACATTATATTAATGTAGAAGGCCGGGCCCTGGGACACACTAAGCACATTTGAGTACACAATACCCAGCCTCATGTGGCTACCGGTTACCCTATTGACAGTGGTGACACACGACAGGCTGTTCCCAAAGCTAGAAGTTTCCCCCAGGAGGCACGATAGCAGTCCTACTGACCCATGAGCCGTGGTACCCATCTGGGCACTTTGGGCTCCTCCTGCTAGGGGACCAGCACACACAGAGAATTGTCCCCATCCTGGCAGGCAGTGCTGACCTTGATCCTAAGGAGTGTGCGGGTTACTCTGGCACAGGGGGAACAGCGAGGAAACATCTCTAACAGCCAGGTGATGTGTCTTGTGTTCCTGCAGTGAAGACAAGAATCTTCTCTTGTGTTTCAGTGGTGAATTGACAAGTCCAAGAGCAAGGGTCTGAGAAGGGCATCGGGCCCAGGGCTTCAGAACCCTGAGGGACAAAATCTGTATTACCTCACCAGGGAAGCCACTGGAAATGGCCAAGGTCCTGGCTGAGAGCACAGGGGATTTAGAACGGATCTCGGGCAAGAGAGAGTGACCATCAATTGTGGTGCAGCAGCTGCTGCATCTGTGAGGGCCCAGCATTTGTCCAGTCTCTCTCTCTGAGCTTCTTTAGGAGGAGAGGAAACCAACCAGAATCCTCAAGGAGCTGTCCTCAGATGAGGTGATCTCTCCAGATGAAGGGAGTGTATGTCAGTGTTGGGAGGGGTGGATTATAGTGGATGCTATGGTACCACCCAGATCTCCTCCTTGTGACTAGCCCACTCATTTGCCCAGGGCCACTGGAGTTGGTGGATGAGGACTCAAAGCAAAATTCTTTTCCAGAATTGCCCTCCACTGAAGGGGCTGCCTCCCTGGGGGCAGCTCGTTGTGAGAGACTACTCACAGGATCAGTGTGGGGAGGATACAGTGGCATGACCCCCTCGCCTGGATTAAGCTGATCTCTGCAGGGTCTTCCCTTTTAATGTCTGCTTTCTGAAAATTACTATGACCACCGTGCTCTGAAATGGAACCAAAAGTGAATAACAGAATGAAATGCAAGTTAGACACAGAGACTTAGCCTTTGGAGGTTGAAGTCACGGGCAGGGGCAATCTCTGTGCCCTGTCAGAAATTCCAGGAGTATGACTCCCATGTATTTGTGTTGGACTCAATCACAAAGCTATATCTCAAGGCTTCTGTGCCCTGATGGTTATTTTGGCAAGTCAGATCATGTTGTTGTCCCAGTGAATAAATGGAACAGAATTAGTAACCATTTACCACTGCGATTGGAGAAGGCAATGGCACCCCACTCCAGTGTTCTTGCCTGGAGAATCCCAGGGACAGGGGAGCCTGGTGGGCTGCCATCCACGGAGTTGCACAGAGTTGGACACGACTGAAGTGACTTAGCAGCAGCAGCAGCAGCAACCACTACTATTATGGTTAAAGTATTTATACATCACACAGTAAGGCAGAGGAGTATGGATGGATGGACTCCAAGTTAGATGTTTTCAACGGTCCTCCTGTTTGCATTTCATGGGGCACAAGGAAGGGGCTCCAGGCTGGGTACTTACAAATGTTAGTATCCCCTGTGACAAGGGATAGGTCAGCTACAGTTGAGGCACTTACAATCAGCCTCCTGTTTGCTTTCTGAAATGAATAAAACAATACAGACAGCGTAAATAGCCAGTGTTTGTC
Organism: Bos indicus; assembly: GCF_029378745.1. Classification (NCBI taxonomy): domain Eukaryota; kingdom Metazoa; phylum Chordata; class Mammalia; order Artiodactyla; family Bovidae; genus Bos; species Bos indicus. The sequence goes on along the minus strand of NC_091789.1, from coordinate 33,485,564 downwards.
TCTTATAAATACCTAAATGCAACAGTCATGGCAAGGACAAAGAGGGGCAAAACCTTGTTTGAGTAAAGGACAAAGGGATCTCCACTCCCCCATCTTTTGGGACAAGGGAGACACCAGACATGTGAAGCAAGGCTCCTTGTGGCTCAAAAGTCAAGGGATAATGCCAGACCATAATGAGTCTTGCTCCTCATGGAAACCTTCACTTCGAGGTCCGTCTTGGCTGAGGGGTGTATGTACAAACGCAGGGGAGTGTCCCAGGGAGGTCAGGTGTAGAGAAAGAAACCAGATGATAGGCCTGAAGGGAGACAAAAATCCAGGACTGCCTCATATAAATGGTTTTACCGCCTCTTGACTGTGCTCCTGCTCACCAGGTGTGACATCCACACTCTTTCTCTCCAGGATTGCATCTCTGCCTGCTTCTGTCTCAACTAAGCCATTTCTTTATGTGCTCTCCCACTTGTCGTGCTATGTTTCTAATAATAAACTTTGTGCCTGCATTCACAGTTTCTGCCTCTGTGATAAATGCATTTTTCACTGGAGGCAATGATCCATGAAACAGTAGCATTCAGCCTCTAGCCCTTGCTAGTCTCCAGGCTAGGATTCCGGGCTCTCATCCAGGCTACCCAGGTTCAATTCCTGGGCAGGGAATTAAGATGTCACTTCACTCAACCACTCACTGCTGCCTCACGAGATCAGTGCCACTGGGAGGAGCCCAGGTCCTCACCTTGGCCCTGCATGGACAGCGCCTGGACAGAGCTTCCATCAGTCAGTCAGGAAGGACCCTTTCCAGCTTCTTGGGACTTCAGCCCCATGGATGTGGCAGCACCTTCCTCCAGAATGTCTTTCCACCACACCCCAGATATCAGACCAAATGGGATGTTTTTTCCCCCAAACAACATGCTATTGTTACTTATATGAAAAGTGTTTTTCTGTCTTTGTATTTAAATTGGTGAGTTGATCAGGTATTTATTCCCAAACTGTTGGAGGTTTACCTAGGATCCCATGTTCCCTGCAGGCAGCTTCCAGGAAGCAGAGGGAGAAGAGACGTGAACAAGGACCTGGAGTCTCTCGCCTGCCCTGCATTGTGCTCGGTGCTCAACAGACAGCAGCCAGTAGGTGTAGCCTGCGATGAAGATGATTCCCTTCATGTGTTGAGGAGTTTTTGAGAAAGCCAAACGTGACTTGAATCTCTCCAACTGTTTCTAGTCACTACTCTGTGTTGCCACTTTCAAATGCAAGATCTGATTTACTTTCCAAGGCTCTTGTGAACGTCAGGGAGGGGTCCCCCCAGCTCCCTCCAGTGCTCTTTCTGCCCTTCCCTCTGCAGTGATGCTGCCCACAGTCTCAGTGAGCTGAGGATGTGCCCCTGCCTCCTGATGCCAGACACAGTCTCCCCTGGGAGGCCGGCTGCCTCCACACGATGGGACTTGCCTGAGCACCTGCAAGGTGCCCTTAGGGTCCCCGACAGCCATGAGCTTCATGAGGGCAGGTATCAGGCAAGCAACAGTGAGAGAACAAGAACAGTGGGAGTTTTATTCATAAAATCTAGCTAGGATACACACAGTGTCACACTTTCCACCTCCAAGGAGAATTCTGAGGTGTGTGAATTCAAGTTCAGTGCAGATTTTGCCACTGTGGTTTCCATAACCCCTCCTCATCTATGGCTTTAGGGCCTGACCACCTGGATAAGCTCATCCATTAGGTTAAGTGCACAGCCACCAGTTTCAAAGAAGACACTCCATTAAAAGCCTACCAAAAGTTTGGGGGTGCTTAGCAGGACGTCTTCAACTATATTCTCCAAGACTGAGTAGATTGTGCAGCAAACCAATGTCCACTCACCACTCCCCATTTTGCAAATTTTTGGTGTACCTAGATCAAGCAGCATAAACAGGTGTCTAACTGTTTCTGACCACAGTGTAACATCCCTTCCTGCCCCAGGAATTTTATCTAGGACAGAAGACGATCTTCTAATGTGTATGTCCCATTTCAGATTTTCTTCTCACCCATAAAACACTGTGTATAACTCTGGCTGCTGCCACCACCCAGGTTCATTACCATCAGCTCTCACAGGATGAACCCAACTTCCCAAATCCCCAAACCGCCCTTAAGCATCAACACTCAAGTGCTCCTCCTGGACCTCACTGCCATGCACCGAGTTGCCATCTTCTGTGGAATTAGGGGACGTTTCTCCACCTTCCTCATGTGACTGCAGCTCTTAGATCATCACTCTAGGTGTTGGGGTGTCCTGCTTCTAGTGTCCCCACTGCGAACACAGGGCCTTCCAGAGAGGACAAGTTCCATGAAGGTTTGTGGAATAAGTGAGCCAGAGCGGGGCACTTATTAAGTCGGATCAGGCTTTTTGTGCTTTCTTTAAAAATTACTTGAAAAAATCCAGTTGAACAGAGATAGTTTAGCTGTATAAAATGACAGACAAGAAGTACAGAGGAACTCACCTCAAATACATTTTATTTCCTAATTCTTACTAAGTAATATCATATTTCCAAAATAGTTATTTTCCAAGTCCATGTAATCTTGTTCTGGATCACAAAATAAAATAAAGAGTTCACAATCACTTTTACCAAACAGCAAAACTCATGTTCTTGAACTGGTGACCACAAACACACTGTGATCAACGTTACTAACATAATTGGACACTGAAGCTCGTTAGGCCTTCTATTACAAGGAATAACATTTGAAAAATTTCTAAAGGAAACAGAAGTGGATCTCCATGTTACTGTAGAGAACAGGAACCAAAGATGCTACACACCAGTTCCCCCAACTCTCCCAGCCGTCACGACTGAGAAGGCTGAATGCTCCCTCTTCAAACACAGAGGGAAGCATCAGCCTCCCTTCCTACCCCCAGGACAAGCTGCTGGATGTGGGCCTGAAAGGAGCCTGGCTGCTGTTCTGGCTCAGGGCCCCTCTTCCTCCTCCCTCACACCTATGCCCACCGGGGTGGGAAGAACCTGGGACCCCTTCCATTGACCCTGTGCAGATAGTCCTTGACTTTCTGCTTGCTGGTCTCTGCATAGGCCCGGGGACCCCACAGGAACTCGTAACGAGCAGGGTGGCTGTAACGCACCTGCCGGTACTGCAGGTACCCCGCCCGCACCCACACTTGGGTCAGCAGCTCCTTGGGCTCCCCATAGATGCAGTGCTTTATCCCAGCAAATACCCCCATCCTGCTGAGTGCTCCCCAGATGTTCTCCTCACTGACCCGGTCCCCTGCTAGGAGAATCAGGCTCAGGACCGTCACCAGGAGGCCAGCCTTTGGTATGCTCTGCTCATCCGTCTGCATCTCATTGAGGGTGAGGCCCAGGATGGGGACCATGACATAGATGTGCTCTCTGTGGTCCACCTCTTTCATATCCAGGCCAAAGGCCAGCCGCAGGCACTGTGTGGCTTTACGGAAGACCACTGGGAAGTGGGCCTGGTTATCCCTGAGGACTGTATTCAGCATTTCAGCCTGGAAAATCGGCTCCTTGGTGCCATACTTGAGGAGCAGGAACTCCAGTAGCTGAGTCGTCATCCCATTCAGAGCCTGCTTGAGCAAGATCTCCGCATCTCCAGCGGCAGAGGAAAATGAGACTGGAGGGAAGGAGGCCAGAGGGGTTGAGGCATCCTCCGCCTCAGCCCCCAGGAGCTGCGCCTCCACTGGGCCCTCGGCCTGGATTTGGCCCTGAAGGTCTTCCTCAGAAGTGCAGAGCTCATTCGTCGGGACCACAGGCATGATGACTGGGGTCTTGTGCCCAGTGTGGGTGTGGCAGGGGGCAAATGGAGACCACTGACCTGGGAAAGAGAGAGAGTGTAAATGGTCTCAGTTTTGAGATGCTCCATGGGTGGCTTTGACTGAGTCCACTTACTGGTCTTCCTTGAGGGCTGCTCTTGGGCGTTACAGGGGCGCTCCTCCTTGGTGGTCAGTCCCCTGTCAAACGAGAAAGAGAAATTCCGGCTCAGGCTGCAGCCAGTACAGCCTGAGGTTCTGGGCCTGACAAGGTGGGGGGATTAGGGCCTTTTGAGGTCCTCTCTGTTCTGGGATGGGGAGCCCCTGTGCACACTCAGGACACCCACCTCACCTTGGCACTCCTGTGACCTCAGAACACAGACCTCAGACCTCCACTTTTGCCTCCTGGTTCCTGGAGCCCCCGTGAGACAAATGGAGGGGGCACCCCGGGGGTAGACTGTGGCACAGACCTCGGCCTTCAGTGCTGGTATGAGGGGTTGACTCTGTGAGTTCCCCCCAGATCTGGGGTAGGTAGTCCCATCGGGACTTTACTTTGGGGTCATCTGAGTAGGACCTACCATCGGCAGCACCAGCTGCAAGAGACCAAAGCCAGAAGAGGGGCAAGGCCGGGTACAGGGGGTGAAGGGATAGAACCACCAAATCAGGCTAGGCCAATCAGCCTGCTATGGACCCCATCTTATGGAAGGGACAGTCATTAGGGGCCCATCTGACCCCTGTGGTCTCTCTCAGTGGTAGCTGAACCAGGACTCACCAGGGCCTGGCCTTTCAGCAGAAGCCAACCACAGGCCTGCCGGTTGGTATGGAGGGGAGTGGAGCCAGGGGCAGGTGTGTCAACCCATCCAAGGCCTGGCCCCCTGAAGCAAGCACCTGGCAGCAGATGGGAGCCTTTACAGGCAACCTGAAACATACTTTTCTGTACTTTCAGATAAGAGACAAGCTATGGATCCCATCTCCATCCCCTTTCCCCTCCCCTACACTGGGCCAGAGCTGCCTCTCCACATGACCTCTGTGACATCATGAAACAAGTAAGGAAGGGACTACTTAATTGGCTGCCTGGCCCACGACCCAGATTCTAGAATCTCCAGACAATATTGGAAACTGAGACCCTGGTCTGAGGCCCTTCTGCCCTGAGCATTCACTGCTTGGGTAGAGAATGCTCCTGAGGTAGACTGGCTTCCCACGAGGCGCTTGCAGCCCCACTGGCCCCATCAACTGATGGGGAGCCCACAGCAGGGGACCGCCATGATTCCTCCCTGGATCCAAACGTGGATTCTCAGGGGTGGCTTTGGAGAAGAAGGGTGACCAACCCGAGAGCCCAAGACAACCTGCCACCACAGGGCCCAAACCCAGAAACGGCCAACGAGGATGAGAACAATGCCGTCCTCAGGCTGTCCTTCCCTAGAAGCTCTGGGTGATGGTGGAGGATGCGGCCGTCACCTCTGCACTGGAATGACGAGGGAGACATGGTGTTCATCAAAGCAGATCTCTTCCAGACAGAGGTCCTGCAGTGCAGGGGCGCAGACAGGATCTTCAAGACAGACAGCATCAAGACTTTCATCTGCGAACTGAACCTGGATGGGTTCAGGAAAATCTGACCTTCGGGTCACTCTGTGGGGAAGAAGAGGATGATGGTAATGTAGAAAGCCCTTCTGGGGAGACTAGACTAGACAAGCTGAGTGCTGGACTGGTTTCATTTCCCAGGAGAACTTTTTTCTCGTGAGAGGGTGGTTAAGGAAAGAGGAGAAAGCAGGACCTGTCATGTTCCACCAACCCCCTTACAAAGGGTCCATAGGGGTGACTCCAGACCCTGAGGGGCCACTTGAAATCAGGGAGAGCCAGTAACACTTCAAGGAAGGCTGACCCTGAGGGACCTCTAGGGAGCACACTCACTAAGGCCTCATAAGCTGCCAGGAATGAAGAGACTTTATCTCCATATTTAGGCAAGGTCAAGACGTGGTGGGGAGGAGGGCAGTGAGGAATTGCTATTCTCCCACACAGCGGCTAAAGTGATTCATTTCCTTTCAGATCTATCGGAACTCCAAGTTTCAGGAGACACCTCTCCTCCTGCAGGACATCTGGAGGAAAGGTGACCCCAGAATAAGTGCTTAGCCCTCCACCAGCGCAACAGCGACCCCAAAGAGAAAGAAGCAAGCTGTGGTGACCAGACTCCTAAATTCCATCACAATGAGTCCACCCAAGAGGCTGACAAGAAGGCCCAGAAAGGAATCCCAACAGCTCACAGAACGCTTGGCTGGTGCTCATTTGTGTTCTGTGGCCTTTGGTCTATGAGCAGTGTAGCTGAGGGGGCCAGGGCAAACCATCTCCCTAGCGAGCAGGGTGGGCCCAGTGGAGAGGGCATGTCCAGCAATGCCACGTCTGTACCCCAGCTACTGCAGGAAGGGATGGCGCAGGGGAACTGCCCTAGAGCCCCACAGAGTACCCAGGTTATGGTTTGGTGATGACTATGTACATCTATTATTCCATTGTGATGGTTGTCATTTCAGCTGTGGCCCCAAATGAGGCCCCTGAGGTGGATGAGCAGGAGGATTCCTCAGTTTACAAGTGTGCCCTCTGTAAGCAGTTTAAGGACAATCCCAATCCCTGAGCCGCCAGGTCCCTAGTGACACTCAAAAGCACTCTCTTGTAATAAAAATATGTATTTCTAGCTCTAATAAAGTACAGCAAAACTCCATGGGAATAAATAAAGTATTGAATGAGAACTGCAAGTCTGTGTTCTTTCTGTCTGTCCATGCTACTCACACATGGCACTGGGTGAGCCCGATGAGGCTGGAAGCCCACGCCCCAGGCAGGCCTCAGTCCAGTCCCCATGGTACCTTTTCATCTGAAGCAGTAGCATTTCACACATTCGGCCAAGAGTGTGGCTCCGGAGCCATGCGCTGAGGCCAGCCCAAGATGGGCTGGTCCCTGCTCCTTGCCTGCCACACAGCAGAAGACCCGGTCTGGCTCCTGACCATGGGGGTGTCACCTTCCATGAGTCATGCACCCTGAAGCAGAATGGGCTCCTCCTGGGTCCGCTGATGATGCCACAAGTTTCTGATCAGCAGCTGAGCCTCTCCAGACCCTGATCCAGGGGCAACCGCAAGAGGCCTGCTGGAAAGCAGGGTCACCCCACTCACCAAGGGCCTTGCAAAAACATGACTTCAAATCCAAACACAAGTACAAGTTTCCACAAGGTGAACACCAGCCCTTGTTGCTCTGCTCCCACAGCTGTATTTAGGAGCCTAACTTTGGATATGGAGCAGCCAGGCACTGTGTCCAACACACATGCTTTGTGAGCCAAGGGACACTTTACAGTAGGGCAAGGGTCACCTGCAAGGACAAACCACGGCTGGTTTCTGGGCCTGCGGGCCTCTCCATGTGCTGGAGGCCTAGCCAGCTGCTGACACGCAGCCTCACCCCCGGCATTCCCCCATCGGTCCCCTGGACACTGTTCCAATATCGGGGAATTTGGACCAGAACAGAGAGGGGAAAGCACTAACCGGTTTCTTAACAACACATTTCTCTCAAGCACAAAGACCCAGCAGGGCCAAAACGAGTGGTGACATCTTTTTGTAAAGGTACAGTCCTGGAGACTCTTGCTGAGCCCAGAGTCCTGGCCCCCAGCCCTGCACCAAGTGGGCAGCTCACTGCAGGGTGGGGCGGATTCAGACCGAACCAGACCAGCATGTCCAGGGCATGGTGGCGACCAGATGGTGTCACCATGAGCTGGTCTCTCGGTCACCTTCCTCTCGAGAGCCCAGTCTGGAGAGGCCTCCTGACCAAAGTGGCTCAGGTGCTTGGGATGTCCACCTGGAAGATGTCCTTCCTGGCGCTCCCCAGGACGGGCTGTAGCAGCCAGCGAGGGTCGGCGAGCGCAGTCAGGCACTTCCATTGCAGGTCGGGCAGCATGGCTTGATTCTCCAGCTCCTCCACCTCATCACAACCTAGGTTTTCTGGGCACAGCAAAGTGACCCCCATCCACGAGACCTGTGTGCAAAGACAGGACACAGAAGGAGAACAAGGCGATTCAAAGTCATGCCTGCTAGAGACTAAGACTGCATCACAGAAGAGACCCAGAGTGAACTGGGTCCTCTGGCTGAGCATTTCAGGCGGGTTCACCTCAGCAAAGGGAACTCGGGGTAAGGCCAAGCAAGGGAGGGAGTGAAATGAAAGGGAGAGGCCTGGTGCTCCATGAACCCACCAGGCCATGGGCACCTCTCAGTCTGCCCACTGCAGGCTTCAGGGACAGAACAGGGGGGCACCAGCGGGGAGCCTACAGACATCAGGTCCCCAAGCGATTCACCAGCAGACAGGAGTTGCTGTGGGGCCTCACTCCTGTGGAGTCAGGGGACTTGCTCAGGCCCGGCTGCAGGCATTAGGGCTGGGGAACCCAGACTGGGTGCTGTTCTACCTCTTATGGTCTCTGCTGGGCACACCCTCCCCCCCCCCCCACACACACACACACAGAGGCAAGTGCCACAGGCAGACCCGGATATGCCTCTGCCTTTCAGAGCACAAATGGGGACTGAGGCCCAGAGTGGGGGTCAGACACCTCGGGCCACCATTTCCAAGCCCAGGGACCCTCGCTGCCCCTCTGAAGAAACCTCAGCCCCACCCCTCCTCCCCCTACCAACCGGTTCAACAGAAAACAAATGACCACAAGCTGGCTGAGATCCAGGGCAGCACCAGGGGCCATGTGGGCAGCGCGGGGCAGGGTGTCACTTGCCAGCGATCACTCCGTGGCCGAACTTTTCCCTATCTCGCAGCAAGGCCTGGATCTGGACAGGGCTCATCCCCAGCCTCTGCTCTAGCAGCTCTTGCCAGTCCACATCCTCCCAGTCCCAGTGCCCAATGTGGACAGCCAGGGTAGAGTGCTGGGTCCACATAGCACGGGCCACCACCACATCTCCACGGTCTTGACACCGTAAGGCTGTCGGAAGGACAGACAGCCGAACTTCATCTCCCAGGGCTCCCAGGACCTCACGTGGGTGTGGAAACACAGAACCACAAAGGCCAGGAGCCTGACACAGCAGCCTCCAAGCTCACAGCCCTGGGCCAGACATCAGCTCCACATGTCCGAGCATCCTCCAAGCCTGCTAATACAGAATATGGGGGAGGGGATGGGTCACAGAGGGCTGGCTCCTTCCATCCATCTCCACACTGTCCGTTGACAGGGGTTGGCAACCCAGAGGACCCATCCATCACATGCAGTCTGTGGGGAGGTCAAGAAGGAGGGCGGGGCAGTGGGAGAGAGGCATGTGGTGAGTTCCAAGACAGAGGGCCCTTAAACCCTGGGAGCAGTGAGGCAGGAGGGCAAGCCCCTAGGCTTCACAGCCCAGTGGCAGGGCTGTGGTCCTCTTTCAGCACAGACAGACACAGTCCTGGGCTTGGCTTCCCCCGGCCCAAACACTGCCCCCACCCCACCCCTCAACTCCCTGGCCCCATCCCTGCCCATGCTCTGCAGAATCCCCATCTTAGCCCAGGCCAGCTGAGCACAGATCCGTGCAAACCAATCTGGCCTTGGCCCTGGACGGCCCTGCCAGGTGTCTTCCCCATGCCTTTGGGAACCACGTTCCTTGCAGCCCTTCCCACACCACTGCCTCCACTGTCAGCAGATGCCCCAGCCCCCACCTAGAGCCTAGAGAAAGAACGAAGGAGAGCAGGAACTACTGGGACGGGTGCACTCTGTGTCACTGCTAAGGCCTGGAATGGCACCATGCAGGGATTACAGAATTCAAACCTCAAATAACCCACTATGTTACTCTCACATCTTTCCATGGCTGAGGAGGTGCCAGGGATAGAGAGATAGCCCATTACTGCAGGGGACTTGATCACATGCACCTCCTTCCTCACTTCTTTCCTTGTACCTGGAAGGGCGTCCCTGTTTACTGGAGTGGGGTGATGGCAGGGGAGCAGAGCCGCTGGCCTGAACCTCAGTAGATTCTCAGCACCTCTAGCAGGGAGCTTCCGTTTCCACGAGACTATGAGGATGGGGACGTAGTCTCAGAGGCACCCAGCATAGGGCATCCTGGGCCTTCTCTTCCCCAAGCACAGCAGAGCCACAGTTCTCACAGGCCCAAGAGGTCCCACATGATCTGCCTCCTACCCTGGCAGCCTGCTCTCCTTGCCCCTGGATTCACCCACAATAGCTATGAAGGCCATCCTTCCATCCTTGGAACATTCCAGTGTGTTCCTACCTCAGAGTGTTTGTAGGGTGTGAGGAGTCACATTGTGTCCCCTCAAGTTCAGGTGCTGGAGCCTCAATCCCAAGTACCTCCGTGTGACCTTACAGACAAAGGAAAGGTCTTCACAGAGCTGATGGAAGTCCAGTGAGTTCATTAGGATGGACCCTCCTCTAACAGAATGGCTGTCCCCATACAAATGACACATTTAGAGACAGACAGGCACACAAGACAACTCCAGGTGAAGAGGAAGCCCAAGCCCAGGCACACCCACCATGGCCAGCAATGCCCCGGAAGTGAGAGGGGAGAGATGGGACAGACTCTCTCCACAGCCCTCACAAAAGCCAATGTCAGTTGACACCTCCACGTTGGCTGCTGGCCTCCTGAACCAACATGGTTTGTAGTTTGAGCCACCCAGCCTGTGTGACCCTGACATGAAAACTTTTCTCCAAAGAAGACCCTTTCTCTAAAGATGACACAGAATGCCAACAGGCACATGAAAAGATGCTCAACATTCTTAATTATTAGACAAATGCAAATCAAAACTCCAATGAAGTATCACCTTATACTGGTCAGAATGGTCATCATCAAAAATCCTATGAAGAATAAATGTTGGAGAGGGAGCAGAGAAAAGGGAACCCTCGTACACTGTTGGTGGAAATGTAAGTTGGTACACTCAATATGAAGAACAGTATGGAGGTTCCTTAAACAACTACAAAACGAACTACCATATGATCCAGCAATCCCATTCCTGAATATATACCTAGATAGACAGGAACTCTAATGTGAAAAGATACATGCACACCAACATTCATTGTAGCATTATTTACAACAGACAAGATATGGAAGCAACCTAAATGTCCATTGACAGATGACTGTATAAAGAAGATGTGGTATACACCCACACACAGACACCCACCCACACACACACACACACACACACACACACACACACACACACACACAACACAGGAATACTACTCAGCCATGAAAAATAATGAAGTAATACCGTTTGTGGCAACATGAATGGACCTGCTGCTGCTGCTAAGTCTCTTCAGTCGTGTCCGACTCTGTGCAACCCCAGAGACGGCAGCCCACCAGGCTCCCCCATCCCCAGGATTCTCCAGGCAAGAACACTGGAGTGGGTTGCCATTTCCTTCTCCAATGCATGAAAGTGAAAAGTGAAACTGAAATGGCTCAGTCATGTCTGACTTCATGACCCCATGGACTGCAGCCTACCGGGCTCCTGTGCCCATGGGATTTTCCAGGCAAGAGTACTGGAGTGGGTTGCCATTGCCTTCTCTGAGGATGGACCTAGAGAGTATCATATTAAGTGAAATAAGTCAGAAAGAGAAAGACAAATATTCTATGGTAAGACTTATAGGTGCAATCTAAAAAGGTGATGCAAATGAAATTATTTACAAATCAGAAAGACTGAAAACAAAATTATGGTTACCAAAGGGGAAAAGCAGGGAAAGGGATAAATTAGGAGTTTGGGATTAACAGATGCACACTACTATGTATAAAATAGTACTACTGTAGCACTGGAGAAGACTCTTGAGAGCCCCTTGGACAGCAAGGAGATCAAGCCAGTCAACCCTAAAGGAAATCAACCCTGAATATCCATTGGAAGGACTGATGCTAAAGCTGAGGCTCCAATACTTTGGCCACCTGATGGGAAGAGCCAACTCACCTGGGCTTTGTCCTCTCCCCACCTGAGCCACTGCTCCTCACACCAGGTCCCCAGTCTCTCATAGACCTTGATGTCAGGAAGTCAGGACAGGCCTAGTGTGCTTTCTCACCCCAGGGGCTCCCAGCGCGGACAACAGGGGCGGGGATCTGTGGGCTTCTGTCAGTCCTCCCTTGGGGTCCCCTCAGTCCTCCCTCAGGACCTCACCTTGTCTCCAGGTAGGACTTCGGATTCTCTCCTGTCCCCTACTAAGGCCCCAGCCCTTATACCAGGACCTCAGTCTCTCTGAGACCCGGAATGTCAAGATTTTCACTCCCTCCAACAGTACCCCAGTCTCTCTGAGACCCGAATGTCAGGAAATACAGCATGTGCTCATCCGCCCTATGTCCTCCCAGAGGCCACCCTGCTCTTGGGCCCAAGGTCCGCTCAGTCCTTCCTCAGAGTCCTTACCTTGACTCTCAAAAGAACTAAGATCTTTCCCTCTGCCCATCTGAGGCCCTGCCCCTTCTAACAGTTGCCTAATGTCTCTGATACACAGATGCGAAGTCAGAACAGGCTGCCAAGTGCTCATCTTACCACCAGGGCGGCCCAGGGCTGACAGCAGGGTCAGGGATCTGTGGGGTTCCTTATATCCTCCCTCAAGGACCTCATCTTGAGCCCTGGCAGATCCGGGGATGCCCTTTGTGTTGAACAGAGGCGGGACCCTCACATCAAGGCTCAGGGAGCACAGACGGTGTATGAGCACATGCTGCATTTCCTGACATCTGGGTCTCAGAGAAACTGGGGACCTGGGAAAAGGGATGTAGCCTCAGGTAAGCAGAGGGAAGAAGTCCAGCTCCTCCAGGGTTTCAAGATGAAGACCCTCAGGGACGACTGAGAGGATCCTGGACCCCAGTCAGAGGAGACCTCAAAGAAACCTGTAGCTGCTATTGGCCCTTGGAGACCCTGGGGTAGGATGAGCCCAACATGCAGGGTCGCACTTCCTGACATCTGGGTCTCAGACTGGGGACCTCGCATATGGGGCAGGGCCTCAGGGGGGCCGATTCCCAGGTCCTGCGGGGTGTCAAATTGAGGACCCTGAGGAGGGACTAGAGGACCCTGGTCCCCAATCAGAGGAGACCTCAGAGAAGCCCATCTCTGTTGTCAGTCCAGGGCAACCGTTGGGTCAGGATGAGCGCAACAGGCATGCGCTGACCTCCTGACATCCGGGTCCTCAAGAGACTGGGGTCTTGGAATAAGGGGTGGGGCTTCAGTTGCGGAGAGGTGAGAATCCAGGTTCTGTGCGGAGGCAAGGTGAGGTAGCTGCAGGAGGACTGGGGGGACCCTGAGTGAGGACCGACAGAACCCCACAAATCCCTGCCCCTGTAGTTGGCCCTGGGAGACTGCGGGGAGAGCACACTTGGCCTGTCTGACTTCCTAACAATAGGGTCTCAGAGAGACTGGAGGCCTTGTGAAAGTGGCGAGGTCTCAAAATGGCAGATGGGACAGCCCTGGGTGCTGCCTGGAGTCCAGGCTCCATGTGAGGATGGACTGAGGCTGTTAGACCCCAACGGGGAGGGATCTTGACCATTGCAAGAGGGTTTTGGAGGGCCCAGAGTGGGGTGAGCAGTTTCTTGACCTCTGTCTGGCTTAGGGACCTCAGGATGTGAGGTTTTCGGGTGGAGGGTGGAGGCTTCAGGTTGGCAGAGGCTGGACTGCCCGGACTGAGCAGATGCCTGCCCCGTGGTCAGTTCTTGGAGGCCAGGCGGGACATGAGGAGCAGCTGAGGACCAAGCATCTCCCCAGCCTAGAACCCCCGGGAGGCCCTGAGCAGGTGTGGCCAAATGTGGGGCCTCTCAGCACTTTCTGTACAGACTCGGGTCTTGTTCTGAGTTACCCTACAGGCCCCCAAAGGGGAAGGTCCAGGCCGTGCCAAGGGAAAGGGGAGAACCACAAGGGAGCCCTGAGGGGACCTCCCACGCCACAACTGGGGAGACCTCACAGAATCCACTCCTCCAAGCACAAAAGGCCCAGGGCTGTGCCACACTCTACCCACAAGGTGTCCCGATCATTTCTCTCACAGGAGCTCCAGGAACCAGGAGGCTGAGGCGGAAGTCTGAGGCCCGTGTCCTGAGGTCAGAGAGCAGAGGAGGTCCAGGCAGTACCAGGAGTGAAGGTGAGGAGGGTTTCCTGAGTGGGGTTCCCTATCCCAGAACAGAGGAGACCCCAGAAGGCCCTAATCGCCCTGCTTTGTCAGTGCCAGAAATCTCAGGCTGTGCTGACTGCACCCTGGGGAGCCACTTCACTTCTTCCTTCAGGTAGCCAAGGGACTGGCCGCCCAGGATGAGTGCCCCTGTGAGGTCTGAGTGAACCCTCAAGGGGAGACCTGTAAGTGGCCTGTATCAGACCGCCCAAGGCCTCCCGTGGGTTCTGGGCTGGGGAGATGCTTGGTCCTCAGCTGCTCCTCATGTCCCGTCTGGCCTCTGTGCACTGACCACAGGGGCAGTGGGGTTCTCAGCCCAGGCCATTCCCACCCCCTCCTCCCCTAAGCCCCGTGGTCCCCATCTGTCCCCCTGTCTCACGCCTGTCTGGGGTTTGATCACAGGCATCGTGCTCTTGGTGGAGATGAGTGAGCTGAGCAAACTCGAAGAAGACCTTCAAGACCCAGGCGAGGCCCAGGGCCCGGTGGAGGTGCAGCTCTTGGGGGCTGAGGTGGGGAAGGCTGCATCCCCCTCGGCCTCCTCTTCCACAGTGTCCTCCTCAGCCCCTGGGGAGGCCTTGCCCCTGCAAGCTCTGAAGGAGATGATAACTAACCTGATGAACTTCCTGCTCCTCAAGTATCGAGCCAAGGAGCTGACCTCCCAGGCAGAAATGCTGAAGAAGGTCCTCAAGGACAACCAGGAGCACTTCCCGGTGGTCTTCAGACTAGCCTTGGAGTGCCTGCAGCTGGTCTTTGGTGTGGAGGTGAGGGGGGTATACCCCAGGAAGGACACCTATGGTATGATCCCTGCCCTGGGCCTCACCTGTGATGCAATGCAGAGCAATGGGCGGGGCCTGCCCAAGACTGGTCTCCTGGTGCTGGTCCTCAGCCTGATCATGAGGAATGGAGACCCCGCCCCTGAGGAAGTGGTCTGGGGAGCACTCAGCAGGATGGGGGTGTGTGTTGGGAGGGAGCACTCCATCTTTGGGGAGCCCAGGGAGCTGCTGACCCAAGTGTGGGTGCGGGAGGGGTACCTGGAGTACCGGCAGGTGCCTGACAGTGACCCTGCTCACTACGAGTTCCTGTGGGGTCCCCGGGCCTATGCGGAGACCAGCAAACAGCAAGTCATGGCATTTGTGCTCAGGGTCAGACAAAGGGCTTGGAGGGCCTTCCCACTCCAGTCTACAGAGGCTGTAAAGGAGAAGGACAAGGAGGCCTGAGCCAGAGCGGCAGCCAGGGTAATCCTTCCCTTTGCGATTGAAGAGGGAGCATTCAGCCTTCTCAGAACTGAGGGCCTGGGCCAGTTGGGGGAGCCATTGTGTAGCGTCTTTGGGTTCCTGTTCTTTATGATGACAGGCAGATTCATCTCTGTTTCCTTTAGAAAATTGTCAAACTTGAATTGTTGTAATGGAAGGCTAAATAAAGTTCAGTGTCTCAGCTTTGTGAATGAAGTTGATCACAATGTGTTTGTGCTTACCCAGTTCAAGAACAAGAGTTTTGCTATTTTGTAAAAGCAGTTGGGAACTCTTCCATCTTGTTTTGTGGTCCTGAACAGGATACAGTGGAATTGGAATTAGGACTGTTTTGGAAATGTGAACTTACTGAGCAGTCGTATTGATGGGGGAAGAATTAGATGATAAAAGTAATCATAGTGAATTCATGCTTCTGTCCTTCTTGTGTATCATTCTCAAAAACTAAATTATCTCTGTTTATTTGGATTTGCCTGGGTTATTTAAGGAAGTAGCAGACAGTTCATCTGAGCCCCCTGCTCACTGGCTCATTTATTCCGAAGACCTTTATGGAGCTTCTGCTCCATGAAAGGCCATGTTAGCAGTGGGGACACTAGGAGAAGCAGGACACCCCCACCTCGAGCAATGGTCTCAGAGCCGCAGTCACACAAGGAAGGTGGAGAGATGTCCCCTAGTCCCACGGAACAAGGCAACACCGGAAGGGGTGGTGGGGCTCCAGGAGGAGCACTCAAGTGTCAGTGCCTGAGCCAGGGTGGTTTGGGGCTTTGAGAAACTGGGTTCCTTCTGTGGGAGGTGATTGTGATGAGGCTGGTTGGTGGCAGCCCTCAGACTTACAGGCAGTGTGCCATGAGGTTGATGGGAAAGTCTGAAATGGATCATTGCTGTGAGGTGTCCTTTTGCATCTTGGATAAAGCCCAGAGAAATCTCTTTCTGAGGCAGGAAGGAAGGGGTCCTTCCTGGCTCCTGAAGCGTTGCTGTTGACCACAGGGGCAAAGGAGGTGTTTTCTACCACCCCCCCATCTGCTACAAATCCTGAAGAAATGCGAATCTTGCTCTTTGAAGTATTTCCCTGTATTCCCTTGGCTAGCCAATCTCTCTGCCCTGGGAAAGCTGATTACCAAGTATACTGAAATGACAATTTATTTGGTCATCTGGACTGTATTTCAGCCACTTGTGAGCATGGTCTAGATTTCAGTGGGAAGAAATGTGTGAGGAGAAGCTGCAAATGTGGACAGGACATGCTGGGTGTCTGGAATCCTGGGAATAAGTTTCACAGCTGGGAAAGACACTGCTCCCCACCCCCAAACACACACAATGCCCAAATTGAATAATATATCCTCCAAGAGGAAAACACTCAGAGCAGCAATTTTGACTGGTTTTCTATTCTGTTTCCTATTGACCTGCCGATTTTCTGAGGTGTCTTGAAAACAAAACAGTTTCCTGTGGAGAGAGGGACAGACTCTGGATCTGAATAACACTAGAAATAAGTACGCGCCAGTAAAGATGTAACATCTGCCAGCGTCCCTGGGTTCAGGCAGGTTGAGAAGTGTGGAGGCAGCAGAGGATTTACAGGTTAAGGCTGTGCCTGGCATCAAAAGGCAGGAGCGACTTCCAGGCCTAATGAGGTGGTGAGGTCACTGTGGTAGGGGGTGCAGATGGGTGCAGGGGGCTGAAGGGGCAGCTTTCCGTGCTGAGTGCCAGAAACAATGGGAACAGGAGATGTGATTCTGCTCACATATGTGGCACCTGCCAGGTAGTCAGTGGACACTTGGAAAAGGTGGAGAATTTCAAGACCCATGTAACCTGCTCAGACTCTCCTCCCCAAAACAAAGGAGATTTTGTCGTCATAAATTCTAACCACTGTTCTTTGTTGAGCATTTGCTTGGAAGTGTGGGATTGAAGAGATGTCAGGTGCTCAGTCACCTTTGTCTTCCTCTCTCCCTGCACACATGGGGACACGACCTTGCCAGGCCTCTTCACTTAGGAAGGGTCACGTGATGAACCATGGCCAATGAATTTTAAGCAGAAGTATTTTTGTCAGGACCATTTGTTTTGAAGGAACATAGGCACCCAGGGGTTAATCCTCAAGCTAGGGCAACACACAGACACAAACCACTCCGAGTGTGGTTCCTCTCCCAGAGACTAAAGTCCTGCACCTCTGACCTTTGAGAGAGGCTGCCCCACAGGGAGCTGGCTGCAGGAATTCCTCCCACCACACCCACAGTCACACCCCTGCTGCCCCCCCTGAACCACACTGTCAGCCCCCTTGGGGCTGTGCTCAGTCTCCATCAGGAGGGCAGCAGCCAGCTGCCAAAGTTCCCTGTTGGGGTTGGGGGCATCCTCCTTGTGAGGTCCAGCCCGAGGCCACCCACTTCTGCTGCCCACAGCACCCCCCTTCCCCAGAACCTGGGCTTGGGATTTGTCCTGCCTGCCCCCCACTCAGAGCCGCTTAGGCCCTGGTCCTGATGACCTCATGTGTGTATCTTTATCTGGAAGTCCCAGGGCAGCATCCCCTTCCACAGTGCTTCAGGTGGAGCCAACAGGACTTGACACAGTGTCTAGGTGATCTCCTTGTGGTGGGTCAGTAGTATTCATTGCCATAGAAGTGCAGGGCACATGTCTATGATCCTGAGGTGTATTAGACCATTCCTTGTGGAATCCCACGTGTTGGAGGAAACTCGGGGTCTTGTGAATGTGACTGTGAGGTCCTAGCTTTTGAGCCTGAGTGTGAGAGACAGAGGGGTATCTTATGAGCCATCCACAGAGCCAGCTAGGAGCTAGTCAGGCTGTTTGAGCAGAGGACAGGCTCTAGCAGATGGCAGGGTTGGTATCCTGGATGCTCTCCTAGGTGCAAGAGGCCCCAGACTCCAATGAGGATTTGGAAAGTAACCAGGTCCCAGGGGTGCAGGCTGCAAAGAGGGTCAGCCGCCCCATAGAGGTGGAAGCAGCAAGCCTCTAGAGATCCCATCTGACCTGGCTGGGAGAGGGAGGGGGGAGCAGATGCCTCTGCAGGTGAGCTGCTGCCTCGGTCTCCATGAGGACATCCGTGCTCTGGGGCCAATTCCAGGACCACAGCCCCGGGGGCCACTCCAGGATGGATACATGACACCTTCATAACAGGTACTCCTCATGCACCTTATTGGATATGACTGCTAGGTGTGGTTGGGATCTTGCTCTGGGTACATAAGAACCTCAGGCCTTTGGCTGCTAGGGTGCCCAAACTGCTCCCCACAACCAACTTATATGGAGGTCATTTCCAGTATCCAGCATCTTCAGCAGTAGCCTCTGTGTAGAAACACACGACCATGTTCCCAAGCTGATCTTGCCCAGGGCATCACAGATTGGACAGGTGCCACCCCTGGCTTAATGATTCTCAGTGAATGTTCTGCTCCTTTGTGAAGCCCCTGTGTTTCCTCACGGCTTCCCTGGAGGCTCAGCGTTAAAGAATCTGCCTGCAATGTGGGAGATGCAAGTTCGACCCCTGGGTGGGAAGATACTCTGGAGGAGGAAATGGCAGCCCATTCCAGTATTCTTGCCTGGGAAATCCCATAGACAGAGGAGCCTGGAGGGGGTCTACAGTCCATGGGGTTGCAAAGAGTCAGACACGACTGAGCGACTTGAGCACGCTGAGACGTACACCAAGGTAAAAGTTTGCTCTGGACCCTTGTATCCTTGGCAAGACACTTACCCCTGCCTGGATCTTGACAGACTTCTGTGGCAAATAATACTGGCAGACGTCTTAAAGCAGTTTTTGAGCAAGTACAGGGTTCCAGGTCTACACCTGGCCTTGGTTGGTGGCTTTTGCCACATCCAGGCAAAACATCTATGAGGTTGGATCAGGGCAGTGTTTGTGGGGCTTGAGAAAAAAGTGGATCCAGAGATGTTTCTGTGGTGGAAGAGGCCCGGTTAGTATATTATATGGGATTGGAGGTTAAGGGAGAGGAAAAGCTGAAGCTAATTTAGCAAGGGTTGTTTCACACTTACAGGTTCTGTGTGCTTGTGTTTGGTTTCCTTTTTGTTTCCTTTTTTAACGTACTCAGCATGTTTTGCCCAGAGTTCCCTTGTCTTTTTCATTGACACTGTCAATAGACTTTATTTTGACCTTTTCCTTTGTGACCCTTTAAGATTTGAATAATATTTGTGAAAATAGCAGAATCATATGCCCTCACCCCGTTTCTGCTGTCCCTAGTATCTTACCTTAATACAATACACTTATTACAATTAATGAGTAAGTATTGATGCATTATTTATTGTGAACTAAAGCCCATGCTTTATTCAGATTTCTATAGGTTTTACCTGCTCCAGGATCCTAACATTTAGTTGTAATGTCTCCTTGGGTTCCTCTTAGCTTTAACATTTCTTTATTTTCGATGATCTTGACAGTTTTGAGGAGTACTCAGTAGATGTTTTGTACAATGTCCCTTGATTAGCATTTGTCTGATATTTTACTGGTGCCTCGTCTGGGATTATGAGTTTGGGGGAGGAATATTACAGATGTTAAATCCCATTCTCATCACATCATATCAAGTGTATATACTATTAGCACAATTGATCACTGATGACACTCTCATTGATCATCTGGCTGAGGTAGTGCTTGTCATGTGTCTGTGCAATAAAGTGATTGTTTTATGCCCCCTTTCCATCCTGTCCTCTTTGGAAGAAAGTCTTGCTTCAGGGGTGGGGAGTTGTGCTCCACTTTCTAGAAGTGGGAGTGTCTGCATAAACTGGAATCTTTCTCGGTGGGAGATTTGTCCATCCTTGTTTGTGTAATTAAGAAATCATTTATTTTTCTCAGTATGGACTCATGGTATTTATATTACACTTTGGGTTAAAATCCAATACAACTTTATATATTTTTATTTTAAAATTGTTCAGATTGGCCATTGGGAGCTCTTCGTGTCAGCTCCCTTTGTATATACCTTTGTCATACCCCTGAAAACCTTGCTTCCTTTTTTGAAATTTTTTGAGCACTTTTTTTTCCACACCCTACAAAGATGCTCCAGGCTCATTTTCCATCTTTCCCGTCCCAATTCTAGAATCATCAATTTTTCCATGGAGCCCTTGTTCCTTTTATTGTCGTATGATATTGACAAAACTACATCTGTACACTAAGTGTGTTCACTGGTACTGAAGGGTCATTGATTCTCGGACCTCTTGGTGGTCAGAGCAAAGAATTATATGTGTACTTCCTATCCTGTGTTTATTTATATCTCTAGAAATACTTTGATGGTAATGATTTCATGGATATGACACCAAAAACAGAGCCAAAAAATAAAAATAAAAAAATAGATAAATTGGACCTCATTAAAAAAACAAAAACCTATGTGCATCAAAGAATACAATCAAGAAAGCTACCATATGATCCAGGAATTCCACTTCTGAGTGTATATTCAGAAGGAAATGAAAATAGAATATGGAAAAGATATATCTTCACCCCTACATTTATTGCAGCATTGGTCACAATATACAAAATATGGATACAACCTAAGTGTCTGTCGGATGAATGGATAAAGAAGATGCGACGTATTCAATATACAGCCATGTGAGAGAAGGAAATCCTGCCATTTACAACAACTTGGAAAGAGTTTGAGGGCATTATGCTAAGTAAAATAAGGGAGACAGAAAAAGATAAATACGATTTGTTATCACTTATATGTGGAGTCTAAAAAGGACAAACTGGGACTTCCCTGGCAGTCCAGTGGCTAAGACTCTGCACTTCCAATGCAGGGAGCATGGATTTGATCCCTGGTTGGGGAGTTAAGATCCCACATGCTGAGCAGCAAGGCCAAAAATTAAAAAATAAATAAAAATAAATTTAAAAAGTAAAATGGTCAGATAAACAGAGAAGAGAGTGGTGTTCACCAAGAATTAGGGGATGGGGAAATAGGGAGAGATTGTTCATAGGGTACTAGCCCCCACTTATACTACTAACAAGTTTTGGGATCCACTGTACAGCAGGATTCTTATAGCTCACAATTCTTTGTCAAATACTTGATTGTTGCAAAGAGAGTAGAACTTCTACATTCTCACCACAGAAAAGAAATGTGATAGGATGGAGGTGGTAGCTAATACTGTGTCAGTAATCATTTCACCATTTATAAATGTATCATATCAACATGGCAAGATTTTTGTTTGAACTCCATCCCTTCTTGCTAGTGAGGCTTCTCTTCTAGTGGAGTAAACCTCACTGCAATTGTAGTGTCATTCACCCATGTGATGCTTCCAGATTTCAGGAAGAAACAGTTTTCAGTGTGAGTGAAATTTTAAACATCCCATGGGCGATGCTGTCTCTTCTGGCTCAGATACAGCATCCACATGACACTCTGGAAACCATTCTGCAGCTCAGAATCCTTTTCTGCTTGTTTCAGTTTTTTGAAGTTGGATTCATGTTGATGTATGGCAAAACCAATATGATATTGTAAAGTAATTAGCCTCCAATTAAAATAAATTAAAAAAAATAAAGTTGGCATCTATATATTGTCGTACTTTTCTAATTTCAAATTCCCTTGCTTTCCCTGACTGAAAAGTAGGAACACCTAATGGGACTAGAGGACACCTACAGATTAAGAATTCTTTCCTGGTTCAACGATTTATTACTCACAAAGCGTCACCTCTCCCCCCACACGCAAAGCACAATGTGAGTCCATTTCCCAGCTTTGACAATAACCACCACACAATCAAGTTTAGTCAACACCACGGCTTCCCTGGTGGCTCAGACGGTAGAGCATCTGTCTATAATGCGGGAGACCTGGGTTCGATCCCTGGGTCGGGAAGATCCCCTGGAGAAGGAAATGGCAATCCACTCCAGTACTCTTGCCTGGGAAATCCCATGGAAAGAGGAGCCTGGTAGGCTACAGTCCATGGGGTCACAAAGAGTCGGACACGACTGAGCGACTTCACTTTCACTTTCACGTGTTTACTATGGGTGCAGCTGCCTTCCATCCAGCATCTGTGCTGGGACTGCAGCCTTCTCTCAAGGGAGAAGGAGGCCCCCTCCTGAGTGAGGACAACACCCCGGAACAGAGGGTCTCATAGAATGCAACTCCACCATTACTGGGGACCCCGGGCCAGGCTGTCAGTCTAAGAACCCCTCCACCAAGCCCACTTCCTCAGTGAACTCGGGGAGCCACAGGTTTGGTCTGTGGGGTGCAGTCTCAGATGGGCAGAGGGAGGGCCCCACGTCCTGCGGAGACTCGAGGTGTGGACCAGAGGAGACTGAGGGTTCCCAGGGAATGCATGTGCTGCCTTCCTGACAGCCATAGGGGACCATGGGGCATGGCGTCCGGATGTGACGTTACTGATTCCTCTGAGAGAGAAGTGAGGGCCTGGGTCACAGACTTCGGGTTCAGGTCAGCAGAGTGAACGAGCCCAGCCATGCTAGGAGTTAAGGTAGAACCCTGGGGACAAGGGGCTCTGAGGCCCCAGGACATACAGGTCATCACTGCTCTCAGCCTTGGGAGACCCTGGCAGGGTTGTGGGAATGAGTCCCCCACCCCGGTTTCCCTCTCAGGTGTGCTGGCTCGACAGGGCCTGGGTCTCAAGCGAAACAAAGTCAGGTGGGCAGAGGGTGGTGCCCAGACTAGCTGAGAGTCAAGGTGAAGAACACGGGGAAGGCTGAGTGACTCCCGGGACATCATCTCAGCCCATGGCGTCCTCAACCACTAAGAAGCCCTGGGCTTGGAGCCCTGCTGCAATGTCCATAGCCTCCTCCTGGGGCCTCAGGGCAGTGAGGCCCTTGGTGTGAGGGTCTGGCCTCTGCCGAGGAGTTTGGCATCCCAGGACCTGCCAGGGCTCAGGATGAGGACCCAGAGGGAGATCACAGGTGACCCCACAGTTCACGCTGCTGCTGCCAGCCCTGGGCATCCCTGGCGTTGGGATGAGCACTTGGCAGCGTGTCCTGACTTCCACATCAGGGTCTCAGAGAGACTGGGGACCTAGGATAAGGGGTGGGGTCTCATGTGGGCAGAGGGAAGGGTGCAGGTCCTCATGGGACTCAAAGGGCATACACTGATATATTTGGGGGATCCTGGACCCCAATCTGAGGGGACCCCACAGACCCCCACCCCCTACATTCGGGTGGTCTGGGAGGTCTTGGTATGGAATTAGTGTTCTAGGCTGGTCCTGACTTTCGGAATTCGGGTCTCAGAGAGACTGTGGCCCCGGTTAAGAGGAACAGGGCCTCGTCTGGGGAGAGGAGAGAATCCCAGGTCCTAACTAGAGGCAAAGTGAGGTGCCTGAGGGAGGACTGAGGGGACCCTGGACCCCAATGAGAAAAGACCTCAGAAAAGCCCATCCTGCTGTCGGTCCTGAGAGACCCTGGGATATGATGACCGCAACAGGCATGGTCTGACTTCCTGACACCCTGGTCTCAGACTGGGGTCCCGGTACAGGGGGCGGAGTTCCTGACATCCGGGTCTCAGACTGGGGTCCCGGTGCAGTGGGCGGAGTTCCTGACATCAGGGTCTCAGACTGGGGTCCCGGTACAGGGGGCGGAGTTCCTGACATCCGGGTCTCAGACTGGGGTCCCGGTGCAGTGGGCGGAGTTCCTGACATCCGGGTCTCAGACTGGGGTCCCGGTACAGTGGGCGGAGTTCCTGACATCCGGGTCTCAGACTGGGGTCATGGTACAGGGGGCGGAGTTCCTGACATCCGGGTCTCAGACTGGGGTCTTGGTACAGGAGGCGGAGTTCCTGACACCCGCGTCTCGGACTGGGGTCCTGGTACAGGAGGCGGAGTTCCTGACACCCGCGTCTCAGACTGGGGTCCTGGTACAGGAGGCGGAGTTCCTGACACCCGCGTCTCAGACTGGGGTCCTGGTACAGGAGGCGGAGTTCCTGACATCTGGGTCTCAGAGAGACTGGGGCCCTGGTGTGAGGAGCAGGGCCTCAGTTGGGGAGAGGATGGAGCCGAGGTCCTAGCGGGAGTGAAGGTAAGGATCCTGAGGGAGGAGTGAGTGGAGCTGGACCCCAGAACACAGGGGACCCGGGTTGTCCCCAGGAGGGAAGACCACGTGCAGCATATCCTGACATCTGGGCCTCAACTCGGGACCTTGTGAGAGTGACGGGGCCTCAAAGTGGCGGACAGGAAAATTCCTGGTCCTGCCTGGAGTCCAGACTCCACACGAAAAAGGACTGAGGCGATTGGACCCCAAGGCAGGGAGATTTGCTAGCCCTTGTTGGGGGTCTCAGAGGCCCCAGAGCAGGGTGAGCAGGGTGAGTAGTTTATTCACCTATAGTGTTGGGGCCTCGGGAGGTGAGGTTTTCAGGTGGACAGCAGAAGCTTCAGGTCGGCAGAGGCTGGACTCCCTGGCTTGAGCAGAACCCGCCCCTGTGGTCAGTGCTGGGAGGCCAGGCAGGATGTGAGGAGGAGCTGAAGACGGAGCATCTCCCCTGCCTAGGACCCACAGGAGGCCCTGGGCAGCCCCCAAAGGGGAGGGTCCAGGCCATGCCAGGGAAAAGGGGAGCACTACAAGGGAGCCCCTAGGGAACCTCTCACCCCACAGCTGGGGGACTTCAGAGAATCTATCCCTCCAACAAGCACAGGAGACCTAGGGCTTTGCCACAGTGTGCACCCTAGGTGATCCCTCCATTTCTCTCATAGGAGCTTCGGGAACGAGGAGGCAAAGGTGGAGTTCTGAGGCCCTTGTCTTGAGGTCAGAGAGCAGAGGAGGTCCAGGCAGTGCCAGAAGTCAAGGTGAGAAGGGTGCCGTGATCATGCACCAGGGTTACCCCATCCCAGAATAGAGGGGACCCCACAAAGCCCAAATCCCTCCACCGTGTCAGCCCCAGAACTCAGGGCTCTGCTGACTGCGCCCTAGGGAGCCACCGCCCTTCCTCCTTGGGGTAGCCAGGGGACAGCCTGCCCAGGAGGAGCACCCCTGTGAGGCCCAAGAGCACCCCTTAAGAGGAGACCTGTATCAGACCGCCCAGGGTGCATTTCTCAGTTAAGGCCATTCTCACCCACTCTCTCCTGCAGGCCCGTGGTCCCCATCTGTCCCCCTGCCTCACTCCTCTCTGTGGTTTGATCCTAGTCATCATGCCTGGGATGCATGAGCTCCGCCAGCCTGAGAGAGTCTTTCAGAATCCAAGAGCAAATGAGGACCTGATACAGGCACAATTATTTTGGGGTGAAGAGGAGGAGGAGGAAGAAGAGGAGGTGGAGGAGGTGGAGGAGGAAGAAGAGGAGGTGGAGGAGGTGGAGGAGGAAGAAGAGGAGGTGGAGGAGGTGGAGGAGGAAGAAGAGGAGGTGGAGGAGGTGGAGGAGGAGGAGCAAGTGGAGGAGGAAGGGGAGGTGGAGGTGGTGGAGGTGGAGGTGGTGGAGGTGCAGGAGGAGGAGGTGCAGGAGGTGGAGGTGCAGGAGGAGGAGGTGCAGGAGGTGGAGGTGCAGGAGGTGGAGGTGCAGGAGGAGGAGGTGCAGGAGGTGGAGGTGCAGGAGGTGGAGGTGCAGGAGGAGGAGGTGCAGGAGGTGGAGGTGCAGGAGGTGGAGGTGCAGGAGGAGGAGGTGCAGGAGGTGGAGGTGCAGGAGGTGGAGGTGCAGGAGGTGAAGGTGGAGGACGTTGTGGAGGTGAAGATGGAGGTGGAGCTGGAGCTGGAGCTGGAGGAGGTGGAGGTGGAGGAGGAGGTGGAGGTGAGGGAGGAGGTGGAGGTGGAGGTGGAGCTGGAGGTTGAGGTGGAGCTGGATCAGGTGGAGGAGGCGGAGGAGGAGGTGGCGGAGGTGGAGGTGGAGCTGGAGGAGGAGGAGGAGGTGGTGGAGGACGTGGAGCTGGAAGAGGAGGAGGTGGAGGAGGAGGTGGAGGAGGAGGTGGAGGAGGAGGTGGAGGAGGAGGTGGCGGAGGTGGAGGTGGCGGAGGTGGAGGTGGAGCTGGAGGAGGAGGAGGAGGTGGTGGAGGACGTGGAGCTGGAGGAGGAGGAGGTGGAGGAGGAGGTGGAGGAGGAGGTGGCGGAGGTGGAGGTGGAGCTGGAGGAGGAGGAGGAGGTGGTGGAGGACGTGGAGCTGGAGGAGGAGGAGGTGGAGGAGGAGGTGGAGGAGGAGGTGGAGGAGGAGGTGGAGGAGGTGGAGGTGGAGGAGGAGGAGGTGGAGGTGGAGGTGGAGGTGGTGGAGGAGGAGTAGATGGAGGAGGAGGAGGAGCAGGTAGAGGAAGGAGATGCAGCTTCCTCCTTCTCCTCTCTCCTGGTCCGGGGCACCCTGGGGGAGGTGGCTGCTGCTGCAACAGCCAGTCTCCCCCAGAGCTCTCTGGGTGTCTGCCCGTCTTCCATGCCTTGGCTGCCACTCTGGAGAGCCAATCCGAAGAGCACAGTCTCAGCAGGCAAGATGAAGTGCCAGGCACCTTGCGTGACCAGGAATGTGCCAGGTCCTCACTCCAAGATACACTACGGTGAAGATGAATGAGCTGGTGTGATTCCTGCTCAGCAGGTATATCACCAAGGAGCCGATCTCAAAGGCAAAAGTGCTGAATAGTGTCCTTAAAGATTACCAGGACCACTTCCCTCTGGTAATCTTTCAAACCGGGCAGAGCCTGCAGGTGGTCTTTGGCTTGGAGGTGAAGGAGGTGGACCCCAATGAGCACAGATATGTCCTGGTCCCCACCCTGGGTCTCACCCTCAATGAGATGCTGCGGGATGGGCAGAGGTTGCCCAAGGCCAGTTTCCTGGTGGTGATCTTGTGCCTGATCGTCATGTATGAAGACTGTGCCCCTGAGGAGGTCTGGGCAGAACTCTGCTGGATGGGATTGTGTCCTGGGAGGGACCACTACATCTATGGGGAGCCCACGAAGCTGCTGACCCATGTGTGGGTGCAGGAGGTGTACCTGGAGTACCAGCAGGTGCCTGACAGCGACCCTGCTCACTACAAGTTCCTGTGGGGTCCCCAGGCCAATGTGGAGACCAGCAAGTTTAAGGTATTGGAGTATCTGGAAAGAGTGGGTTGAAAGGGTCAGCTCCTTCCACCCACCCCACCCACAGAGGCTTGAAGGTGGAGGAAGAGGGACCCTGAGCCAGAGCAGAAGCCAGGCTCCTTCCAGGCCCATGTCCAGCAGCTTGTCCTAGGGGACAAGAAAGGAGGCTTATCCTTTCCTCCATGATTGAAGAGGGACCAGTCAGCCTTCTCAGCAGTGAGAGCCCAAGCCCATTGGGGGAACTCGGTGTGTGGCGTCTTTGTGTTCCTGTTCTCTACAATGACATGGAGACTCATCTCTGTTTTCTTAGGAATTTTTCAAATGTTATTGCTTTTAATAGAATACAGTGCGTTCCAGTATCTAACAATTCAGTGACGTTGATCACAGTGTGTTTGTACTTAGCCAGTTCAAGAACAAGAGTTTTTGCTGTTTTATAAAAGAGACTGGGGACTCTTGATTTTATTTCATGGTCCTGCACAGCATAGTATGTAATTAGAATTAGAACAGTTTTGGAAATGTGAACTTACTTAGCACATTGGTTGTTGGAAGAATTAGAAAATAAAAAGTGATAGTTGGAATTCTTGCTTCTTAGACTTTTTGCATGTCATGTTGTAAAGCTAAGGGATCTCTGTTTATTTGGATTTGCCTGGGATATCTAAGGAAATAGCAGACAATTAATTTGAGTCAAATAGCCCCTGTTCCTTGGCTCCTTAATTCCCAAGACCTTCATGGAGCCTCTTCTCCGTGAAAGGCCTTGTGTTAGCAGTGGGGACCCTAGGGGAATCAGAAGACCCCCACACCTAGAGAGATGTTTGTCTAGGAGCCAAAATCATGTGCAGTGTGTCTTAGGGGTGAGGAGAAACCGAAATTGGACACTGCTGTGTGGCGTCCTTTTGTGCCTTGGTTAAACCCCAGAGGGATCTCGTTCTGGGGGAGGAAGGGGTCCTGGCTCTTATCACATTGCTGTTGACCACAGGGGCAAAGTAGAAGGGGTCCTGGCTCTTATCACATTGCTGTTGACCACAGGGGCAAAGTAGGAGTTTTCTCTACCCCCTTTCTGCTAGGAAACCTGCAGAACTCCGGTCACACTCCCTTGAAGTGATGCCCAGAAATCCATAGACTGACCCTCTCTTTCCTGGTTCCAGGGAGCCAGAACCCAAGGTGTTAATTAGTTTTTAATTTTAGACTGTAACTGGCCATTGTAATCAAGGACTTGACATTGGTTGGGGCTGAAGTTATGGGAAGTAAGGGTTTGGATGGGAAATCAGTGGGGATAGAGGCAAGGAGAGGTTCTTGTTCTATTTCCTGGAGCATCTTGTCATGTCCTGCTGGAACATTCTTCCACACTCAAATTTAACAGGTCCTCTAAATGCAAATGGGCATTCCCTGGTAGCTGAAACAATAAAGAATCTGGTCACAATGTGGAGACCTGGGTTCAATCCCTGGGTCAGGAAGATCCCCTGGAGGAGGGCAGACAATCCAGTATTCTTGCCTGGAGAATTCCATGGACAGAGGAGCCTGGTGGGCTACAGTCCACAGAGTCACAGAGAGTCAGACACGACCGAGGGACTAGCACTATGGTCCACAATGGTCTAACTGGAAAAGTTACATAGTTTTATCTATGAAACATCTTGTTTGGCTGATTAGCTATTCCACATCCTGTTGAGGTTCATATTGTTTGACACGCCCTGGATCACAAAGATGCCAACCCCATCCAGTTGAGAGTGGAGGAGTGTCTGGGGGCAACAGTGTGAGAGATTCCTGCCCCACCATCACAGTGTCTATGGCCTTCAGGCCCTGTGAGCTCAGTCGCATCCCTCGAGCACATCCTGCAGCCGAACACACAGGGCTCCTCACACCTGCTCACCTCCAAGATGAAGAACTGAGGCCTTGGGGCTTGGGCTTCTTTGCAGGATCACGTGCTAGTGACGGCTGGGGTGGGCTCAGAGCCCTGGTCTTAATTCCTCTGGAGCCCCTGCCCTTCCCGCCCACCCCATGCCAAGGCCTGACCTTCCGACTTCTCACGCTTTCCTCTTCTCAGTGCCACATGATGCCTCTGAGGTGACAAAAGCTGGCCCAGGGAAGGAAGGGGACAAGGAGAATCAGAAGCACCGTGGGGCTGCTCTGGGGTTTGTTGAGAACTGACTGTGCCGGGGGCCGGCGTCTGTCCAGTCCCAGCACCTCACACGTGAGGGCGGTGCCCTGTCCCTGCTGCTGCCATGGTGCCTCCTGCCCAACTGAACCTGCCAGGCTGGCCAGCTCCTCACTGAGCAGGAGGAAGGGAAGATCTGACTCTATGGTCCCAGTGCCCACTTGGATAAGGCCCCTACAGGAGCCTCCTCCAATACGGGAGGGAAGGTAACACGGGTGGACCCCTGAGGCTCCAGGTCTCCCCAGCTGCAGTGAGGGAGGGGAACAGCTGGAGGGCCTCTGGGCTGGGGACACCGGGGCTGGGCCACCAAGCACAAGGGCAGGAAATCCAGGCTGAGAAAGGCAGGTATTGAACGTCACGAGGGCTTGTGTGTGCACAACACAAGTGTCCTGAGCCATGGCTGACAAAGACCCCTTGGTGACACACAAACCCACTGCGAGGGTCTGGGTGGTGCCTTGGGGAGGGAAACCAGGAAAGGCAGCTCCCTCAGGACCCAGGGGGCAAGGAGGGGCCCCGAGTGTGGGGGTGGGATGGTGCAGCGGCAGGAAAGGCCACCTAGCCAGGCTGCCCACAGATGCCATGGCCTTCCGTCCCCTTCTGAGGAGCCACCAGGGGCCCCCACTGATATTCACAGCCTCCAGGGTCATGTCCCAACCGGAGTAACCAACCTGAAGGAATGCTTTGTAAGCCTGTTTAGAAGCAAGAAGGCCAGGGAGCAAGCCCAAGTCAAGGCCTGGAGCTCCATCCACGCTGCCAGTCCTTAGCCCAAATGACCCCTGGGAGAGCCTCTTTCACACCCTCTTAGCAGTCCCCTTTTAGATACCAGGCTGTGGCCCTCACACAGGACAAAAGAGCCTGCTGAGTGGAAGAACTGAGGGACAGTGCCCTAGGGTCCTTGCACATAGGCCTTTCCAAGGTGCCAGTCTGTCCCCTACATGGTGACGTTGAACAACAGTGGCCCACAAAGGCCAGAGAACACGCATCTCCAAACCCACTGCTCAACTGTCCACTTACAGTGAAGACAGGTGACTCTCATGAGGGTTTCCTCCAGTCCCACACCCAGACTCTCATCCATTTTCAAATACAGGTAGACGGGTTTCCTTTGGTCACATCTAACTCAACAAGTCACACATGTCCCTGAGAGTGAGTGTATGTAAAGGAGGCCCATTGAAAAGCGCCTAACCCAAGAGCCAGCAAAATCACTTGATGGACCTGGATCTGGGTAAGGGAGAACAGGTCCACAGTGGTGGTGGGGACAGGGGCAGGGGCAGAGAAGAGGACCAGTGAAATGCTTGTTTTCAACAGAACAGGCTGTACCCTGAGCCCCCAATCAAGTCCTTCAAAGGGCAAGTACCCATGGAGACCCAAGTTGTACATGAGAGGCCAGGACTGGGGGTAGCAGAAGCCCAACCACCCCATTGACAAAAGGAAATAGGGCTTTTGAGGCAGCCTCAAGGGAGGCTGAATCCGAGACTCTGGGAAAGGGATGGGGAAAGCACACACACAGGTTTTCCCATATTGAGCACTCTAGGGCCACAAGAGCAGTCTTTACGAGAACAAATGGAAACTGAAGACAACAGCCTGTGATCTGCAGCAGGATGAGGTCTGGCGGTGGGCAGAGCCCGGGAGGCTGCAAGCTAAGCGGAGTGCCTGGCTATGCCCTCCCACACGGCCTCCTTGGGAGTCTGTGTTTCAGGTGCTTGGGAACAGTCAAATGGAACGTGAGGTCGCTCCCACTGTGCTTGAGCACAGCCCTACTCTGGGGAGAATTCAACCTGAGGGGCAGTGGGGGCAAGACAACAGGACTCTTGACTTTGGGGCCATCTGAACACAACCTGCCAACCAGCAGCGCCAAATGGAGGAGGCCAAAGCCAGAAGAGGAGCGAGGATGGGGGGGCCACCAACTCAGGCTAGGCCAACCAGGACACTACGGACCCCATCTTCTGGGAGGGACAGCTGCCAGGGTCCCATCTGACTCCTGGGGTCTCTCTTGGTGTTAGCCGAGCTAGGACTCATCAGGGCTCTTCAAGAAAAGCCAGCCACAGGCCTGCCCATTACTAGGGAGGGGAGTGAAGCCAGGAGCACATTTGTCAACCCATCCAGGGCCTGGCCTCCTGAAACAAGGCGCCTGGCAGCAGATGGAAGCCTTTTCAGGCAACCTGAAACATACTTTTCTGTACTTTCAGTGAAGAGACAAGCTAGGGATCCCATCTCCTTTCCCATCCCCCCTCCCCCACACTGGGCCAGGGCTGCCTCTCCGCATCACCTCTGTGATATCAGGAAGGAATTAAGGAAGCTGACCACTTAATTGGCTGCATGGCCCACAGCCGAGATTCTAGAATCTCCAGACAGTGTTTATTGGGCACCCTGACCGTGGTCTGAGGCCCTTCTGCCATGAGTGTTCACTGCTTAGGTAGTGAATGCTCCTGAGCTAGACTGGCTTCATGGTTAGTCAGAGTTCTGATGAGACATGCGCAGCCCCGCTGGCCCCATCAACTGGTGGAGAGGCCACAGCAGGTCTCCCCAGATCCAAACGTGGATTCAGGGGAGGCTTTGGAGAAGCTATGGGACCAACCTGAAAGTCCAGATCTGGGCCCCCAACAACCCGCCCCGACAGGGCCTGAATCCAGAAACAGCCAATGAGGAAGAGAACAATGCCTTCCTCAGGCTGTCCTTCCCAAGAAAGCTCTGGATGATCATGGAGAATGCAGCCTTCACCCCTGTGCACTGGAACGATGAGGGAGACACGGTGGTCATCAAGGCAGATCTCTTCCAGACGGAGGTCTTCCAGCACAGAGGTGCAGACAGGATCTTCGAGACAGACAGCATTAAGACTTTCATTCACAAACTGAACCTGTATGTTCAATAAAATCTGCCCTTCAGGCCGCTCTGCGGGGAAGAAGAGGATGATGGTAATGTAGAAAGCCCTGGGGAGACTAGACTCGAGGAGCTGAGTGCTAGACAGGTTTCATTTCCCAGGAGAGATTTTTTTCTCATGAGAGGGTGGTTAAGGAAAGAAGAGAAAGTAGGGCCTGTCGTGTTCCACCATCCCCTAGACAGGATCCACAGGGGTGACTCCAGCCCCTGAGGGGCCGCTTGATGTCAGGGAGTGCCGGTAACACATCGAGTGTGGCCAGCACTGGGGGAGTTCTAGGGAGTGCACTTGCTAGGGCCTCATAACCTGCCAGGAATGAAGAGACCTTATCTCCGTACTTAAGCAAGGCTAGGACAGTGGTGGGGAGGAGGGCGGCGAGGAATGGCCATTCTCCCCCACGGTGGCTAAAGTGATTCATTTCCTTTCAGATCTATCGCAATTCCAAGTTTCAGAGAGACAAGCCTTTGCTCCTGCAGAACATCTAGAGGAAAGGCGACCCCAAAACAACTGCTCAGCCCACCACCAGCTCAACAGTGTCCCCAAAGAGAAAGAAGCAAGTGGTGATGACCAGACACTCTCCTCGATTTCATCACAATGAGTCCACCCAAGAGGCTGACAAGAAGGTCCAGAAGGGAACCCCAACGGTTCACAGAATCCCCCGCCAGTGCTCATTTCTGTTTTGTGGCCTTTGGTTTATAGGCAGTATAGCCGGGCAGGCCAGGGAAAACCATCTCCCCAGTGAGCTGGGTGGCCCCAGTGGAGAGGGCATGTCCAGCAATTCCATGTCTGTATCCCCGGCTACTGCTGGAAGGGACGGCGCAGGGCAACTGCCCAAGAGTCCCCCAAGGTACCCAGATTATGGTTTGGTGATGACATAGGTACAACACCTATGATTCCATCGTGAAGGTGGCCATTTCAGTTGTGGCCCCAAATGAGGCCCCTGAGGTGGACGAGGAGGAGGAGGAGTCCTCAGATTACACGTGTGCCCTCTGTGAGCAGTTCAAGGACAATCCCAATCCCTGAGCTGCCAGGTCCCTAGGGACACTCAAAAGCATTCTCTTGTAAGCAAAAATCTATTTCTAGCTCTAATAAAGTACAGCAAAACTCGACGGGAGTAAATAAAGAATTGAATGAGAAGTGTGAGTCTGTGTTCTGTCTGTCTATGCTATTCACACACGGCACTGGGTGAGCCCGATGAGGCTGGAAGCCCACACCCCAAGCAGGCCTCAGTCTGGTCCCCATGGTCCCTTTTCATCTGAAGCAGCAGCATTTCACACGTTTGGCCAAGAGTGTGGCTCCCGAGCCATGCGCTGAGGCCAGCCTAGGACAGGTGGGACCCTGGGCCTTGCCTTTCACACAGCAGAAGACCCAGTCCTGCTCCTGATGATGGGAGTGTCAACTTCCATGAGTCATGCACCCTGAAGCAGAATGGGATCCTCCTGGGTCCACCGACAATGCCACAAGTTTCTGATCAGCAGCTGAGTGTCTTCAGCTCCCAATCTAGGGGCATGCCCAAGAGGCCCACTGGAAAGCAGGGTCACTCCACCTGCCAAGGGCCTTGGAAACACATGACCCCAAACCCAAAGACAAGTACAAGATTTCCACAAGCTGAATACCAGCCCTTGTTGCTCTGCCCTCATAGTTGTATTTAGGATCTAGGTACCATGTCCAACACACACCCCTTGGTCCAGACATAAGCCCAAGTGCCCAAGCATCCTGCAAGCCTGGTAACACTGAAGAGGGGGTCACAGAGGTCTGGCTCTTTCCATCTGTCTCCATGCTGTCTGTTGACAGGGGCGTGGTGACCCAGAGGACCCGTCCATCACATGCAGTCTGTGGGGAAGTCAGGAAGGAGGGCAGGACAGGTGGACAGAGGCACTTGGTGAGTTCCAAGACAGAGGGTCCTGAAACTCTGGGAGCACTGAGGAGGGGGCAAGGGTCCCGCTAGCTTTGCAGCCTAATAGCCTGCCTCTGGTCCTTTCTCAGCACAGACAGGCACAGTCCTGGGCTTGGCTTCCCCCTGACCCTCACCCCACCCCTCAGGTCCCAGCCCCATCACTGCCCATGCTCTGAAGATCCCTCATGTTACTCTAGGCCTGCTGAGGGCAGATCTGTGCTAACCAATCTGGCCTTGGCCTTGGGGCCACACTGGACGGCCCTGCCAGGTGTCTTCCCTAAGCCTTTGGGAGGCACCTTCCTCCCAGCCCTTCCCACACAACTGACTCCACTGTCAGCAGATGCCCTGGGCCCTGCCCAGATCCTAGAGAAAGAATGAAGGAGAGTAGGAACGTCTGTGAAGGGAGCGCTCCCTGTTCTTGCCAGGGGTTTAGCCATTGCTATGTCCTCTACTCGGGTATGTGACTGGATCCCTGGCTTGCCCAGTTTCCACCATTCAGTGTCTCAACCAACCCAACCCCTTCCTTTTGGGTGCCACCAAATCTCAACTGTGTGGGTGGGATCCCTGAGTAAGAAGGGGCTGCAAGCGCTCCTACCTTTCAAAGCAGAGGGTGCCTGTTTGGCGGCCAGAGGAGAAAACACTCTTCTTCCTGCTTGTCTGGGCGTCTTCACTTGCACCCTTGGAACAGGGAGAAAATCACCTGTGACGAGACAGCAATGTTGGACAACAAGCCACCACATTTTTCTTCAGGGCAGTGGCCTCAGACCACGGGGACCCAGGAGGGCCCAACTGATGTGAAACACACGTGCAGGTTCCCTCAGGGTTGGTTCTGCTCATCACAGCAGCTGGCTTGTCCTCCTGTGGCTGGGACAGGGACCCCATGATGCCTCAGCCCACAGCACAGAAACCCATCCCCCAGGAGTGATGGAGATTTACAGCCCAGGAGACTCCACAAGGAACAAGAGCAAATGACGTCTCCCCTCACACTGCCACTCTGGAAGGATCTGGGGGCCCGCCAAGTCAGTGGGCCGCCGTCCTCCATGGACTTGTGGTTAGGCCCCACCAGGAGGGGAACCATGGACAAGCAGCTGAGCCCTACAGGGTCAGGGCCTGGTGGGGTTGGCTCGCCGTGCTCAGGTGGCGCTTGCGTGAGGTCACAGTCCAGGGACAAGGAGGAGGCTGGAAGGAAGTTGAGGACACAATGCCAGGACACACACTTAGAAGGATGGTGGGCAGGGACTGTGGCCGTGGAGGGGACCAGAAGGCGGAGTTTGGCTGCCTGGCAGGCGGTCCTGGCCGCAGAGCCTGGAAAGCCTGCCAGGAGGTACCTTCTGCATATGAAGCAGGTCCCGCCTTCCTGCAAGCAGAACGAGTCATGGGCGCTTTGGGATGGCCAGGCTGCGGCCACCAGGCAGGACAGTGATCTGCCACCAACACCTGAGACCTCTGACAGGTGAAAGTGCAAGCTGGCCTTGGTCACGTCCTGCCCACAAACACTGAAGCCCTTGATTTCCAGTGTGTATGTCTTCCCATACTCATGTAGGCATGCACGTAGGAACAAAGCACATTCCCTTGCTCGCCCTGTCTGCTAGGAGACAAAATAGGAGCCTCCATACTCTGAGGAGCCTGGAAGATTAGGCCTGAAGGAGCCTCGAGACCAGCAGCCTGGAGAGAGACCTGGAGGAGGATCAGGAAGTGAGCAGCCAGCAGAAGAGAGGGACGGAGGTGGGAGGAGCAGGGCAAGGAGTCTTGGGCTGAAGTGTGGGAAAGACCAGGGTGAGGAGGAGATTCTGGAGAAGGAGGCAGGGCTGGCGTAGGGCGGGGTGGTGCCCCTGGGGAGCTGGGCTGGGGTAGAGCAGGGCCGAGCTGACAGGGATGGAGCTGTGGGCCCGGGGAACCCATGGAGGCTGGGCCTGTCCAGCTTCTTGGAGGAGGCCAGACCGTGCCCTTTGGAGCCCTTGCCATAGGCGTCTACTCCCCGAGACTTGGCGAGAGTCAAAGTGACAGCGATCACATTTGAGCTTCAGACTGGACCCCAGGGGCCAGGGAAGCCGTGAGAGGCGTGGCCTCTGGGCGGAATCCCCCATCTCAGGGCCTAAAGCCCAGGCCAGCTCTCCTCCAAGCCACCCTGGGGCTGCTGACCCAGTGCTGAGCAACAGTCTGTTTTTTTTGTTTGTTTGTTTGTTTTTTCTTTGTCTTTTTGGCAGATGAGAAGGAAAATCCTCACTGTGTCTCCTGCTGCCCCTGGGACCTGGGATGTCTCAGAGAAAGACAGCTTCGCCTTCAAAACTATTTTCTGAACTCTTGCTCTCATCCGGGGGCTCAGCCCACCCAGGGCAGCCACCTGACTCTGCTCCTGACCACCGCCCTCCCTACTGTCTCCTTGCCTCCCAAGTGCCTGATCAGAGTAAATGTTCCTTTTCCTGTCCCCACTGCTACTAGCTGAGCTCAGGCCTCATGGCCTGGGGCCAGTGCTGTCAGCCTAGTCTCCCCACCTGCCTAGACCCCTCTTGTCTCTTCTCCTCCAGTTGCACACCATCGGTTCTGTGTCACACCACACACTATGTCCTTGTCAACCTCGGATTGAAAGTGCAGCTGAGCCCTCTCCTGTTTAAGCCCCAACCTGTCTGTGGTGCCCTGGGGGGAGGCTTCCAGTGGTCTCAGGTCTCCTTCCTCATCACCCCGCACTCTGGGTAGCTGTGCTGGCCCTGCACTCTGCACAGAGCACATCCGGGACCCCACACTTTCTCGTGCAGTTTTGTCCCTGGACCACTGGCTCCTCTTGTCCTGACAACCTATTGTCCTCCTTCCAGGTACGACGGTAACATTCTTTTCTCCGTTCACTCGGGTGCCAGATGCTCTCATCTGGGAGTTCTGGGGCACTCTGCATCTTCCTGCTGCCTGTCTTTGCCCCTCTCTTCCTCCCAGGCTGTGGCTGCTGTGCACGAATCTGGACCCCCCCAAGGGTCACCAAGTTCCAGGAAGGCAAGGTCGGTGTCTCCCTGGTTCCCATTAGCCAGGCACCCACACAACTGCTGCCATGGGAATGTTGAGTGGTAAAGCAGTCTTCTCTTCCAGCGTGCAGCCTGCTCTCTCCTTGCAGAAGCCTCCCAGGCACAAGTTGAGGGGTAGAGGCTGCCTCCTGGATTTGAGGCCTCAGCATTGCAGGAACCCGAGCGATCACCACACCCAACTCCCTCATGGTGGCAACCTGCTCCTCGCCCCAAGAGTGGTTACCAGCTGTCTCCAGAAACCCCAGAACCTCCTGGTAGTGGTTTCAGATCATGAGGGAGGGTCCTGTGAACAGATTGTGGGCTGCTGCTGTTCCTCCAAATCCTGGTTTTGAACGAGACCTTGCCCAGTGAACTGGAGACCTATGATGTGTGGCTGCTGATGGGAGCAGCTGTGAGGACCTGCTCCATGGTGTTTCTCTGCACCCATCCCTTCCCTGCTGCTGGCCCCAGCTCTCCTCACGTGCCCAGATGTGGGGACTGAGCCACAGGGAGTGCTGCCTCCCACCCCACCTGGGTCTCTGAGGCTTGGTGAGGGTTCCACGTTGCTCCTGCTGTGTGTTTGAGGGCAGCACTGACCTGGGACGGGCTCAACCCAGATTCTCGGGTTCCCGCATGTCCTCCTTGGCCGATGCGGTTTCCTCTCTGAAATGCCTGTTGCCCATCTCTCCACTGAGCTGTGTGTCTTTTCTGTGCTGAGTTTTGGGCACTTCTTTTGGGTCTGGGTGCTTATCCTGCCCTGGTTGGTTGTGTTTCAGATTTATCCTCTTCTGTTTGCAGGCTAGTGGCAGACTCAGTATTCACCTGGTCTCTTGGAGCCTTAAGTACCCCAGAGGTCAGTGCGTGGTCCCTCAGGTCCTCCCAGTGGGGGCTGCCATCCACCCCCAGGCTTGGAACCTGGGCCGAGCAGTCCCCAAGGAGACTCTGCCCTGGCATCCAGCACTCTGCCCATGA
This sequence comes from Bos indicus, assembly GCF_029378745.1. Lineage (NCBI taxonomy): Eukaryota > Metazoa > Chordata > Mammalia > Artiodactyla > Bovidae > Bos > Bos indicus. The sequence goes on along the minus strand of NC_091789.1, from coordinate 33,447,736 downwards.
GAGAGGGCTCCTTCATATCCATGTCAGTCCCTCGGTCCCTGCCTAGCTATAGTTCTGGGCCTTGGACTCCCACACACTGGACAAGCCCAGGCATGGACATGTAGCTCCAGGAGGTTGACTAGCCTTCCCCTCTGTCCCCAGGGCAGCTCCTGTTGGCTGCATCCCTCTCCATACATCCCAGATCGAGGGGCAAGCCTGAGAACTGGACATGTTTTTATTTCATCTCAGTTTCACCACAGTATCTTGAGAGGACATGAGTGGCCACTTGGTTGCCACTTCTCGGGGTGCTGCCTGCCAAGGGGATGGGACACTGCCCCAGGGGGACCTCAGGACCTTCTGTGAGACTCTGGCGCTGACCTGCTTGCATTCACATCACAGGCCTTTATATCACATCTGACCTGGGACCTGGAGATGCTGGTTTGCGCATCTCCATCACACCCAAGCTCTGGGGTCTATGCGCTCTTCACTGTCTTCTGTCTGGGCAGGTTGTCCACAACCCAGGCACCAGGCCCTCCCAGCACTGGAGGGGGCTTCTGGACACCGGCTGAGGGCCACTGAATGGGTCCAGGTGCTTTGTTTGAGAGATCGAGGAGCAGGGAGGGTGGTCTCAAGTGTGCATTGCCATCCCATACTCATGGTGAGAGGACTTTAGTGAGTGGACTCTCATGCTCTGGGTGGGAGCCCCATCGAGCTACCCTTTGAGTACTTGCGTGCCCACCATGGTGACTTGGCGAAGCACCAGGAGGATGTGAGAAGTCAGGAGCAGAGGATGCCCATAAGGCACCACCAGAGCTGAGAAGGATCTCCAGTTCATGAGTGGGGCATGTATTCCCCCTCTTTTTCTGTGCGTTTCTCTCTTAATCACTGGAGTTCACGCGGGGTTTCTGTTTGGCCTTACCATTTTTCCCTCACATAACATGTGCCCCCAGGTTCTGAAGGACTCTTTGACAGATGTCTCACTAAGCCCTGCACTTGGCTCCGGGGGATACTGCATTCCAGGCTCTCCCAGCTCAAGACAGACTGATGAATCCTCGGGACTGGCCCAGTGTCCCTTGCCCCTTGACCCCCTGTGCCCAGAAACCCCAGCCCAGGGGGTCTTCCCGAAGTGGCTGCAGAGTCAGAATTACCTGGGTATCTCACATCAGTGTCAAGTTGACCCTGGGTCCAGCAACTTCCACCCCTCTGGTGGTCCCACCTCCCTGCGTGGGGTCACCAACGCAGAGCCCAAGGTCCTTGTGAGAGGAGCTGGGGTTGTTCCAGTGTCTGTTTGCTGTGGTCCTTCCTCTGGGACCCACTCCATCCGTGTTCCAGGTCTGAGAACTGGCTCAGGGGCCAAACCTGAACGAGGGATCTTGACCTGTTTACTGGGGCGGCTGCTCTTGGCCTCAGTGTTGTTTTGGACTGTACCTTGGTCCCTTGCCCACCCATCGAGCCCCAAGGAGGCCATGTTGTACTGATCACCTTCCCCACTCTGTGGATCTGGCCTCCTGGGCAGTGGCAACCCTTGTCATGGCCCCTGGCTCCTGGCCACTCATTACAACTCCCTGACCTCTGCTGCAGTCCCTGGGCAGTGGGAATGGTGGGAAGGAGGTGTTGTCCGTCTCCTCCATCACCAGGCCTGGCGAGCTCAGCCTATGTTGTGTGGTGACTTCGCTCTGCTTGCTGGCCGGGCAGTAGGTGACCACCTCTTCCCATGGTTCCTTGGTTCTCCTGCTGGTAGTCCTGTGGGTCCTGCCACATCTCGGGGCGGCGAGCTCCCCTGCTTCCTGGGACGGAGGGCACCTGTGAGGGAGGGCTCCAGTCCCATTTGCTCCCTTGGGGGTGGGGGTGAGGGGTTCTCCAGCTCATTGTGGGGTGGGGTGGGTGGGCTGCTGCCACAAGCTCAGAAGTTCAGAGATGTCTGGGTAGTCCTGGTCTTCAGGGGCCTGCCTCCTTGTCTCCCAGCTTTAATGTCAGGGATGCAGGTTTTCCCAAGAGGACCTCTGATGCCAGCAGGTCAGGCCTACCTTGGTAGAATGCTCAGTATCTTTGAGATTCAGCCATTCCTGTTGAATCCTGGGCAGATGTTTGTCCACTGCCTGAGGTTTTGTCAGCTATCGGGGAGACCCTGGGCCACCCCTTGGTTCTCATTGTTTTTCACCCTGAGCTGCTCATCCCCTGCGGACAGCAAAGCAAAAACGTCACTTCCCTCTATTCCTCCCATGATCCACAGGCCTGGGTCTTCTCACTTGCCAGAGAATTCCTCTCCCCCTGCTAGCCCAGCAAAATTCTAGCAGCTGGGCTGTGGCCTTGAGCCCAGGGCTGAGTACACACCGACTACCCCCAGGATGGGTCCTCATAAACAGTGGGACAGGGGATGTCAACCCTGTAGCAAGGCCCTATCTCACTACCTCTCACTCGGGCCAACCTTCTTGGGATGGGTCTTTCGTGAGGCTATTCCCGGGGGTGGGGTGGGGGGGGGAGTTGGTGCCAGAGGCTGGCTGGGGACTCACCACGAAGGGGACAGGGAGCAGGCAGAGTTGGGCAGGGCATCCCTTCACCTGCAACGTTGACCTGACTGTTCCTGCCAGCCGGTCGGGAGGTGCAGAGCACAGATAGGCATTGGAGGTGTCCACAGTGGGCCCTGGTGCCTGGGCCCTCACAGTGCCTGAGGTTCATGATCACTACTGGCCGAGCAGGAGAACTGACAAAAGGAATTGGTGCCTGAGCGGTGGCTGTGTCTACACACAGGATGCCAAGTGCTTTGCCTGGGTGGCGCCATGCTCTGCCCTGCATGCAGCCTGGTGGGAGGGGCTCTTGGCTTTTTTCACAGCAGATAGCTGCTGGGTTGGGGAGGAGAACTCTTTCCAGTGCACTGGCCACCCAGCCATCTGCTAGCTCTGGTGTAAGCACAGCCTGATGGGAGAGGGCAGGTCTGTGTGCCAGACCTCATGAGGCAAAGCGTGTTCAAGCCCAAGGACACCTGTCCTGCAAGAGGCTCCTCCACCGTGCAGGGTGTCAGGTGTCCACTCACCCCTGCATCACTCAGGGCTGGAGTGTTGGGAGACTGGAGTGCATTTTCCAGGCAGACCTGTGCAGTGCAGAGCCTGAAATGAGGCAGAGGTTGGGGAGTATTAAGAGTGGGGAACCAACCACTGACTCATATCAAAGGACCATGGAGGGGTTTTTAGACGGGAGGGCCATCTGGATCGGGCCTTGTAGTGAAGAGGGTCTCCTTGGCTGGGAAATGGGGGGAGGTCCCCCCGATAGGTCAGACCCATGGAGGGAACTGAGCCCAGGTGTGTGGCTGGAACAGGCAAGTCTGTGTAGGGTCACCAAGCTGACACCGTCAGTTCAGGTCCCCCAAGGGATTTTTGGCAAAGGATTTCTAGAGACTCTGATGTGCTGTAAAGTTGCATCCATTGCCTGCAGAGGCAAGGCTGCGTGCTGGTATGTGCAGCACTAGCCAGGTAGGCTGGGCAGGCTCTGGTCCTCCACAGAGGCAGTGTGGGAGGAAGCAGACACTCCGTTCTGCCATCTCAAACCTGGATTTGTTCCCAGCACCACCACTGCTGCAGTGTGAGTCTCAGCAAATCACTCCCTCTCTGAGTCTCCCTTTCTTTATCTGAAGGATGAGCACAGTGTGAAATGTCCCCATTAGGAGTAATCCTATTTGTCGGTGCATCTGATAGGAGAGAGGAGGTCACAAGATGAAAGCACATGAAAGCAATCTATAAACCAGAAAGCACCTACTACGAATAGCGGTTGAAGAGGCATCTCTTTTCCCAAGAGAACTTTCCCCAGAATGAGTGGGAATGCAGGCTTGTGCCTTGAAACCTGCAGCTGGGAGACAGGCAGACAGTGAAGAGCCTCCAACTCGGAAAGGAGGAGAACATGGCCACCATCAGCCCCCAGTCCCAAAGGTCCTATAGGATGTGGCCTGGGTTGGGACTTGAGGGCCATTGGTGGATTTTGAGTAAAGATGTGTATAGTGGCCCCTGGGGTCAGAAGGCAGTGTGAGCTGAGTCAAACTGACAGGCTTTGTGAACTAGGGGCTGTACCATGACCAGGAATCCATAAAGCTGGAAGCCTCTTCCCTGAACTGTGCGGGAGTCAACATCTGCCTGCTGCCTCAGGTCCATGATCTGCTGTTCACCATTTCATCACCCAGAACACTTCAGCAGCCAAGTGTTTTCAGCAACTTGATCTAAACCCTTTTGGTAGTCCCACCAAAAATAGATGATACCAAGAAGCTATTTATAGTATCCTGAATTTTCTCTACGTATCCCACTTGGTATTAACAGTCTCATGGTTCACTGCAGCCATGTCAGTATGTCTGCCAGCCCCTGCCTGCATATTGATGATCTCTGTGTCCCTATTAATGATTTCTAAATCTCTAAACTCTCGTGGCCCCCAAGGCTTTTGGACAAAACATTAGGCACACATGACCCCAGCCCCAATAAGAGCCAACACTTTCAGAGGACTGACAGAGACCCAGGGATATTGGATGCATTACCTTCTTCCAGCCTTCGGCCTGCAGGAATGCCCTTCCTGGGACAGGCAGGACTGAGGGCCAGCCCCAGGTCAACCTGGATGACTACACACCCCACCATCTGCCAAACTGCCTCAGGATGTGGGATATTTTGGTACCAACCATGGTCTTCTGTGGTAGAAATGGGAGGAACCTAGAGCTAAAAAGGGAGAAGGCAATGGCACCCCACTCCAGTACTCTTGCCTGGAGAGTCCCATGGATGGAGGAGCCTGGAAGGCTGCAGTCCATGGGGTCGCTGAGGGTCAGACACAACTGAGCGACTTCACTTTCACTTTCCACTTTCGTGCATTGGAGAAGGAATGGCAACCCACTCTAGTGTTCTTGCCTGGAGAATCCCAGGGATGGGGAGCCTGGTGGGCTGCCGTCTATGGGGTCGCACAGAGTCGGACACGACTGAAGTGACTTAGCAGAGCTAAAAAGAGGAGGGACCCTTGGCAAGCACGTGTATTCACTAGGTTGTAATTCCAGAAACCTATACACCATCTTGTTTCAGGACATCCGGAGCCTGGTGCGGTCTCCCACTACAGCCTCACAAAACCTGGATCCAGCCACACAATTCTCGGGTGTTAACGTGATTCAGGAGTCTCTGGTTTTGAGATACAGGCGATGACACCAGAAGCTCAGCAGCATTAAGCCCACCTCGTTGACTTGTTTTCATTGCACACTTCTCAAGCGCTGATAGGAAATGCAGGTAGAGGAGATGGCGTAAATGGCATTGTGCTGCAGTTGGTGCTGCTTGCCCTGCTGGGCGGCTCCCTCTGTCTCGGAGAAACCTGTGAGTTAACTTTGGACAGGATGGAAAGTTGCCTTCAGGGAGTGGCACCCGGCCCTCACTTGCAACATGCTTAGTAGCTAATCATATTCTTAGGATTGACCTGGACCCAAAATTGCAAAAGCCATGTTTTCCCTGAGCAAAATTGTGGTTTTCTGTCAGCCCATGATCTGGAAGCTGTCTCTTGCTCGCCCACCCTGGCTTCTGTGCCCTGGTCACCCTCCAGGTACCCCGGTTACCAGTGAGGGTATATGGTCATCAGCCTCACAGCGCAGGGCTGAGCAGCCCAGATCAGTGTCCTTGCCTGGGTTTGTCCTTGGCATTGTGGTGTCGTGGCTCAGAGGCCAGGGTTTAAGATCTTGAGCCACTGATGACTGTTTTCCAGCCTAAGGTTTCACATCTGTATGCTGGGTGTAGTAACAGTGCACAGTTGCTGGGACAGCAGGGAGGGTTCCATAAGTTGAAAGGCTGGGATAAACTTGGTGCACAAAGATGTTATGGGGAAGGGAACCAGGAAAATTATGCCAGGGTCTTTCATCTGCTTTTGGGACTTATCGTTGGTTGACAAGGGCAGAAAAAAGTGCTCCATGCCACCTTGTCTCCAGCCTGCAGTCGTGTCCCTCTGGGGTTCAGGGGACTGTTTTTAAGAAGCTTCCTGTTGGCATAGCAACATTGCTGGGAGAAATATCAATAAACTCAGATATACAGATGACATCGCCCTTATGGCAGAAAGAGAAGAGGAACTTAGGAGCCTCCTGATGAAAGTGAAAGAGGAGAGTGAAAAAGCTGGCTTAAAACTCAACATTCAAAAAACTAAGAGCATGGCATCCAGTCCCATCACCTCACGGCAAATAAATGGTGAAACAATAGAAACAGTGAGAGACTTTTGGGGGGCTCCTAAAATCACTGCAGATGGTGACTGCAGCCATGAAATGAAAAGACACATGCTCCTTGGAAGAAAAGTTGTGAACAACCTAGACAGCATATTAAAAAGCAGAGGCACTACTTTGCCAACAAAGGTCCGTCTAGTCAAAGCTATGGTTTTTCCAGTAGTCATGTATGGATGTGAGAGTCGGGTCATAGAGAAAGTTGAGCACTGAAGAATTGATGCTTTTGAACTGTGGTGTTTGAAAAGACTCTTGAGAATCCCCTGGACTGCAAGGAGATCCAAGCAGTCCATCCTAAAGGAAATCGCTTCTGAATATTCATTGGAAGGACTGATGCTGAAGCTGAAACTCCAATACTTTGGCCACCTGATGCAAAGAACTGACTCATTTGAAAAGACCCTGATGCTGGGAAGGATTGAAGGCATGAGGAGAAGGGGATGACCGAGGATAAGATGGTTGCATCGCATCACCGACTCAATGGACATGAGTTTGAGTAAACTCTGGGAGTTGGTGGCGGACAGGGAGGCCTGGCATGCTGCAGTCCATGGGTTTGCAAAGAGTCAGATATGACTGAGCTGAACTGATTGAGAACCAACGGCAGCCACCAGTTCCTATTTTCACTGCAAATTGAAGCAGAAATGCAGTGGCTTAAATCACAGAACAGGTGTTTCAGATTAAACATTAGGTGAAATTTCTTTTTTCAGATGTATTTGATAAACTCTGGAATGGATTGTCATAGGAAATTTTGAAGCTTCTTTTCTGGAAACTTTAAGAAAGAGGATAGATATTCATCTGCCTGAGACAGTGGAAGCATAATTCCATCTGGAGATGCTCTGATGCACTGGCTTCAGGTGGGAATGGAAGGGAAGAGCGATCACCTTTCTACTGAAGTCTCCTGGCCAAGCATTTCATTCCACTTTTCAGAGCATTTCAGCATTGCTGATTTTATCTGATTTCAAAAGTTATACATGTTCATTACCTAAAATTCAGAGAATGCAGAAACATATGAAAAAGTAAAACTCAAACAAAATCCTATAATTCAGAGGTAACCAAAAATATTTTTTCTGGCCTATATATTCTCCAGACTTTTTTTTTTTTTTTTTGTACATTTCGCATAGAATTTTCCAAAAAAAAAAAAAAAAAGTATCGCACTGCACACTTTTGTAGTCTAGCTTTTGTACTTATTATAATGTGGGGTTCTTTCTATATCACTAAATATGGCTTCATATAATTTTTGGTAGCCAAAGACAATTCCATGATATCCATGTAGCATAACTTATTTAACCAGGTTTATACTGAGGAGGTTTAGGTTGTTCTCCCTGGAAATCCCTGTACATATGTTTTTGTGGAGTTGTCCAGTTATTTCCTAATAATAAATTCCTGGAAGTGAAATTGCTGTATAAGGGTATGGCTGTTTAGATTTTTCCTACCTATTGCCAGATTCCCCTCCAGAAAGGTCAGATCAATGTGCATCACCATCAGTAATGCTTGAGTGAGTCTGTTTTCCCTTTTCCTACACGACATTAACTACTGTCCATGTTCACAGGCTGTTCTCAATGTTTTAACATACATTTCTTTGAGTTCTAGAAACATTGAGGTTCTCAAGGTTTTTAGTCATTTCTATTTCTTTTGTTAGTTGCCTTTTGTCTCCTTTATGCATTTTTCTATTGGGGACACAGATAGATAGATGGATGGGGTGGGTGGATGGATGGATGGATCAATTGTTATTGTCTGACTCTTTGCAACCCAGTGAACTGTAGCCCACCAAGCTCCTCTGTCCATGGAATTCTCCAGGAAAGAATATTGGAGTGGGTTGCCATTCCCTTTACAGAGGATCTTCCCCACTCAGATCAAACCCAGGTCCCCTGCATTACAGGCAGATTCCTTACTGTCTGATAGACAACAAGCATGAGTGAGCAGGAGGATGCAGGAGAGTGCTCCAAAAGAGTCATGAGGTCTTCCCCAGTTCCCAGACCTGAGTCAATTGTCAGATACAGAATCCATTGACCAAAGGGAAGGAGGGATCCTCATGAGTTAAGACTCTGCAACACCCTGGCAGATGTATGCAGCCATCATTCCCCAAATCTGTCCCGCAAAGAGACCCACATCGTTCACCTTGGTGACTGGACACGGGAGAGAGAGGAAAGACGCAAACATTGTAAGGACGTCTAGAAGCAGGATGCTGTGGGAAGTGATAGTCAGGCCTTCACTCCGTCAGTGTCCGCAGTGGAGGGGGAGCATGTGTGCACCAGGAACATATGGAGGTCTGCCGGGGACCAGCCCCCGCTGATCCAGGGTATTCGAAGGAGAGACGGCGTAGGCGAAGATCAGGAGACAATTGCTTAATTAAATGTTAATTAAGGATATAAAGAGTAATAGAATGAGGATAGCTCAGTGAAGAAATTCAGTGGAGAAAAGAGGCTGAATAATTCAGCCAGAAGGTAAGAGAAAGAACGACATGGTGAGACCAAGTTTCGGTGAACAAGGCCCGCACTTTATTTTCCAAAGTAGTTTTTATACCTTAAGTTATGCATAGAGGATAATGGGGGAAGGGGTAGAGTGTCTTGCAGCAAACCAGGCTTTCTTCCTGCAAACTTATCATATGCAAAAGCTTAGGTGATTTGCATCAACTTCTGGCCCAGAGGCCTGTTAACATTTTAAGACCTTTTCTTCAGAAAACTTATTTTTCTCTAAAGGTGATTGGTCAGGAGCCACCCTCCAAAAGCATTAGATAAAGTTGCATTCCTACAGAGCAAAGGTGTGGTGGGCTATAACAAGAAAAAGAATTAACTCAAGGGTCCCAGGTTACAAACATTAAAGCTACTACTTACACCAACTATATTAATCAATACACTGCCAGGGACACAGCAGGCAAGGGATATGGAAACTTAGCAGCAAACATTGGCCCAACAAGTGAAAATCCCTTCACCAATACAATTTCTAATCAATCTTTTAACTATTCAAAAGAATCTGTGTTTACACAGTTTAGAACATCTCCTGCCTCTCACAGTTGGGAGGCTCTGAACAATCACATGAGGCCGGAAAAACCTATTCAGGCAGGCTAGAGGATTTCCAAAGGAGTTTGTAGGTTAAACACTGTCACACCCAGGAATTATTAACTGGAGCTGTAAGCTAACTTTTTTCAGAGAGGTAGTGGGGGACAGCCCCCCGTAAAGTCAGAGGTGTAGGTGAAAGCACAAAGCAGAAAGTAGGCAGACTCTGGTTTTGGGGGTAGATTGCTCGAGAATTTCCAGGGAGACTCCTGAGGCTTGATCCCACCTTTGTGTATGCCAAGCCTCCTTCCTCATGACCTTTGCCAGAGGCGGAGCTCGCTCCCCGCAGAGGTCTGGCCTAGATCTGACCCAGAGAGCTCCTGCCTGCCACCTCCAGATGTGCGATTAGAACAGACGTGCTTGATGATGGGCACAAGCCCTGAATGCACACAAGCCCATTAGTATAGAAGCTATCAGAGCGGGGAGACCAAGTGCACTCCCTGCACCTTGACTGTGACAGTAAATACAAACCAAGATTCCCTCTGGTTTGGGAGATGTGAAACATTAATGACACCCTTAACACCAAAAGGATGCAGGGAGGTGGTCCCCACCGAACCTCCTCAGCGGTCTGGACCCTACTCAAACCTCTAGGCTCCTGAGGAGGACACTGGACCACCACCCACTCGATAGCAACTGCTTTGCCAGGTTTGTTATCTTTTCTGGAACACATGGCCACCTCCTCGGCATACAGCATGTGGACATTGGTCCTCATGAGCTAGGTTCTGTCAGACCCACAAAGGGAGGCGACTGCAACAGTAGTCCACCGCAAAACAGAAGTGGCTTCTCTGAGGAGATCAGACCCAAGCAGGGCCATAGATTACAAGAAGGTGAGCTAAACCCCAATATGACCTGCAAATGTGTCACAAGCACCTCTGCCGCCGTTTATTCCTGGAGATTAATGGGCCAGGAAGTTCTTTTCTGACCAGCTGCTGGGGGTGTAGAAATGCTGAGCATAGATGAGGGGTGGGTTGGCTGAACTGAAACTGCAGGTGGAAATGGACTCCTGCTGCAGTACCACCTCCACCACATGTGGCCATAGAGACAGGGGCGAGCGGAAATCCGCTCCCAGTGGATGCAACTTCTGATGGTGCCTCTAGGGATCCACTATTTATGGATAAAGAAAATGGCCCATGTCAAGAATAGACATGGGCTTAAAGATGATGGAAAATGGATTAGCCAGCCAGTCAGGTACTTAGAATGAGACATTTTGGTAGATTGCCACAAGTAGGTTTGGAGAAGGGGTACATCAATGAACCTATAGGAAGGGACACCAAAAAGGAAGATATCTGCATTGCCTCTTGCTACTCACAAAAGCATGCAGCACACAAGAGGCAAGAAACATCACTGAAGACCCAGTGCCTGAAGAACTGAGAGCGCCCAGCCTCTGTCAGTGGTCCCTCAGGGCTGCACAGTGCTCTCATGCGAGGAGGAGCCCTGGGGCCAAGGATGATGCTGCATCTGGGCTCAGCAGCACAGGCGCCACCAGCAGGCCGGATGAGCTACGGCACCTACCAGGTGTTTGCCCCACCATGACAGAGAGTGATGCCGATCCCTCAGTGGCACCCTCCCTCCAGATCATTGAGCCGCTAATCTCACTTCCATCCTTGAAGGAGGAGAGGTTCATCTTTACTGAAATCGATAGGTACACATTGTAGATGTGGGTTTCGCTTTCCCGCTTGCAGCACCTTGTCTGGCACCACTATTTGAGGGCTCACAGAAAGCAGAACTGACTGACACAGGGTATTTCACAAAACCATCCAAGACCAAGAGACCCTCTAACAGCACACCAGGGGCTCAGAGGGCAAGTGGCCATGGGATCCAAAGTCGCTATCTCAGCCCCCACCATCCAGAAGCTGCTGGTCTTCTGGAACAGTGGATTGGCCTCTACAAAGCACACGTGGGGTGCACACTGGGATATGAGAGCCCGTGGTACTGGGGTGTCACCCTCCAGGGACTGGACATGCTCCACATCTGCCATCCTTAGTTGTAAGGATCTTACAACTTACAACTTACCCACGAGGTAAGATGCATGGTCCTTGAACCAGAGGGTAGAGTGACCCCGCTGATCACCATTTCCACTGACCCATGACCCCACCTACAACCCAACTCCCAGAGATTTATGACTCCCCGTACGACCACTCCCAGTGACTCATGGCCCCACCTGCCACCACTCCCAGTGACCCACAAGGGAAGTTGTGCTTCCAGTTGTTAAGAGTAAGTTCTGCAGTTCCACAGCACAGATGTCCGCAGTAGCCACATCTAGCTATTTACATTTGACTTCACATTATGTTACTGGAGTGGGCAGCCATGCCCTTCTCCGGGGGATCTTCCTGATCCAGGGATTGAACTCATGTCTTCCGCATTGCAGGCAGATTGTTTACTAGCTGAGCCACAGCCTGCAATGTGGGAGTACTGGGTTCGATCCCTGGGTCAGGGGGATCCCCTGGAGAGAGAAATGGCAACCCACTCCAGTATTCTTGTGTGGATAATCCCTTGGATGGAGGAGCCTGGTGGGCTACAGTCCACGGGGTTGCAAAGAGTCGGACACGACTGGGAGACTTCACTTCACATTATGTTAAGGTAGAAGCCCGGGCCCTGGGACACACTAAGCACATTTGAGCTCACAATACCCAGCCTCATGTGGCTACTGGTTACCCTATTGCCGGTGGTGACACATGACAGGCTGTTCCCAAAGCAAGAAGGTTCCCCCAGGAGACATGATAACAGTTCTACTGACCCATGAGCTGTGGTTCCCATCTGGGCACATTGGGCTCCTCCTGCTAGGGGACCAGCACACACAGAGAATTGTCCCCATCCTGGCAGGCAGTGCTGACCTTGATCCTAAGGAGTGTGAGGGTTACTCTGGCACAGGCGGAACAGCAAGGAAACATCTCTAACAGCCAGGTGATGTGTCTTGGTTCCTGCTCCACTTCAGTGGTGAATTGACAAGTCCAAGAGCAAGGGTCAGAGAAGCTTCAGAACCCTGAGGGACAAAGTCTGTATTACCTCACCAGGGAAGCCACTGGAAATGGCCAAGGTCTCGGCTGAGTACAGGGGATTTAGAACGGATCTCAGGCAAGAGAGTGACCATCAGTTGTGGTGCAGCAGCTGCTGCATCTGTGAGGGCCCAGCATTTGTCCAGTCTTTCTCTCTGAGCTTCTTTAGGAGAGGAAACCAGCAAGAATCCTCAAGGAGCTGTCCTCAGATGACGTGATCTCTCCAGATGAAGGGAGTGTATGTCAAAGTTGGGAGGGGTGGATTATAGTGGATGCTGTGGTACCACCCAGATCTCCTCTTTTTCACTAGCCCACTCATTTGCTCAGGGCCACAGGTCTTGGTGGAGGAGGACTCAGAGCAAAAGTCTTCTCTGGAATGGGCCTCCACTGAAGGAGCTGCCTCCCTGGGGGAAGCTCATTGTGAGAGACTACTCATGGGATCAATGTGGGGAGCACACAGTTGCCTGACCCCCTTACCTTGATTAGGTTGATCTCTGCAGTGTCTTCCCTTTTCATGTCTGCCTTCTGAAAATTACTATGATCATCATGCTCTGAAATGGCACCAGAAGTGAACAACCGAATGAAAGGCAAGTTAGACACAGAGACTTAGCCTTTGGAGGTTGAAGTCATGGGCATGGGGGATCCCTGTGCCCTGTCTGAAGTTCAAGGAGTATGACTTCCAAGTATTTGTGTCGGACTCAATCACAAAGCTATATATATCTCAAGGCTTCTGTGCCTTGATGGCTATTTTGGCAAGTCAGATCATCTTCTTGTCCCAGTGAATATACGGAACAGAATTAGTAAGAATTTCCCACTGGGATGACCCAGAGGGATGGTATGGGGAGGGAGGTGGGAGGGGGGTTAAGGATGGGGAACACGTGTACACCTGTGGCGGACTCATGCTGATGTATGGCAAAACCAATATAATATTGTAAAGTAAAACATAAATAAATAAATTAAATCATATAGAATTTACAGCTAAAAAAAAAAAAAGAAAGTATTTATGCATCACACAGGAAGGCAGAGGAGTATGGATGGATGGGCTCCAAGTTAGACATTTTCAACTGGCCTCCTGTTTGCATTTCATGGGGCACAAAGAAGTGGGCTTCAGGCTGGATACTTACAAATGTTAGTATTCCCTGTGCCAAGAGATAGTATGGCTACAGTTGAGGCACTTACAATCAGCCTCCTCTTTGCTCTCAGAAATGAATAAAACAATATAGACAGCGTAAATAGCCAGTGTTTGTCTCTTATAAATACCTAAATGTAACAGTCATGGCAAGGACAAAGAGGGGCAAAACTTTGTTTGAGTAAAGGATAAAAGTATCTCCACTCCTCCATGTTTTGTACCAAGGGAGACATCAGACATGTGAAGGAAGGCTCCTTGTGGCTCAAAAGTCAAGGGATAATGCCAGACCATAATGAGTCTTGCTCCTCATGGAAACCTTCACTTCGAGGTCCATCTTGGCTGAGGGGTGTATGTACAAACGCAGGGGAGTGTCCCAGGGAGGTCAGGTGTAGAGAAAGAAACCAGATGATAGGCCTGAAGGAAGACAAAAATCCAGGACTGCCTCATATAAATGGTTTTACCGCCTCTTGACTGTGCTCCTGCTCACCAGGTGTGACATCCACACTCTTTCTCTTCAGGATTGCATCTCTGCCTTGCTTCTGTCTCAACTAAGCCATTTCTTTATGTGCTCTCCCACTTGTCGTGCTATGTTTCTAATAATAAACTTTGTGCCTGCATTTACAGTTTCTGCCTCTGTGATAAATGCATTTTTCACTGGAGGCAATGATCCATGAAACAGTAGCATTCAGCCTCTAGCCCTTGCTAGTCTCCAGGCTAGGATTCCAGGCTCTCATCCAGGCTACCCAGGTTCAATTCCTGGGCAGGGAATTAAGATGTCACTTCACTCAACCACTCACTGCTGCCTCACGAGATCAGTGCCACTGGGAGGAGCCCAGGTCCTCACCTTGGCCCTGCATGGACAGCACCTGGACAGAGCTTCCATCAGTCAGTCAGGAAGGAGCCTTTCCAGCTTCTTGGGACCTCAGCCCCATGGATATGGCACCACCTTCCTCCAGAATATCTTTCCACCCCAGATAGCAGCACAAATGGGATGCTTTTTTCCCAAACAACGTGCTATTGTTACTTATATAGAAAGTGTTTTTCTTTGTATTTAAATTGGTGAGTTGATCAGGTATTTATTCCCAAACTGTTGGAGGTTTACCTAGGATCCCATGTTCCCTGCAGGCAGCTTCCAGGAAGCAGAGGGAGGAGAGATGTGGGCAAGGACCTGGAGTCTCTTGCCTGCCCTGCAGTGTGCTCGGTGCTCAACAGACAGCAGCTGGTAGGTGTAGCCTGCGATGAAGACGATTCCCTTCATGTGTTGAGGAGTTTTTGAGAAAGCCAAATGTGACTTGAACCTCCAACTGTTTCTAGTCACTACTCTGTGTTGCCACTTTCAAATGCAAGATCTGATTTAGTTTCCAAGACTCTTGCGAACGTCAGGGAGGGGTCCCCCCAGCTCCCTCCAGTGCTCTTTCTGCCCTTCCCTCTGCAGTGATGCTGCCCACAGTCTCAGTGAGCTGAGGATGTGCCCCTGCCTCCTGATGCCAGACACAGTCTCCCCCAGAGGCCCGGCTGCCACCACACGATGGGACTTGTCTCAGCACCTGCAAGGTGCCCGTAGGCTCCCCGACAGCCATGAGCTTCATGAGGGCAGGTATCAGGCAAGCGACAGTGAGAGAACAAGGGCAGTGGGAGTTTTATTCATAAAATCTAGCTAGGATACGCACAATGCCGCACTTTTCACCTCCAAGGAGAATTCTGAGGTGTGTGAATTCAAGTTCAGTGCAGATTTTGCCACTGTGGTTTCCATAACCCATCCTCATCTATGGCTTTAGGGCCTGACCACCTGGATAAGCTCATCCATTAGGTTAAGTGCACAGCCACCAGTTTCAAAGAAGACACTCCATTAAAAGCCTACCAAAAGTTTGGGGGTGCTTAGCAAGACGTCTTCAACTATATTCTCCAAGACTGAGTAGATTGTGCAGCAAACCAAAGTCCACTCACCACTCCCCATTTTGCAAATTTTTGGTGTACCTAGATCAAGCAGCATAAACAGGTGTCTAACTGTTCCTGACCATAGTGTGACTTCCCTTCCTGCCCCAGGAAATTTATCTAGGACAGAAGAGGATCTTCTAGTGTGTATGTCCCATTTCAGATTTTCTTCTCACCCATAAGACACTGTGTATAACTCTGGCTGCTGCCGCCATCCACCCTCATCACAATCACCTCCCACAGAATGAACCCAGCTTCCCAAAGCCCCAAACCACCCTGGCCCAGGCACCAACACTCAAGTGATCCTCCTGGACCCTGCCCCTGGTTGCCCTGTTCTGTGGAAATAGGGGATGTCTGTCCACCGTCCTCATGTGACTGCAGCTCTTAGATCATCGCTCTAGGTGTTGGGGTGTCCTGCTTCTAGTGTCCCCACTGCGAACACAGGGCCTTCCACAGAGCACAGGCTCCATGAAGGTCTGTGGAATAAATGAGCCGGAGTGGGACACTTATCAAGTCAAATCAGGCTTTTTGTACTTTCTTAAATAATTACTTGAAAAACTCCAATTGAACAGAGATAGATTAGCTGTATAAAATGACAGACAAGTACAGAGGAACTCACCTCAAATACATTTTATTTCTTAATTCTTACTAAGTAGTATCATATTTCCAAAATAGTTATATTCCAAGTCCATGTAATCTTGTTCTGGATCACAAAATAAAATAAAGAGTTCACAATCACTTTTACAAAACAGCAAAACTCATGTTCTTGAACTGGTGACCACAAACACACTGTGATCAACGCTACTGACATAGTTGGACACTGAAGCTCGTTAGGCCTTCTATTACAAGGAATAACATTTGAAAAATTTCTAAAGGAAACAGAAGTGGATCTCCATGTCATTGTAGCGAACAGGGACCAAAGATGCTACACACCAGTTCCCCCAACTCTCCCAGCCATCACGACTGAGAAGGCTGAATGCTCCCTCTTCAAACACAGAGGGAAGGATCAGCTTCCCTTCCTATCCCCAGGACAAGCTGCTGGATGTGGGCCTGAAAGGAGCCTGGCTGCTGCTCTGGCTCAGGGCCCCTCTTCCTCCTCCCTCACACCTATGCACACCGGGGTGGGAAGAACCTGGGACCCCTTCCTTTGACCTTGCGCAGATAGTCCTTGACTTTCTGCTTGCTGGTCTCTGCATAGGCCCGGGGACCCCACAGGAACTCGTAACGAGCAGGGTGGCTGTAAGGCACCTGCCGGTACTGCAGGTACCCCGCCCGCACCCACACTTGGGTCAGCAGCTCCTTGGGCTCCCCATAGATGCAGTGCTCTATCCCAGAAAATACCCCCATCTTGCTGAGTGTTCCCCAGACCTTCTTCTCACTGATCCGGTCCCCTGCTAGAAGAATCAGACTCAGGACCGTCACCAGGAGGCCAGCCTTTGGTATGCTCTGCTCATCCCTCTGCATCTCATTGAGGGTGAGGCCCAGGACAGGGACCATGACATAGATGTGCTCTCTGTGGTCCACCTCTTTCATATCCAGGCCAAAGGCCAGCTGCATGTACTGTGTGGCTTTACGGAAGACCACTGGGAAGTGGGCCTGGTTATCCCTGAGGACTGTATTCAGCATTTCAGCCTGGAAAATCGGCTCCTGGGTGCCATACTTGAGGATCAGGAACTCCAGTAGTTCACACGTCATCCTATTCAGAGCCTGCATAAGCAAGATCTCCGCATCTCCTGCGGCAGAGGAAGATGAGACTGGAGGGAAGGAGGCCAGAGGGGTTGAGGCATCCTCCGCCTCAGCCCCCAGGAGCTGCGCCTCCACTGGGCCCTCGGCCTGGATTTGGCCCTGAAGGTCTTCCTCAGAAGTGCAGAGCTCATTTGTCGGGACCACAGGCATGATGACTGGGGTCTTGTGCCCAGTGTGGGTGTGGCAGGGGGAAAATGGAGACCACTGACCTGGGAAAGAGAGAGAGTGTAAATGGTCACTGTTTTGAAATGCGCCACGGGTGGCTCTGACTGAATCCACTTACTGGTCTTCCTTGAGGGCTGCTCTTGAGCGTTACAGGGGCGCTCCTCCTTGGTGATCAGTCCTCTGTTAAGTGAGGAAGAGAAATTCTGGCTCAGGATTCAGCCAGTACAGCCTGAGCTTCTGGGGCTGACAAGGTGGGGGAATTAGGGCCTTTTGAGGTCCCCTCTGTTCTGGGATGGGGAAACCCTGCGCACACTCAGGACACCCACCTCACCTTGACTGCTGGCACTCCTGTGACCTCAGAACACAGACCTCAGACCTCAGTCTTCTCCTCCTGGTTCCTGGAGCCCCTGTGAGACAAATGGAGGGGGCACCTCGGGGGTAGACTGTGGCACAGACCTAGGCCTTCTGTGCTGGTGGGAGGGGTTGACTCTGTGAGGTCCCCCAGATCTTGGGTGGCTAGTCCCTTTGGGGCTCACGTGTAGTGCTCACTTTTCCACTGGAATGGCCTGGACCTTCCCCCTTTGGGGGCCTGCAGGGAAACTCAGAACAAGAGCCACATCTGGACAAAGTTCCAGGGGGCCTGATATGTGGCCACACCTGCCTAGGGCCTCCCACAGTTCCTAGGCTGGGGAGATGCTGGGTCACCGCTCTTCACGTCCTACTTGGCCTCCCAGCACTGAACAGAAGGGTGGGCGTCTGTTGAGTCCTCCCTCGGTATTCGGGGAGTCTAGCCTCTGCAGACCTGAAGCCTCCGCCCTCCACCAGAACACCTCACCTTAAGGCCCCCAAGAAAGAGGTGAATAAGCTGCTCACCCTACTCTGGAGCCTCCAAGACCATCCCCTGCGCCACCCTCCCCACCCCGGGCATGAACAAGGATCCCTCCCTGCCTTAGGGTCTAACAGCCTCAGTCCTTCCCCGCATGGAGCCTAGACTCCAGGCAGGACCCGCGATTGTCCCGTCCGCCATGTTGGAACTCCGCCATATTCACCAGGTCCCCAGGCTCTCTGAGACCCGGGTGTCAGGAAATCCTGCACATGGTCATCCTGCCCGGGGACCACCAGGGTCCCCTCTGTTCTGGGGTCGGGCTCCCCTCCTCCCTCAGTGTCCTCACCTTGACTCCCGGTAGGACCTGGGCTCTGTCCTCTCCCTACAGCCTGTACTGTACTGAGGCCGGGCTCCTCACACCAAGTCCCCAGTCTCTCTGAGACCTGCATGTGTGACAGGCTTAGTGTGCTCTTCTCACCACAAGGGCTCCCGGGGCCAACAACTGGGGTGGGGATCTGTGGGGTTCCCTCGGTCCTCACACAGGGACCCCTCAGTCCTCCTTCAGGCGCCTCACCTTGCGTCCAATCAGGACCTGGGATTCTCGCCTCTCCCCAACGGAAGCCCCGGCCCCTTATACCAGGGCCCGCCTCTCCAAGACCCGGATGTCAGGAAGTCACACCATGCCTGTTTCGCTCATTCTATCCCACGGACACCCTGGACTGATAACAGAGACGGGCTTAGCACTCTGAGGTCTCCTCTGATTGTGGTCCACGATACCCTATTCCTCCCTCAGTGTCCTCAACTTGACACACCACAGGACCTGGGAATTGGCCCACCTGAGTCTCGGCACCATATGCGAAGTCCCCAGTCTGAGACCCGGATGTCAGGAAGTCTGCCCCTTGTTTCAGGACCTCAGGCTGAGACCCGAATATCAGGAAGTGAGACCGCACATATTGGGCTCAACCTATCCCAGGGCCAGGGTCCCTGCAGACCTCCCTCAGGGTCCTCACCCAGACTCTTTCAGAACCAAAGATCCTCCCTTTCACCCTCTGAGGCCCCTCCCGTATATCAAGTCTCCAGTGTCTCTGCGACCCTGTGCTCATGCCGCCACCAGGGTCTCCCAGGGCTGATAGCAGGTGCCAGGACCTGTGGGGTTACCTGTGTCCTCCCTCAAGGCCCTCATCTTGAGCCCTGGCAGGTCCGGGGGTGTCCTTATGTTGCCCTGAAGCAGGACCCTCACATCAAGGCCTTCACTGCCCTGAGACCCCGGGAGGAGACTGTGGACATGATATCACAGCTCCAAGCCCAGGGCTTCCCAAAGCTGAGATGATCCCACAGGGGTTCCTCAACCCTCTTTCTCTTTGTCACCTTGACTCCCAGCTCACCTAGGCACCGCCCTCAGCTGCCAACTTTGCTCGCCTTAGAGCCAGCATCCCCCCAAGCCAGGACCCCTGAGAGGCAAGCAGGAGAGGGGGCTCGTTTCCACAAGCCTCTCGGGGTTTCCCAGGGCTAAAAGCAGTGACGACCTGTATGTCCTGCACTCCCAGCGCCCCCCTCAGGGTTCTACCTTGACTCCTAGCACAGCTGGGCTCCTTCACTCTGCTGACGTAAACGCAAGCTCCGTGACCCAGGCCTTCATTTCCCCACTCCCAGCGGGGTCAGTGACGTCACATCTGGGCGCCACACCCCATGGTCCCCCATGGCTGTCGGGAGGGCGGGACATGTATCCCTTGGGGAACCTCTGTCCTCATCTCGAGTCTCTGCAGGATGTGGGCTCCTCCCTCTGTCCACATGAGACTGTGCCCTCAAACCGACTCTGACTTCCTGAGTCACTGAGGAAGTGGTGGAGGAGGGGTGGCTCGGCCTGACAGCCCAGACCGGGGTCTCCAGGAGTCCCCGTGGGAATGGAATTGTATTCTATGAGAACCTCTGTTGCGGGGTGACTGGACCCCCTCATCCTCATTCAGGAGGGGGCCTCCTTAACACTCGAGAGAAGGCTGCAGTCCCAGGACAGATGCTGGATGGGGGCCTGCTGTGCCTATGACCATGGGGGATCACAGGGAACCACACATCTTCCGGTGGGGGCCCGTCAGCAGTCACCATACTTGGAAAACATTTTGTATAAAATATTTGGTTTTAGGTGAAGAGGCTGAGTATGGCAGGTGATTTAGGGGAACCCTTGGTTTGATGATTAGATAATATTACCTGTTGGTGGTTGTTCATTTGCTCAATCGTGTCCAAGTCTTTGCAACTCCATGGACTGCAGCGTGCCAGGCTTCCCTGTCCTTCACTATTTCCCAGAGTTTGAACAAACTCATGTCCATTGAGTTTGTGATGCCATCCAACCATCTCATCCTCTCTTGTCCCCTTTTCCTCTTGCCTTCAATTGTTCCCAGCATCAGAGTCTTTTCCAATGAGTTGGCTCTTCTCATCAAGTGGACAAAGTATTGGAGCTTCAACTTCAGCATCAGTCCTTCCAATGAGTATTCAGGGTTGATTTCCTTACAACTGACTGATTTGATCTCCTCGCTGTCCAGGGGACTCTCAAGAGTCTTCTCCAACACCACAGTTCGAAAGCATCAATTCTTCACCATTCAGCCATAAGAGTTGATCCTGTGGGAGTGCTGTCCTTTTCACTGTTTAATCCTCATTCATATTGATGAATACATTTCACATGTCTATGAGGTGTCTGTCAGATTTGTATGTATATATGTGTGTAGATTATATGTTTCCCTCATAGCTCAGTTGGTAAAGAATCTGTGTGCAATGCAGGAGACCTGGTTCAACTCCTGGGTTGTGAAGATCTGCTGGAGAAGGGATAGGCTACCCATTCCAGTATTCTTGGGCTTCTCTTGTGGCTCAGCTGGTGAAGAATCCACCTGCAATGCGGGAGACCTGGGTTCAATCCCTGGGTTGGAAAGGTCCCCTGGAGAAGGGAAAGGCTACCCACTCCAGTATTCTGGCCTGGAGAACTCCATGGACTGTATAGTCCATGGGTTCACAAAGAGTCAGACACGACTGAGTGACATTAAAAAAGAAAAATGGTTATACTCTCGCCTGGAAAATCCCACGGACTGAGGAGCCTGGTGGGCTCCAGTGTATGGGGTCGCTGAGAGTCGGACACGACCAAGAGACTTCACTTTCACTTTTCAGTTTTCACTTTCATGCATTGGAGAAGGAAATGGCAACCCACTCCAGTGGTCTTGCCTGGAGAATCCCAGGGACAGGGAAGCCTGATGGGCTGCCGTCTATGGGGTCGCACGGAGTCGGACATGACTGAAGGGACTTAGCAGCAGCAGTAGCAGCAGTGCTTATATACTCATACATGCACAAACCACAATGTATGCACTAAACATGTATATGTGGGTGTATGTTTGGATTTTTAGCTATATATTAATTCTTGGGCTACACTGCTTTTGCTCAATTGCGTCAGTCGTGTCCAACTTTTTTGCAGCCCAGACGTGGCACACCAGCTCCTCTGTCCATGGGATTCTCTAGGCAAGAATACTGGAGTGGTTTGCTATTTCCTTCTCCAGGGGATCTTCTTGACCTAGGGATTGAACTCGAGTCTCTTGAATCTCCTGCATTGCAGGCAGATTCTTTTGCCATTGAGCCACCATATATATACTTAAATTGTTAGAGTATTTGCTATTACTATGTTTCAATCTATCTCATACTCCAGTCCTATATTTAGTCTCTTCTTTGTATCTGTTGAGATAGTACTTTTTTAAGAAAGGTCAGGCATTTGCTGGCTGGTATATCTGGTGGATATTTTTACAGACTCAGGAATCAGTTCGGTTCAGTTCAGTCACTCAGTCGTATCCAACTCTGTGACTGCATGGACTGCAGCACGCCAGGCCTCCCTGTCCATCACCAACTCTCGGAGCTTACTCAAACTCATGTCCATCGAGTCAGTGATGCCATCCAACCATCTCATCCTCTGTCATCCCCTACTCCTCCCACCTTCAATCTTTCCCAGCATCAGGATCTTTTCCAATGCGTCAGTCCTTCACATCAGGTGGCCAAAGTATTGGAGTTTCAGCTTCAGCATCAGTCCTTCCAATGAACATTCAGGACTGATTTCCTTTAGGATGGACTGGTTGGATCTCCTTGCAGACCAAGGGACTCTCAAGAGTCTTCTCCAACACCACAGTTCAAAAACATCAGTTTACCAGGGAAGCCCGAAGCTCAGCAAATGTCAAGGCTGCAGTGGTGCCCAGTCCTTCTTCTGTGCCCTCATGTTCCACTGGGTTTTACTTCAGCAGTATCAGGTTCTGGTTGTGATTCAATTCACTTTCACTCCCTCCAGGAGTCCGCAGCTAGAAACCAGGCTGTGTGTGTGCTAAGTCTCTACAGTCCTGTCTGACACTTTGTAGCACACCAGGTTCCTCTGTCCATGGGATTCTCCAGGCAAGAATACTGGAGTGAGTTGCCATTTCCTATGATGGAGGATCTTCCTGACCCAGGGATCAAACCTGTGTCTCTCATGTCTCCTGCATTGGCAGGCGGGTTCTTCACCACTAGTGCCACCTGGGAAGCTGCAGAAATCAGGCTTTTTTGTACTTTCTTAAATAATTACTTGAAAAACTCCAATTGAACAGAGATAGATTAGCTGTATAAAATGACAGACAAGAAGTACAGAGGAACTCACCTCAAATACATTTTATTTCTTAATTCTTACTAAGTAGTATCATATTTCCAAAATAGTTATATTCCAAGTCCATGTAATCTTGTTCAGGGTGACAAAATAAAATGAGAGTTCACAATCACTTTTACAAAACAGCAAAACTCATGTTCTTGAACTGGTGACCACAAACACACTGTGATCAACGTTACTGACATAGTTGGACACTGAAGCTCGTTAGGCCTTCTATTACAAGGAATAACATTTGAAAAATTTCTAAAGGAAACAGAAGTGGATCTCCATGTCATTGTAGCGAACAGGAACCAAAGATGCTACACACCAGTTCCCCCAACTCTCCCAGCCGTCACGACTGAGAAGGCTGAATGCTCCCTCTTCAAACACAGAGGGAAGCATCAGCCTCCCTTCCTACCCCCAGGACAAGCTGCTGGATGTGGGCCTGAAAGGAGCCTGGCTGCTGCTCTGGCTCAGGGCCCCTCTTCCTCCTCCCTCACACCTATGTCCACCGGGGTGGGAAGAACCTGGGACCCCTTCCATTGATCTTGCGCAGATAGTCCTTGACTTTCTGCTTGCTGGTCTCTGCATAGGCCCGGGGACCCCACAGGAACTCGTAACGAGCAGGGTGGCTGTAACGCACCTGCCGGTACTTCAGGTACCCCGCCCGCACCCACACTTGGGTCAGCAGCTCCTTGGGCTCCCCATAGATGCAGTGCTGTGCCCCAGGAAATACCTCTATCTTGCTAAGTGCTCCCCAGACCTTCTCCTCACTGATCCGGTCCCCTGCTAGGATAATCAGGCTCAGGGCTGCCACCAGGAGGCCAGCCTTTGGTATGCTCTGCTCATCCCTCTGCATCTCATTGAGGGTGAGGCCCAGGACAGGGACCATGACATAGATGTGCTCTCTGTGGTCCACCTCTTTCATATCCAGGCCAAAGGCCAGCTGCAGGCACTGTGTGGCTTTACGGAAGACCACTGGGAAGTGGGCCTGGTTATCCCTGAGGACTGTATTCAGCATTTCAGCCTGGAAAATCGGCTCCTGGGTGCCATACTTGAGGATCAGGAACTCCAGTAGTTCACATGTCATCCTATTCAGAGCCTGCATAAGCAAGATCTCCGCATCTCCAATGGCAGAGGAAGATGAGACTGGAGGGAAGGAGGCCAGAGGGGTTGAGGCATCCTCCGCCTCAGCCCCCAGGAGCTGCGCCTCCACTGGGCCCTCGGCCTGGATTTGGCCCTGAAGGTCTTCCTCAGAAGTGCAGAGCTCATTCGTCGGGACCACAGGCATGATGACTGGGGTCTTGTGCCCAGTGGGGGTGTGGTAGGGGGAAAATGGAGACCACTGACCTGGGAAAGAGAGAGAGTGTAAATGGTCTCAGTTTTGAAATGCGCCACGGGTGGCTCTGACTGAGTCCACTTACTGGTCTTCCTTGAGGGCTGCTCTTGGGCGTTACAGGGGCGCTCCTCCTTGGTGGTCAGTCCCCTGTCAAGTGAGGAAGAGAAATGCCGGCTCAGGCTGCAGCCAGTACAGCCTGAGCTTCTGGGGCTGACAAGGTGGGGGAATTAGGCCCTTTTGAGGTCTCCTCTGTTCTGGGATGGGGAAACCCTGCGCACACTCAGGACACCCACCTCACCTTGACTGCTGGCACTCCTGTGACCTCAGAACACAGACCTCAGACCTCAGTCTTCTCCTCCTGGTTCCTGGAGCCCCTGTGAGACAAATGGAGGGGGCACCTTGGGGGTAGACTGTGGCACAGACCTAGGCCTTCTGTGCTGGTAGGAGGGGTTGACTCTGTGAAGTCCCCCCAGATCTTGGGTGGCTAGTCCCTTTGGGGCTCACGTGTAGTGCTCACTTTTCCACTGGAATGGCCTGGACTTTCCCTCTTTGGGGGCCTGCAGGGAAACTCAGAACAAGAGCCATGTCTGGACAAACTTTTGGGGGGGCCTGATATGTGGCCTCACCTGCCTAGGGCCTCCCGTGGTTCCTAAGCTGGGGAGATGCTGGGTCACCGCTCCTCACATCCTATCTGGCTTCCCAGCACTGAACAGAGGGGCGGGCGTCTGCTGAGTCCTCCCTCAGTATCCAGGGAGTGTGGCCTCTGCAGACCTGAAGCCTCTGCCCTCCACCAGAACACCTCACTTTAAGGCCCCTAAGAAAGAGGTGAATAAGCTGCTCACCCTGCTCTGGGGCCTCCAAGACCGGCCCCCGTGCCAGCCCTCCGGGCAAGAGCAAGGATCCCTCCCTGCCTTAGGGTCTAACAGCCTCAGTCCTTCCCCGCATGGAGCCTAGACTCCAGGCAGGACCCGCGATTGTCCCGTCCGCCATGTTGAAACCCCGCCACATTCACCAGGTCCCCAGGCTCTCTGAGAACCGGGGGTCAGGAAATCCTGCACATGGTCATCCCACCCTGGGACTACCAGGGTCCCCTCAGTTCTGGGGTCGGGCTCCCCTCCTCCCTCAGTGTCCTCACCTTGACTCCTGGTAGGACCTGGGCTCTGTCCTCTCCCTACCTGAGGCCCGGCTCCTCACACCAAGTCCCCAGTCTCTCTGAGACCTGCATGTGTGACAGGCTTAGTGTGCTCTTCTCACCACAAGGGCTCCCGGGGCCAACAACTGGGGTGGGGATCTGTGGGGTTCCGTCGGTCCTCACACAGGGACCCCTCAGTCCTCCTTCAGGCGCCTCACCTTGCGTCCAATCAGGACCTGGGATTCTCGCCTCTCCCCAACGGAAGCCCCCGCCCCTTATACCAGGGCCCGCCTCTCCAAGACCCGGATGTCAGGAAGTCGGACCATGCCTGTTTTGCTCATTCTATCCCACGGACACCCTGGACTGATAACAGAGACGGGCTTAGCACTCTGAGGTCTCCTCTGATTGTGGTCCACGATACCCTATTCCTCCCTCAGTGTCCTCAACTTGACACACCACAGGACCTGGGAATTGGCCCACCTGAGTCTCGGCACCATATGCGAAGTCCCCAGTCTGAGACCCGGATGTCAGGAAGTCTGCCCCTTGTTTCAGGACCTCAGGCTGAGACCCGAATATCAGGAAGTGAGACCGCACATATTGGGCTCAACCTATCCCAGGGCCAGGGTCCCTGCAGACCTCCCTCAGGGTCCTCACCCAGACTCTTTCAGAACCTAAGATCCTCCCCTTCACCCTCTGAGGCCCCTCCCGTATATCAAGTCTCCAGTGTCTCTGCGACCCTGTGCTCATGCCGCCACCAGGGTCTCCCAGGGCTGACAGCAGGTGCCAGGACCTGTGGGGTTACCTGTGTCCTCCGTCAAGGCCCTCATCTTGAGTCCTGACAAGTCCGGGGATGTCCCTATGTCGACCTGAAGCAGGACCCTCACATCAAGGCCTTCACTGCCCTTAAACCCCGGGAGGACACTGTGGACGTGTTTAAGGGCTCCTAAGCCCAGGGCTTCCCAAAGCTGAGATGATCCCACAGGGGTTCCTCAACCCTCTTTCTCTTTGTCACCTTGACTCCCAGCTCACCTAGGCACCGCCCTCAGCTGCCAACTTTGCTTGCCTTAGAACCCGCATCTCCCCAAGCCAGGACCCCTGAGAAGCAAGCAGGAGAAGGGGCTCGTTCCTCCAAACCTGTCAGGGTCTTGCACGGCTAAAAGCAGTGACGACCTGTATGTCCTGGGGTCCCAGCGCCCCCTTCAGGGTTCTATCTTTACTCCTAGCACAGCTGCGCTCCTTCACTCTGCTGACTTGAACCCGAGTTCCATGACCCAGGCCCTCACTTCTCCCCTCCCAGCGGGGTCAGTGACGTCACATCTGGACGCCACACCCTGTGGTCCCCCACGGCTGTCGGGAGGGCCGCACATGCATCCCTTGGGCACCCTCAGTCCTAACCTCTAGTCTCTCCAGGACGGGGGCCCCTCCCTCTGTCCACATGAGACTGTGCCCTCAGACCAACTCTGACTCCCTGAGTCACTGAGGAAGTGGTGGAGGAGGGGTGGCTCGGCCTGACAGCCCAGACCGGGGTCTCCAGGAGTCCCAGTAGGAGTGGAGTTGTATTGGATGGGAACCTCTTCCGGGGTGACTGGAACCCCTCATCCTCACTCAAGAGGGGGACTCCTTAATACTCGATAGATAGCTGCAGTCCCAGGACAGATGCTGGATGGGGGCCCTCTGTGCCCATGACCATGGGGGAGCAACGGGAACTACACATCTTCCCATGGGGGCCCCTCAGCATTCACCATACTTCAAAAACATTTTATATAAAATATTTGGTTTTAGGTGATGTGGCTGAGTAGTGGCAGGTGATTTAGGGGAACCCTTGGTTTGATGATTAAATAATATTACCTGTTGGTTGTTGTTCATTCACTCAGTCGTGTCTGATTCTTTGGGACTCCATGGACTGTAGCATGCCAGGCTTCCCTGTCCATCACCAACCCCCAGAACCTACACAGATTCATGTCCATTGAGTAGATGATGCCATCCAACCATCTCATCCTCTGTCGTTCCCTTCTCCTTCTGCCTTCAATTGTTCCCAGCATCAGTCTTTTCCAATGAGTTGGCTCTTTGCATCAAGTGGCCAAAGTATCGGAGTTCCAACTTCAGCATCAGTCCTTCCAATGAGTATTCTATTCAGGGTTGATTTCATTTAGGATTGACTGATTTGATCCCCTTGCTGTCCGAAGGACTCTCAAGAGTCTTCTCCACCACCACAGTTCAAAAGCATCAAATCTTCAGAGCTCAGTGATAAGAATTAATCCTGTTGGAGTGCTATCCTTTTTACTCCAACAATGAATGTTTAAATCCTCATTCATATTGCTGAATACATTTCAAATGTCTATGAGGTGTGTGTTAGATTTGTATGTATAATATTTGTGTAGATTAGATGTTTCCCTCATAGCTCAGTTGGGAAAGAATCTGCCGCAGTGCAGGAGACCCAGTTCAATTCCTGGGTTGGGAAGATCTGCTGGAGAAGGGATAGGCTACCCACTGCAGTATTCTTGGGCTTCCCTGTGGCTCAGCTGGTGAAGAATCCACCTGCAATGAGGGAGACCAGGGTTCGATCCCTGGTTTTGAAGATCCCCTGGAGAAGTGAAAGGCTACCCACTTCAGTATTCTGGCCTGGAGAATTCCATGGACTGTATAGTCTATGGGTTCACAAAGAGTCAGACACAACTGAGTGATTTTAAAAAAGAAAAATGGTTATATGTGCTTATATACTCATACATGGACAAACCACAGTGTATGTACTGAACATGTATATGTGGATGTATGCTTGGATTTTTAGCTATATATTAATTTTTGGACTACACTGCTGCTACTCAATTGTTTCAGTCATGTCCAACTTTTTGCATCCCTATGGACTGTAGCACACCAGCTCCGCTGTCCATGGGATTCTCTAGGTAAGAATACTGGAGTGGTTTGTTATGTCCTTCTCCAGGGGATCTTCTTGACCCAGGGATTAAACTCGAGTCTCTTGCATCTCCTGCATTGCAGGCAGATTCTTTTACCATTGAGCCACCATATATATACTTAAATTGTTAGAGTATCTGCTATTGCTATGTTTCAATCTATCTCATACTCCAGTTCTATATTTAGTCTCTTTGTATCTGTTGAGATAGTACTTTTAAGGAAAGGTCAGGCCTTTGCTGGCTGGTATATCAGGTGGATATTTGCACAGACTCAGGAATCAGTTTGGTTCAGTTCACTCAGTCGTATCCGACTCTGCAACCGCATGGACTGCAGCACGCCAGGCCTCCCTGTCCATCACCAACTCTCGGAGCTTACTCAAACTCATGCCCATCGAGTTGGTGATGCCATCCAACCATCTCATCCTCTGTCGTCCCCTACTCCTCCCACCTTCAATCTTTCCCAGCATCAGGGTCTTTTCCAATGAATCAGTCCTTCGCATCAGAGGGCAAACTATTGGAGTTTCAGCTTCAGCATCAGTCCTTCCAATGAACATTCAGGACTGATTTCCTTTAGGATGGACTGGTTGGATCTCCTTGCAGACCAAGGGACTCTCAAGAGTCTTCTCCAACACCACAGTTCAAAAGCATCATTTCACCAGGGAAGCCCGAAGCTCAGCAAATGTCAAGGCTGCAGTGATGCCCAGTCCTTCTTCTGTGCCCTCATGTTCCACTGGGTTTTGCTTCAGCAGTATCAGGTTCTGGTTGTGATTCAATTCACTTTCACTCCCTCCAGGAGTCCGCAGCTAGAAACCAGGCTGTGTGTGTGCTAAGTCTCTACAGTCCTGTCTGACACTTTGTAGCACACCAGGTTCCTCTGTCCATGGGATTCTCCAGGCAAGAATACTGGAGTGAGTTGCCATTTCCTATGATGGAGGATCTTCCTGACCCAGGGATCAAACCTCTGTCTCTCATGTCTCCTGCATTGGCAGGCGGGTTCTTCACCACTAGTGCCACCTGGGAAGCTGCAGAAACCAGGCTAGTCCTGCTGTATCATCCACCTCCTGGCAGCCCAGATCCAGATCCGTGCACCAGCCACTCCCCAGGCAGTTAGAGACCCGTCTAGCACATCCTGAGACAGTCACTGCCTGGAACGGGGCCCTTGGTGCCCAGCACTTGTGGTAGCAATTGCAGTCCACATTGGGCTCCTCAGATTCAGTTCACATGCCCAGAGACAAGGGTGCTACCTGCTGCTCTGTGCAGGGTGAGAGCCCTCACTGGCAGCGCGCTGAGCACAATCTTGGCTGCTCTGCCTTCTCACTCAAGTACTTCTGATTGTGCTGCTCATCTCAGTGATTCCTCGAAGTCCAACACATTGTGCCAGCCCTGTGCATACAGCAGTGAATGGAAGAGGCAGAGGTTGACTTTACGGAGTGCCCATCTGAAGATCCCAGATCGGATTGAAACAAACCTTGAATTCTCCCTGAATCCTCATCCTTCTGCTGTGGCAGGATATTTGGGGATGTTGACCAACAGACCCATGTGTTATGCCCTCACCCCAGGAGTTAGGGTCAAAGGTGGGAGGATGATAGAAATCCCAGGTCAGAGGAACTTGTGATCCCTCGCTGGACTGTACCCTGAACAGTGTTCAGTCTTAGAAGTCCTCTCCCACCAGCATGGCTCTGCTGTGGAATTGCCGGAGGCAGCTCCCTGTGCTTCCTGTGGCACTAAAGTAGCATAGGAAAGCAGCTGAGCTTACCTGTGTCCCCAAGAAGAAGTAGTGATTGTGGCAGAGAAAGAAAAAGTCACCCTCCAAAGGATGTTGCTGTGGACGGTGTAGCTAGGAACCAGGCTAGGATGACGACACCTCATTGGAAGCCAGCATGAAGATGTGCTGTCTTCGAGGGCCACATGGGATGTACTGCTACATCACAGTCCAGTGGATGCTGGCGTATACAGTGGCCAATGACAGGGGCCAGATTCTCTGTTTCTCCAGATGCCAGGAAACTAAGCCTCACAGAATTTAGGTGATAGCCTGCTAGGAGGAGAAAATCCCAAGTTGCTGGATAGCAATAATTAGTCATTAGTAAGAAGTAACTGGAGCAATGTGGAATTAAAATGTCTGTTCTCTGGTGGAGTCGAGGTTCCAGATAGGGCTCGTTTGTGGTAGGTCAAATTCTGTATGGCCTCCAAGTTTTCTACCCGTCCCCCCCCGCCCCCCCCGTATATATGTCCGTGTATAATCCCTTCTCCTTGAATATATGTTGTATGGGTGGAATGGACTACTTGTTTGCCAACAATAGTGTGTGTGGGAGGTGTAGGAATTTTTGCAGATATAATTAAGGTCCCTAATCAGATGACTTTCACTTAATCAAAAGGGAGATTATCCTGTGTGATTCTGACCTCATCAGGTGATCTTTACAAAAGAGGGCCAGGCTTTCCCCGCATTAGAGAGCTTCCCCTTGCTGGCCTTGATGAAGTAGACTACCATGTGAGAGCACCTGTAAGAGGGCTGTGTGGCAAGGAACTGTAAGTGGTATCTAGGAGCTGAGAGCAATTCTTGGATGATGGCCAGCAAGAAAATGAGGACCTCGGTCCTATACCCCAAGAAACTGAACTCTGTCAACAATAAGAATCAGTTGGAAGAGAACCCAGGGCCTCAGATGAGAACATAGCCCTGGCTAGCACATCGACTGCAGCTTTGTGAAACCCTGAGCAGAAGACCCAGTTAACCTGCACCCAGACTTCTGACCCAAAGAAGCTATGAGGTAATAAATGGGTGGTCTTTACAGCCACTGAGATTGTGGTTACACAGCACTTATTGGTCCTTCTTCATTCATGGAAGACTCAGGCACCTGGCTCACTGGTGTCCTTGGCATCCTGAGTCCTGCCATCATCCTGGTTGACTTTAGTATCTACCTGGGCAGCCCACGCTACTCATAGTTCCTTGACTTCTCCCTTGCCTCTGACAATCTCTCTTCTCTGCACCTCAGCTCCCCACCTGCACAGCCACATTCTCGACTTTTCATTCTCACGATCTGCTCCACCTCAAACATCTTAAACTTTGGGATCCCACTCTGACTAAAATCAGTTCTCTCATGCCCTCACTCTTAACCACTGTCACCCAAGCTGCTCTCTCATGAGCCCCCTGCATTTGCTCTCACTCTTGTCCTTCTGCTGCTACTTCCCAGCGAAATAATAACAAAACCAATAGAATTATGCCAACTGGTGCAAGTAATTTTCTATTTTAGCTTACCTTCAGCATAGCTCATCAATCGCATTGCATTTTGAAATGTTTTTAAGTTGTGTTTCTTTTCTAGGGTTACTGTGACTAAATACCACAAACTACATGGCTTAGAACAACAAAAATGTATTCTCTCACTATATGGAAACAGGAAGTCTGGAATCAAGGTATTTGCAGAGCTTTGCACCTTCTGAAACCAGTAAGAGAAGGATCTTTCCTTACCCCATCCAGCTGCTGGTGGTTTACTGGCATTTTTTGCTATTCATTGTCTTGTCGATGCATCATTCCAATCCTCCATCTTCAGGTTGACATTTTCTTTCTGTATGTGCCTGCCTTCTGGGTGCAAATTTCCCCCTTTTTATAAGGACATCAGTCACATTAGATTACATTCCACCTTACTGACCTGATTTTACCTTGATTACCTCTGTAATAACCGTATTTCCAGATAAGGTCACATGTGGAATTATTAGGGATGAGGACTTCAAAAAATCTTTTTTGGGGCAGTGGGTTGTGGGCAGACACAATTCAACCCGGAATGAAAGTCAGGGAGAACAAAAGGCACATAATACAAATCAAAGGTCCTATGCCCTTCCCATCAGCATCCCTTTCTCATTTTCAGCGTTTCTAGTTTCAGTTTGTCTGATAGTTTGCCTCGATCTTTGTAAATACTGTGCTTATATCTATATTAACTTTTTAATGTAGTTCTCAACTTTAGACATTCTCTGCTGACTTCCTGCTATGCTAGATGGCATTATAGTTCACTCATCCTTTTGTCTTTTTAAGTCTATATTTTAAATTTTTGATTGCGGTAATTGATCAAGCATACACAAAAGTAAAGAAAAGAGAATAATAAAACTCACGTGCTCATCACTGAAGTTCATCAGTTATTAACTCATGACCCATTTCTTTTCATCTGTCTCCCTACCATTTTCCCTTTTCCTCTTTTTTTTTTTTTTTTTTGAAAAGTATTTATTTGAGTGCATCAAGCCTTAGTTGTGGCACATGGGATCTTTGTTGTGGATGTGGGATCTTTTGATGTGGCACGCAGGCTTAGCTGCTGTATAACTTGTGGGATCTCACTTCCCTGACCAGGGATCAAACCCATGTCCCCTGCATTTGAAGGCAAATTCCTAACCATTGGATCACAAGGGAAGTCCCACATTTCTGAGTTTTACAGATACTGTAACTGCCTCCAGAGGGAAAAGGCGAACTGACTGATGACCTGACTGCAGCCATGCCATAAAATGCTTCATCTTGAGCCAATACTGAAAGGTTGTCCCTATGAGCCGTGAGTGACGCCAGGATTCTTGGCCTGCAGAGAGGAATTCGATCCAGGGCCAGTGACAAGGCTTGATCTCTCAGAGCTTTGTGTAGTAAAGTTTTTATTAAAGTATGAAAGAGATAGAGAAAGCTTCTGACATAGACATCAGAAGGCGGCAGAAAGAGTGCACCCTTGTTTGTTTAGAGCAAGAAGTTATATACCTATTGAAAAGTCAAAAGTGAAAGTGAAGTCGCTCAGTTGTGTCCAACTCTTTGCGACCCCATGGATTGTAGCCCATGGAACTTTCCAGGCGAGAGTACTGGAGTGGGTTGGCATTTCCTTCTCCAGGGGAGCTTCCTGATCCAGGGCTCAAACCTGGGTCTCCCACATTGCACACAGAGGCTTTACCTCTGAGCCACCAGGGAAGCCCTATCAGCAAGCTGCTCATTAGAGAAAGGAATGCCTCGAAACTGAGAGAGTGGCACCAGGCCCCTCACCCACAACATGCATTTGGCACAAGATGAGTCATCCTGATCCATAAAACAATTCACATGAATCTTGAAGAAAGGCTGGTTTCCAAGCAAATACATAGTTTAATTAACATAGCTTAAGTGAACATTTCCATGAGTAAAACATACTGGTTTGTTGAGCTATTATCCCCTCTGAGTCTTGGGTGGAACCTACTTGAAGAAAGACAGAGTTTAAAGTAAATAATGAAATAAGTTCAATAACATTGCTTAAGAGAAGTATTTCCATAGGAAAAACACATTGGTTAGCTAAAGGTTTGAGAGAAGTTAAGTTCAGGTGGTAACAGGTATCATCATGGAAATGCGGAATTTTAAAAGAAACCTCCTTTTACTTTGTATAGAGAAGGAAAAAAAGTCTGACACTTGTAGTTTGTTTCCTCCTGCCGCTTAAGAGAGGGGGAGAAAATTCTGACACTTGCTGCCTATTTCCTCGGCTTGGGGACCCTCTAACCCTCCTGCCTGTTACGCTCTCAGTCCCAAGTCTATGCCTAGCATACTTCCAAGAACTGGCCTTAAGAGAACTGATTAACATTATCACACATAATAAACTATATATTTATCTGTGTGTGTGGTGTGTGTGTGTTAGTCGCTCAGTCGTGTCCAACTCTTTGCGACCCCACCAACTGTAGCCCACGAGGCTTCTCTGTCCATGGAATTCTCCAGGCAAGACTACTGGAGTGGATTACTATTTCTTTCTCCAGAGGATCTTCCCAACCCAGGGATCGAACTCTGGTCTCCTGCATTGCGGGCAAACTCTTTACCAATTGAGCTACAGGGAAGTCCTTGGGGGCATCAACATAATTGTAGCTTGTCCTGCCTGTGTATGTACACAGGAAAGTATCAGCTCAGTTCAGTTGCTCAGTCATGTCCGACTCTTTGTGACCCCATGAACTGCAGCACACCAGGCTTCCCTGTTCATCACCACTCCTGGATCTTGCTTAAACTCATGACCATCCAGTCGGTAATGCCATCCAACCATCTCACCCTGTGTCGGCCCCTTCTCCTTCTGCCTTCAATCTTTCCCAGCATCAGGGTCTTTTCCAATGAGTCATATCTTTGCATCAGGTGGCCTATGTATTGGAGTTTCAGCTTCAGCATTAGTACTTCCAATGAATGAATATTCAGAACTGATTTCCTTTACGATGGATGAGTTTGACCTCCTTACAGTCCAAGGGATTCTAAAGAGTCTTTTCCAACAACACAGTTCAAAAGCATCAATTCTTTGGTGCTCAGCTTTCTTTATGGTCCAGCTCTCACATCCATACATGACTACTGGAAAAACCATAGCCTTGACTAGATGGACCTTTGTTGGCAAAGTAATGTCTCTATTTTCAATATGCTGTTTAGGTTGGTCATAGCTTTTCTTCCAAGGAGCGAGCGTCTTTTCATTTCATGGCTGCAGTCACCATCTGCAGTGATTTTGCAGCCCCCCAAAATAAAGTCCCTCACTGTATCCGTTGTTTCCCCATCTATTTGCCATGAAGTGATGGGACAATATGCCATGACCTTAGTTTTTGGAATGTTGAGTTTTACACCAACTTTTCCACTGTCCTCTTTCACTTGAAATTAAAAGACACTTGCTCCTTGGACGAAAAACCTAGATAGCGAATTAAAAAGCAGAGACATTACTTTGCCGACAAAGATCCATATAGTCAAGCTATGGTTTTTCCAGTAGTCGTGTATGGATGTGAGATCTGTACAATAAAAAAGCCTGAGAATGGAAGAATTGATGCTGGAGAAGACTCTTGAGAGTCCCTTGGATGCAAGGAGATCAAACCAGTCAATCCTAAAGGATATCAACCCTGAATACTCATTGGAAGGACTGATGCTGAAGCTGAAGCTCCAGTACTTTGGCCGCCTGTTGCAAAGAACTGACTCATTGGAAAAGACCCCAATGCAGGGAAAAATTGACACTTATTTGTTTCCTCCTGCCACTTATGACCAACCTAGACAGCATAATAAAAAGCAGAGACACTACTTTCTCCAAAAAGGTCCATCTAGTCAAAGCTATGGTTTTCCAGTAGTCATGTATGGGTGTGAGAGCTGGACCTTAAAGAAAGTGGACCTAGTTTACATATGTGAGTGTGCATGGGAAGTGCATCCTCATGTTTTATCCCTACTCTTTTGTCCCCTGGTTGACACTAAGTCTGTTTGCTTACTCTGTGTTTATTCCTCCTTTTTGAATGAATTTGTCTGTTTCAGGTGGTCAATTTCACCTCTGAATGATAGCGTGCAGTCTTTGTCTTCCTCTGTCTGATTTCTTCCACTTAGTAGGACCCATCCCTGTAGCTGCAGATGGTTTCATTTCATTCTGACCTATGGCTGAGCTACACCCACTTATAACTGGGCATCTCATCTCCTGGATGCAATCATCTGTCAGAGACATTATGGTTGAATCACAGCTTGCCTCTTTTAAAAAGGGTGGCAGGGATTGTTGGGGTTCACATGTCTTTTGTACCAGAGGTGTCTTCAAGCATACATATAGTGGGGAGGAGTGCCGCATCAAAGGCTACCTCAGTTATTCAGGCGTTAAGTCTCCCCACGCTGTTCCCCACTATGGCTGATTCCAGTTTCCCACCTAAGAGTGTGCTAGGAGCGATCCCTCTGTTTTATTCCTCCCCAACACAAAATGTGTGCAGAGTGTTTGATGTAGGCCACCTTGACTGGCAGCAGGTGATTCCTCCTTGGAATGTTCTTTGCATCATGGAGAGACAAGTGTTGGGTTCTGGCTGCCCTAATTCCCTGTGATTTTATATTTTTCCTTTTATACTTAGAGTGAGTAAAATTTCCCATGAAAAGCGCTTCTTGAAAGCCTGTCCCTCCTGGAGTTTGTGGTTGTATCCAGTACAAGTGCCATGCTTGAAGACAGGTGTTACTTACAACCCCTTAAGCCTTCTGAGTATTCCGTTCCCAGAAGCCCCAGGTTGAGTGGTGTTGCTGTGAGAAACAGGCATAAGACGGCAGCACTTCCTGATTTTCAACCCTCTATTTGGGGAAGGAGAGCCTTCCTGAAAATTGGTTTGCTGGGTTGTAAATGTGAGCGATAAGTGCCAGAGCACACTGCCAGTGGGCTGTGTTTTCTTTGTAGTATCCTCATTACTGTTCAGCCCCTCCAATCCATCCCCACTCTGAGACCAATCCTAACCTCTCCATTTGCTCCTCTGAAGGTGCCGCCTTCCAGAGGTAAGGTGACTCTAAGGTCCGAGGCCAGAGGTGGGAACCCCCACAATGGGAGAAGTGCAGACCAGCCAGCTTTGCAAAGCTCTTCCATCCCAATATGTCCTGCATTCTCTGGTTGCCCTAGGATTATTTGAATCCTGCGGGGACAAACTGGGTCTGGAGATTGTGCTTTGCTCCAGAAGGGAGTACAGACAGGTCTAAGGTGAGAGGATCATGGGTGCACATCGTGCTCAGCCCCAGGAGCATCCAGCCGAGGGAGGCGAAGCTGCTCAGGCTCCAGCGATGTGACCCAAGTCTGATTCCCCAGGCCTGAGGGGACTAGAGTAGTCATTTTTTTTTTTAACTTTACAATATTGTATTGGTTTTGCCATATATCAACATGAATCTGCCACAGGTATACACGTGTTGTCCATCCTGAACCCTCCTCCCTCCTCCCTCCCTGTACCATCCCTCTGGGTCGTCCCAGTGTACCAGCCCCAAGCATCCAGTATCATGCATTGAACCTGGACTGGCGACTCGTTTCATATTTGATATTATACATGTTTCAATGTAGTCGTTTTTTACAGCAGTTAAATAATGTCTATTCACGTTGGAGTATAGTTGATGGACAATGATGTGTTTGTTGCATTTGTACAACACCTTGATTCAAGCATAGGTGGAGGTATATCCAGTCTTTTCTAGATCCTTGCATGGATAGGGTATTACACAGTGTCGTGGACCACAGTTCTCTGTGCTATATGGTAAGTAAGTTTTTTTTGGTGACCTAGTTTACATATGTGAGTGTGTGTAGGGTAAGTGCATCCTCCTGTTTTATGCCTCCATCTTTTGTCCCCTTGGTAACACTAGGTCTGTTTGCTAACTCTGTGTCTGTTCCTCCTTTTTAAATAAGTCCATCTGTTTCAGGTGGTCGAGTTCACCTATGAATGGTTCTGTGGTGAGGTTTTTGTCTCCCACTGTGTGCATTCCTTCATTTAGTTGGATCCATCCATGCAGCTCAAAGACTTCATTCTGATCTATGGCCGAGGAACATGAGCTTGTAACTGGGCGTCGCATCTCCTGGATGCAGTCATGTCCAGGAGATAATTGTTGCCTCCATGTTTGGCCTCTTTAAAATAGTGCGACAGGGACCATCGGGATGCACGCCTTTTTCAGTGGAGGTGTCTCCACGTGTACACCCCATGGGGAGAGTGTGGCACCATATGCTAGGTCTGGTCCTTTTGGCGTTATGTCCTCTCATGATGTCCCCACTGTGGCTGGTTCCAGTTACACCCATGCCAGTGGGCTAGAATGGTCCCCTTGCTGTCGGCCCTCCCAAGTATACCTGTGTGCAGACTCAGTGATGATGGACGCCTTGCCTGGGAGCAGGTGGTTCCCCCTATGACCTTTTGTTTGCGTTTGTCAGGAAAGAGATGCTAGGTGGGATGATTTCCTGTGATTCTACACTTTTCCTCTTATAATGTGGGTGAGTAAATTTTCCTGGCTGAAATAGGCTTCCTGACAACCTGTCCCTTTCATCGTTTTCCTTGAGTATCCTTCTCAAGGCCCATTTTTGAGAGCAGGCGTCATTTACAGCCCCTAAGGCCTTGGGAGGATTCAGTTCCCAGAAGCCTGGATTTGAATTGTGCTTTTGGGAGAAATGCCCACAAGGCGGCAGCACTTCTTGATTTTCTTTTCTTTTTTTTTTTTCAGGTGCAGTTTATTTTTGAATTTTTATTAGAGTACAATTGACTTACAATGTTGTGTTAGTTTCAGGTGTACAACAATGTGAATCGGTTATATATATATATATGTATATATATATACATACATACATACACATATCCTCTATTTTTTTTATTATTTTCCCGTATAGAGAATATTACAGAGTATTGAGTAGAGTTCCATGTGCTATACAATAGGTCCTTATTAGCTATCTATTCTATAACTGTGAAAGTGAAGGTGTCAGTTTCTCAGCCTGGAAGAGCCTCTGACTCTTTCTTTTTTCTTGTTTGATATGAAATTTTAATTACATGACACAAAACATTCTTTGACTAGATTTGGGGCAAATTTTCTTTCTCATGCTCAATATTTGTACTTGATTCTTTTAGTATAGCAACTTACTGAAGCTTCATGTTTTAAAAATTCTTATCACACTGAGGATGTATAATAAACATACTTTAAATTCTTGTTCTGTATGGTTCTTTAATTTGGCCTTCTTCAGTATAGTTCACTCAGTGTGATTTTCTTAAGGAGTGCTTATATTCCTTAGATGTTGGGTTATTTTTTAATTAATTAATTTATTTTAATTAGAAGCTAATTACTTTACAATATTGTAGTGGTTTTTGCCATACATTGGTGTAAATCAGCCATGGGTGTACATGTGTCCCCCATCCTGAACCCCCCCTCCCACCTCCCTCCCCATTTCATCCCTCTGTGTCATCCCAATACCCTGAGTGCCCTGTCTCATGCATCAAACCTTGACTGGCAGTCTATTTCACATATGGTAATATACATGTTTCAATGCTATTCTCTTAAATCATCCCTCCATCACCTTCTCCCACAGAGTCCAAAAGTCTGTTCTTTATATCTGTGTCTCTTTTGCTATCTCGAATATAGGGTCATAATTACCATCTTTCTAAATTCCATATATATGCATTAATATACTATACTGGTGTTTTTCTTTCTGACTTACTTCGCTCTGTATAATAGGCTCCAGTTTCATCTACCTCATTAGAACTCATTCAAATGCATTCCTTTTAATAGCTGAGTAATACTCCATTGTGTATATGTACCACGGCTTTCTTATCCATTCATCTGCCAATGGACATCTAGGTTGCTTCCATGTTCTGGCTATTATAAACAGTGCTGCGATGAACACTGGGGTACATGTGTCTCTTGGGGAACAAGAACCTTCATGAAAGTTGCCTTCCATGGCTGTAAATGAGTGTGTAAAGAGCCAGAACAAACTGCGTGGGGGCTGTGTCTCCTCCCTTTTTTTCCCAGTATCCTCTGCCCCAGCAAGCAATCCCACCCCTCTTTTCTGCTGGTCTGAAGGTGCTGTGGTCCAAAGGTAAGGCAACTCTAAGGACAGAGGCTGGAGGTGGGAAAACCCCTGCGGGGACAGGTGAAGACCAGGTGACTTTTCAAAGCTCTTCCAGCCCAATCTGTCCCCCATCCCTGGGTGCACTTGTGTTGTTTCCTGGTTCAAGGCCTGCCTTGGTGTGGAGATTGTCATTTCCTAAAGAGATTTGAAATAACACAGCTAGGGAGTGCGGGTGGCCTCATTGCTGACACGTTTCTCTCACATGGCAAAAGTGATACCATATTCATGGTATCATATGATGTTTGATTTTCTGACTTCACTTTTAGTTTTAATTAATATTCATCCATTTTTCTCCAAATCCTATTAGTCAAAATCATGTATATTCCATTGTATATATGTGCCACATCTTTATGCATCCGTCTTTTGTTGTTAAATTTATGTTTTTTTTTTTCTATTTCTTGTGTGTTGGGAATACTGCTACTATTAACATAGTGGTGTGCGTATTTCCCTCAATTATATTTTCATCCTCCCTTTGCCCAGGTGTAAAATTGGTGGATCATATGGCAACTCAGTGAATGAAAATTGTAGTAGATATTTCCATAGTACGGTTGAATTTACTAATTGCAATTTAACGCGTTATTTTGCTATTGATCCTGGAGATGTAAGGAATTATTATCGCTATCCTAATAGGCATTGATTGGATTTGGAATCAAAGTGGACCCAGGTCACATTTCACCTGTATTGTAATCTGTGTGACCTTAGACGATTGGTTTCTCACTCTAACCCTTTCTCAGTTGGTGTCCTTAGACTGTAGATGGCATTCATTCATGAAAGCTGGTTGCCACTGATATGTTCAGTTACATTGTATAAGAGCATCTGGAAAGAGAGAGTGTAGGGGGTAAGCAATTGGGGATCAGTAACAGAAATCTAGGCCAAGTTCAGACTCTGCAAGATGGATCAAAAAGGAAAACAAATCCTATAATCTGAATCAAATACAAAAGGAAGTGTCTGAGTGTGGGAGACAAAAACTACAGAAATCCTCATATCACATCATTGTACATCCTTTCCCTTTCAGTGTAGGTGGCACCTGTGTCTTGCTTCCAATCAATGGAAGATGTTAGAGACTATGATGTCACTCCCTTGGCTGGGTTACAGTATGTGCGAAAGTGATAGATGTTAGCAGGTAACTTAGGTAACTTAGAAGACTGAAGAAAGAGACTCTGTGTGGCTTTGAAATAGTAAGCTGCCATGATGAGAGATGACCACATGGTGGGGCAGTGTGTGACCTCTAGAAGCTGAGCATGGCGCCCAGCAATAGCCCGGAGCCCTGAGTCCCACAGCCACCAGGGTTGGTACTGCTAATAACTTCAGTAAACTCAGAAGCAGGTTTTCTCCGGTAAAGTCCCCAGATGAGAACCCAGCCCAACTTACAGCCTGGTTGTATCCTTTGGACCCTGAGGAGAAGATCCAACCAAACCATGCCTAGACTCCTGACCCACAGAAACTGAGAGGTGATAAATGGGCATTGCTGATGCCCCAAGTTTGTGGTGACTTGTAGCAGCAGAGATCTAACGCACTGAAGTTTAGGCAAGGCTTCCCCTAGCTGCCTGAAGAGAGGCATCGAGATGTAGCTACTCAAGACCCCATGTGATGGCAACCTGGAAGCCCAGTCCAGCCCCCCACTCCCACATCCACTACCCACTCGCTGGCCATGGAGATGGCCAGGTGCCCATTAGGAGAAGCACAAGGCCCTGGACAGGAAGCCACTTCTTGGGGTCATGGTGGGGGTGAAGTGAGTTGAGGTATGTACAGCCCTGCTATCGGGCCTGGAGGGCTTGGGTGTACATTTTCCTCCTGCCATGAGAGATGGGGATACTAAGAGGCTTGCTGGACAATCACAGGCAGGTACCAGGGAGCTGATCTTATATCCAGATATGATAGTTCATTCGAAGCCTTTGTAACTAGTGGTTTACTGTCAGGAGAGCATTCTCATTTGGATTCAGATCCACAATTACAAGCTGTCTGTCATCCCCTGGGGC
Source organism: Bos indicus (assembly GCF_029378745.1). Taxonomy (NCBI): domain Eukaryota; kingdom Metazoa; phylum Chordata; class Mammalia; order Artiodactyla; family Bovidae; genus Bos; species Bos indicus. Next base: position 33,406,407 of record NC_091789.1, on the reverse strand, counting down.
AAAAGTTCAGATGGCTACTGGTTTGGGACTTAGCCTCTGCGTTGAGCTGTTGGGCAGAGGCATTCAGAGCTGACTAGCCAGGTTGAGGGGTGCCCAGATGCTGTACGAAGCTGACTTAAGGCCCGGAGAAAGGGACAGTGATGCTAATTCTCTCATCCCCAAAGTCTCAGGAATCCCTGAGCCTCCAAGATAAATATTTCCAAAGTGTCTTGAGTCTATTAATAGCATTCCCACCTAGATGGTGTCTGCCTGAGTACCTAGTTTTCGTGGTCTCTGGGTTCTCGCCCTGACCCACTCACTCCCTCTTTTTTCGGTAAGTAGCCTGTTCTTCCCCTGACTATTTTTTTAGAGTAGTTATCATTTCCAATGATTCTTATTATCAATCAGCAAGCATTTTATATTAATCAAAAATTGGCTTCTCCCTTGTGTACTAACTGAAAAGTCAAGGACAGTCTCCTCATACAACAGCTAACACCAACACCTTAATGAGGTAAAATATCTGCCTTCAGATTAAAAAAAAAATAATAACTCTGCCTTGTGGGAAGATAGAAGGATGTAGACAGCATTATGAAATGTCGCAGTTTGGCAGCTTGTTCACACAGCAGCAGATGGCTTTAATTTCATTAACCATTAATAGTTTATTTATACATTCAGGGACGGGAGTGATTTTCCGCAAAAAATGAGACTACTGGGGGTCCTTAACATGAAGCCTCACAAGTCTTGCTCTGGGTGAGATTCCTCTGCATTGCTTTACTCAACGAAATTTCTAGAAGGGTTTGCAGACATCCTAACAGCTGTAGTACCTCTGGGGGAACCCACTTTCCGCCGACCTGCAGTGGAGGCAGAGAAGGGGCACAGCCCCCAAACTTGAGCCTTGCTTCTCGGCAGGGTGTGGAACTGTGCGGGAGACAGCGCCAGCTGCATGCAGTCAGTGGGAAATCCTGATTTAGAAATTTGAAGAAGGAAGGAGAGGGGGAAAAAGGGACTCCAGGATTCCTGACCCAATTTAAAGATGAAAAGAGGATTTGGGAAATGATTCAGTAGTCTAAAATGTGATAGCCTGCTCTTGCAGCAAAATTGTCTCTTTAATAGCTTTTTTTCTGTTGCTAAAGTAAGGTATTGTGTGGGAGAAATGAGGGTTTTATGGTTTGGGGGTAATATATTTATTTTTAGGTAATTTTAGACTGAGAAGAGTTGCAAAAATAGAGAGTTGTTGTGTATGCTTTACCCACTCCCTCTTTTGTTAACATCTAAAAACTATTGAATATTATGTAAGCTAGAAAATCAACCTTAGTACAATATATTAAATTTACAGAGTTTGTTTGTACTTCACTACTTTTCCCACTACTGTTGGGTTTTTTTCCCTATTCCAGCATTCCACATTTCATTTAGCCTTCCCCCATCCTCTTTAATGGACTTGATGCTTTTGAAGAGTGCTCGTCAGTTATTTTATAGAAGTCCCTCCACTGGGGGTATGTGTGATGTTTCCTTGTGATGAGATTGAGGTTATGCAGTTTGGGGAATGATACACAAAACGGTGCCCTGTTCCATGCATCATATTAGGGGTACATGATTTTTATATGTGTTACTGGTGGTGTTAACATTGATCACTTGGCAAAGGTGGTATTTGTCAGGATTCTCCACCATAAACACACTCTTTTTCCTCTTGCAGTTATTAAACATTTGAGGAGAGATACTTTGAGCCTATGCAAATATCCTGTTTGTGCTTAAACTCTTGCCCCCTGACTTTTTCTTTTCCATTGTAGTTTATTAGAAGATATTGAATATACTTCCCTGTTCCCAGGAGCACCTTGTTCATCTATTTTATACACAGTAGCTGGCATTTGCCAATCCCAAACTCCTAATTTATCCCTCCCACACCACCCCACTTTCCTCTTTAGTAACTATAAAGTTGTTCTCTATATCTGTGAGTCTGTTTCTGTTTTGTAAATAAGTTCATTTGTATGATATTCTAGGTCCCACATATAAATGATATCATGAAAGTGAAAAGTGAAAGTGAAGTCACTCAGTCGTGTCCAACTCTTTTCGACACCATGGACTGTAGCTTACCAGGCTCCTATATCCGTGGGATTTTCCAGGCAAGAATACTGGAATGGATTGCCATTTCCTTCTCCAGGAGATTTTCCTGACCCAGGGATTGAACCTGGGTCTCCCGCATTGTAGGCAGAGGCTTTACCCTCTGAGCCACCAGGGAAGATATCATATGATATTAATATTTGTCTTTCCCTGTGTCTGCCTTACTTCACCTAATGTGATAATCTCTTAAGTCAATATATGTTGCTGCAAATGGCATTATTTCATTCTTTATCACTTGCCTCCTGATTTTAACATCTTTCAGTGGGTCTTGCTTTCAGCAGTAATTACAGTGGTAGTCCAATAGTGACTCTCTGCTTCCTTCTTTCTTTCTATGTTTGTTGATTGGAATTCTGGTAAAGTCGACTTGTCTACTCTCCTTCACATATTTTTTCAGTTTTTATTTATAACAGTATGGATTGTTGGACATTTATTTGATTCTTTCGGTTATAGTCCATCATATCACTTACTTTATTGGTCACATGGTTCCATCATTGGTCCTTGAAAGCTTTCAGGTTTGATATGCCCCCATCTTTTTTTTTTCTTTTTTCTTTTTTTTTAGTATTGGTTTTGCCATGTATCAAAATGAATCCGCCACAGGTATACATGTGCTCCCCATCCTGAACCCTCCTCCCTCCTCCCTCCCCATACCGTCCCTCTGGGTCATCCCAGTGCACCAGCCCCAAGCATCCAGTATCGTGCATCGAACCTGGACTGGCGACTCGTTTCATATCACTTACTTTATTGGTCACATGGTTCCATCATTGGTCCTTGAAAGCTTTCAGGTTTGATATGCCCCCATCTTTTTTTTTTTTCTTTTTTCTTTTTTTTTAGTATTGGTTTTGCCATGTATCAAAATGAATCCGCCACAGGTATACATGTGCTCCCCATCCTGAACCCTCCTCCCTCCTCCCTCCCCATACCATCCCTCTGGGTCATCCCAGTGCACCAGCCCCAAGCATCCAGTGTCGTGCATCGAACCTGGACTGGCAACTTGTTTCATATATGATATTATACATGTTTCAATGCCATTCTCCCAAATCATCCCACCCTCTTCCTCTCCCACAGAGTCCAAAAGACTGTTCTATACATCAGTGTCTCTTTTGCTGTCTCGTATACAGGGTTATTGTTATCATCTTTCTAAATTCCATATATATGTGTTAGTATACTGTATTGGTGTTTTTCTTTCTGGTTTACTTCACTCTGTATAATAGGCTCCAGTTTCATCCACCTCATTAGAACTGATTCAAATGAATTCTTTTTAATGGCTGAGTAATACTCCATTGTGTATATGTACCACAGCTTTCTTATCCATTCGTCTGCTGATGGACATCTAGGTTGCTTCCATGTCCTGGTTATTATAAACAGTGCTGCGATGAACATTGGGGTACACGTGTCTCTTTCCCTTCTGGTTTCCTCAGTGTGTATGCCCAGCAGTGGGATTGCTGGATCATAAGGCAGTTCTATTTCCAGTTTTTTAAGGAATCTCCACACTGTTCTCCATAGTGGCTGTACTAGTTTGCATTCCCACCAACAGTGTAAGAGGGTTCCCTTTTCTCCACACCCTCTCCAGCATTCATTGCTTGTAGACTCTTGGATCGCGGCCATTCTGACTGGCGTGAAATGGTACCTCATAGTGGTTTTGATTTGCATTTCTCTGATAATGAGTGATGTTGAGCATCTTTTCATGTGTTTGTGAGCCATCTGTATGTCTTCTTTGGAGAAATGTCTATTTAGTTCTTTGGCCCATTTTTGATTGGGTCATTTATTTTTCTGGAATTGAGCTGTCAGAGTTGCTTGTATATTTTTGAGACCCATCTTTTAATATAATTTTTAGTACTTCTTTGCTTCCCTGGCTGCTGAGTGGTAAGGAATCCACCTGCCAGTGCAGGAGATATGGGTTTGATCCCTGGGTTGGGAATATCCCCTAGAGAGGGAAATGGCAATCCACTCCAGTATTCTTACCTGGGAAATCCCATGGATAGAGGAGACTGGTGGGCTACAGTCCATGGGGTCACAAAGAGTCAGACACTACTGAGTGACTAAACAACAATAGCACTTACTTTCTGGCACCACACAATACTCCAGGCTCATCTTTATTTATTTATTTATTGCTCCAACCCTAGAGTCAACCAGTTCTCCAAGGAGCCTTGGTTCCTTTCCCTGGAGAATGGTATGAGAAACCAACATCTGGGCAGTGGGTGTACTAATTAGCTTCTGGCCTGTCTCAGGAGAGAGAAATAGGTAATCTATACATATATGTATACTAGTTCATGCATATACACACCTCTATTTTTGTTTCTCTATCTATTTTTCTGTGTATGTGTATCTTTTTAAGACTTAAGTCAATATTGATACTTCTGACTCTAATCTGTCACCTGAGGATTCATTCCAATCCTCTTCCTTTCTTTATTTGCAATTTTTTTCTAAAATTGAGAAATTAGCTGTAATTACTTGCAACATATTTAGTTAGTATTTCCTCTAAGTATACAAACAATTTTGAAATTCCTAATGCTAGACTCTGTGACCAGAGAAGGCAATGGCACCCCACTCCAGTACTTTGCCTGGAAAATCCCATGGATGGAGGAGCCTGGTAGGCTGCAGTCCATGGGGTCTCTAAGAATCAGACATGACTGAGCGACTTCACTTTCACTTTTCACTTTCACGCATTGGAGAAGGAAATGGCAACCCACTCCAGTGTTCTTGCCTGGAGAATCCCAGGAATGGGGGAGCCTGGTGGCTGCCGTCTGTGGGATCACACAGAGTCGGACACAACTCAAGCGACTTAGCAGCAGCAGCAGACTCTGTGACAAACAAGTTTATCATCTAGAGTATAGTGTGTGTGTGTGTGTGTGTGTGTGTGTGTGTGCACTTATTTTTTACTTTAGTTTCACAGTATCCAATCTGAACATTTCCAAATCTTTTGGTAGATGATGTTGTAGGTAGTGTCATATGGTGGGTGTATATTACCTTTTAAGAAGCTGCCAAATGATTTCCCAAAATGACTATGCCATTTTGCTATTTCTACCACCAGCATTTGAGACTTCCAATTGATCTAGATCATTGCCAGCGCTTTGTATTGTCAGATTTTTAAAGTAAACTACCTAGACTCAAAATTTGAATTTAGCAGTATTACTTTGGCTACCTGATGCAAAGAGCTAACTCACTTGAAAAGACCCTGATGCTGGGGAAAATTGAGGGCAGGAGGAGAAGGGGACGACAGAGGATGAGACAGTTGGATGGCATCACAGACTCAATGGACATGAGTTTGGGTAAATTCCAGGAGTTGGTGATGAACAGGGAGGCCTGGAGTACTGCAGTCGATGGGGTCACAAAGAGTCGGACACGACTGAGCGACTGAACTGAACTGAACTGAATAGAATACCTGGTTCAATCAGAATTTCATGTAAATAAGTATTTTTTAGTATAAATATGTCCCCAGGATTACCTGGAACATATTTATACTGAAAACTCTTTATCTGATGTTTTGGGGGCTCTGTTTAGAGGCTACCTATTCTCAGACCTCAGCATAGGTCCAAAAGGATCAGAGCTCTTTGCCAAAATGTTCAAATATCCACAAAGAAAGGGGAGAACAAATTCAGAGGTTGTTGGGTGATCTGGAGGGATGTTTCTGTTAGGTATTTGCTCTAAGTAGAATTGTGTTGAAGTTGAATATATATATTTTTAAGTGGTGCAGAAAACATGAGTGCTTGGCTGGATCCACTTTCACCCAGTATGCAACCCAAGACTGGGTTCAGATCACAGAACAGCACATGACCAAGCCACTGTCCTGACGCGGAGTGCAGTGCAAGAGTTCAAGCCTGGCTGGCTTTTAAGCCGATTAGGATGTTGCTCTTTTTCTTTCTTTCTTTCTTTTTTTTTTTTTTTTTGCAGAAACGACATTTTATTTATTTATTTATTTATTTTTATTTTTTATTTATTTTTTAATTTTATTTTATTTTTAAACTCCACAATACTGCATTAGCCTTGCCAAATATCGAAATGAATCCACCACAGGCATACCCACGTTCCCCATTGTGAACCCTCCTCCCACCTCCCTCCCCTACCCTCCCTCTGGGTCGTCCCAGTGCACCAGCCCCAAGCATCCAGTACCGTGCATCGAACCTGGACTGGCGACTCGTTTCATACATGATATTATACATGTTTCAATGCCATTCTCCCAAATCTCCCCACCCTCTCCCTCTCCCACAGAGTCCATAAGACTGATCTATACATCGGTGTCTCTTTTGCTGTCTCGTACACAGGGTTATTGTTACCGTCTTTCTAAATTCCATAGGATGCTGCTCTTTTTCCCCCAGCAGATTACTTGGGGATTTCCTGAGAGGTTTCCTCTCAAAGTGACTTCCTCAGAGCTTTCTACTTCAAAGTAGGTCGTTATTCTTTTCAATAAGAGTAGCAAAGGGAGACAAGTCCAAGCCAAGGAAAGAGAGCTTACGAATAAGGGTCTTCTGGAATGCTGGCAGGCACTTAATAGATTGAAAGAACCTGTTATTATATTTCCTCTTATGTCTTTTTCAAAGACCAGGTGATAACAGCAAATACTTCTACAGCCTTATCCCTGTGCTAGGTGTTTGAGGCCCTTTATGTTTATTAACTCATGAAATCCTTAGGGCACACCTGCGAGGGAGGTGTTGCTATCATCTCCATTTTTCAGATAAGGTAACTGTGGCTCAAAAAGGTATAGCAGCCTGCTGGAGTTCTCAAGGCCAGCGAGTGGCAGGGCTGGGATCTGAATCCAGGCAGCTGGGCTCCAGAGTGTGGGCCTTTAACAGCCATACCTACAGCCTCACAGATTTGGTGGGATCCCCTTTCAAAGCTCTTTTCTCCTAGTTGGACATAGTGTTATTAGTCATTTCAGTTTTCTGAAGTATATTTCATGTTATCCTGAGCACTTGGTGAAGCAAGTGAATTTTGCCCTTCCTTGTGTTAATTGGCATCTAAGCAGATGATATTAAAGAGCACCCAGTTGGATACAGGTGTCTGAGGTCCAAAGTGAATCAGTGGATCAAACCCTCAGTGAACCCAAGAACAGATATCCACATGGCATCCCCGGGTATCGATCTAAGCCAGAGAGAGGGCTCTGGACTTACTGGAGAGGGGCCTGTAGCAAATGGTGCACTGAGTTCTCATCGTAGGTGACAAATCTTCCTAATGGCATTTCAAACTCATTGTTCTAAATGTAAATATTTTAATATTAATTTATTCTAATGCCATCTCAAGTGGATAGTGAACAATACCATTAACTGTATTAAAAAGAGGGAGAAAAATCATAGGCAAGTCCTCGAACATTCTCTACACTGGGAGTGAATCCAGGAGAGTAAATAAATTTTCAGCAAAACATTTCTTTTTCAGTTAGGTAATGATGATAGTCAAAATGAAAATGAGTATAAACGATTATTAAGTTTTTAGCATTTTGAGGAAGACAAGGCATGGTTGACCATTTCTCGGGAGTTTGAGTTTTGGCTCTCTGTGCAGCATAATAGCAGTGACTATTACCACGTATTTACTGTGCTTTATACAGATGATCTCATCTCATGCCTCTAACAACTGCATGATCGGTGCTGTTCATCCCTGTTTTAGAGACTGGGACAACTGAGGTTTCCAGGCTTAATGTGTAACTAAGTATTGAGACTGGGACATGCCTGATCCTGGGACCTGGACTCGTAACGATGGTCTCTGATGACAGGAGCTTGTTTGCACCATCAAGAAAATTAAGCAGCCACAGCAACATGGTTTTCTTCTTTCCCCAAAGAGAGATGGTGGAAAGTGGAACATGTAGTGTGACCCAGGGGTCTGGAACTGCAGGAAATGTGAGTGTCCCAGACAGTGCTGTGAGCCGGTGGGGCTGCCAGTGGCGTGAGTCCAGTGGATGTGGAGCTGAGCCTCCTTAGAGCTGCACTTTAGCTGAGGGCCCCAAAGTGACACCCAGAATGAGTGGCAAGCAGTTCCTCAGCGTCTAGTGCTGCTAAAGAGCCTGGCACAGCTCGCTTCTTTGGGCCATGGAGCTAAAACAGCCCAGAGAATGACCACAGTTTTCAGTTCCCCCTAAACATCAGACCTGTGTCCCCTCCTTTTATTGCCCCTTAGCCACAAACACACCCTTCAACATGCTGTCTGAAAAATAATGGGATTCCTTTAAGTATTTCTCCTTTAAAGTGAATAATAAAATAGGTCAAAATATATTTTTATAATATACACACACATATATAGAGTAAAAAACAATTTAAAAAATAAGTGACCTTGCAGTGTAAGGCTTACTTAGTAGAGGAAGCCAGAGGGGCTCTCAGGAGGAGGTGGGTCTCCTGTGGCTCCCGGGTGGGCCAGAAGCATGGATGAGGTCACCTGACAGAGCCTATCCCAGCCTCAGGCCCAGAACCTGGTCCTTCTGCACCCTTGCAGCCTTGGCCTGGCAATCACTTTTCTGCCACTGTCTCTTATGAAAACCAGTGCCTCCCACTGACCCCAACAACCCTGGACACCCACTGCACGTCTCAGCCACAAGTTCTGCTGGTCTGTTCCCCCAGCCTGCACCCTAGAGTGTGGCACATCATAATTATTGCCAGGCAACTCAGACCAGCTCTGCAGCAAACTCTCTTGCTACATGGTGGGCTGAATCCCGCTTCTCCAATGAGTGAACCCCTCCCAGTTTGTTCTTCCTTGGGTACTCCCCATCAGCCCTAAGGCCTCATATGGAGTTTCCTTGTATCTTCCAGTCATTTTTCATAGTTCTTTATGTTTAACTCCCTGTTTAACCCACTGTGCCTTTTAAAACCATTTCCTTATTCATTTATTTTTGGCTGCACTAGGGCTTTTCTCTAGTTGTGGTGCACAGCTTCTCATTGCTGTGGCTTCTCTTGGTGCAGAACATGGACTCCACAGCAGGAGGGTTTAGTAGTTGTGGTGCACAGGCTCAGTTGCTCCATGCCATGTGGAATCATCCGGGACCAGGGATCAAACTCATGTCCCCTGCATTGGCAGGTGGATTCTCAACCATGGACCTCCAGGGAAGTTGTAGTGTGTGGTTTTTATCATCTGATTAGACCTAAACCTGCTAAACCTGCCATAGGACAGCGTACTTGAACCGAATTATGCTATCATGATACCAAATTATGATATCATGGGTGCTAAAACAAAACTTCTGTATTTTCTAAAACTTATTTTGCTTTTTAATTTTATTTTCGGCTCTGCGGGTGGTTTTAAGAGCAAATTTTCTTCAATCTAATCTCAATTCATGTTGTATAAGATGTTAATAATTGTCAAGAAGCTTCAGTGGTTGTAACTAGGGTGCTTCCAGAATACTAGCTTATTATACCCTACCTTAAACCTTTGCCTACCAACTCTTACTGGGCAAAGTAGAAATTCTGCACAGCTTCTGATGCCTTCCATTACCTAGCCCTTGCCTCCCTTTTTGTCTTATCTCCTGCTGTTACAGCTGTGCACTTTATAGTCCATAAAAATTAAAGGCACGTATTCCCCTCTGCCTTTTTTTTCCCCCGGCTTCCAGGCCTTTGCCTGTATGGCGTGCACTTTTCCTGAAATGTGCTTCCCTCTACCCTGACTACATCCCACTTGGGGGTTTGTTGGGAAAGATTTAACCACCATCTCTCCAGGAGAGAAAAAGCTTGGTTTGTAGAGCTTGCTGATTTCTGAGGTGTGACTACTCAAACCATTGCTGATTTCAGGTTACCAATCGCATCATTAAGTGCAGAACTGGGAAGAAATGTATGTAATTGGCTTTGCAAGCCAGTGTGAGTGGCCTCAGCCCACCCTTGACTCCACTTATCTGCTTGAATAGCAAATCTTCCAGGAAGCCTTCTCTGACTGCAGCCTGCTGGCCACGCTCATGACACACTCCACATTTCTCTGCCATTACCCTTTTGTACACTGACATACTTTTCCATTTCTAAATCTGTTTCTTCCTCCATGAAGTCAGGGATCACAGGCTTTCCTCTGAGTTTTTGGCACCTAGCACAGTGCCTGGTACACAGTTATTACCTGATCCATGTTTATGGAATGAGTAAGAGTAGTTTTCCCTTGCCAAAATAAGGGATTTTTTTTCTCCTTCAGCTGGATTATATTGTCTACTGTTCTTAGCAGTGAGCCTTATCCAAACAACCTACTGAAGTGGCTCATCTGTACTTGTTGGTCATGAGCTGTGAAGGTTGGCTGGGAGAGAGTTTGGTCAGGATAGGAAATGGCTGGAGAGCTAGTTTCTCTAGCTGGCTTTTTGTGCCACAAAACCCCCAGATTTCAGTGTAGGGCAGTGCCACTAATTACAATGTCTGCTAACTTCATGCACTTGCTTTTTCCAATACCATGTCATCATATAGGCAGGCTGGATCTTGCAGTTGACTTTGCACTTTCTAAGCCTCAGATTTTTAAAACTTCCCCTTTAGTTTGCTTGTTCTCTGTACTCAACCTAAGCTCGGCCAGCAAATGCCAGTTGTACTCACATGGAAAATGTGAGTTACTAATGCAAGCTGGCATTAGCGAGACATATGTGAAGATACCTCATATTCAGAAATAACTAGTACTTCCTTTGGATCTTGCCAATAATGTAATCCACAATGGGCTTTCAGAGTTGAGGCTGACTCACTGGTGAAGCCACTTACCAGGAACTGGTTCCCCAGTCTGTGGAGTTGTGCCTGGTGCACCCCATCGCTGTAAAGCATCCACTTTCCTTACTTTGACGTTGGAGGCCCTCCATGCTCTGGCCTCAACCTTGTCATTGCTAAGATGTCTTTACCACAGGTGTGGCATCCTCAGGGCACACAAGGGAAATCAGCCTTGTCTTGACACAGACTTCAGGGTCAAGGTTGGAGAGAAGCCCTCCATTCTCACTTTGCTCTGGAGTGGGTGTTCTCAATCTTCATCACAGGACAGAATCACCTGGGATACTTTTTAAAAAAGCACACGGATGCCTGCTCTACCTACATTCTAAATCCGCTGCTCTTTGGTGGGGCTGGGCACTGGTATGGTTTAAGTCTCCTCTGATAGGTCTAACATGAAGCTGGAGTTGGCAACTGGGGCCTGCAGAGGAGTTCCTAACTGGCCCCAACACTTTGCTCTGTCTCTTCCAGCCATCCCTACTGCATTACATCATCAGATCCCTTCCAATCTCGTTTTGCTCTAAACCAGACTGTTTGCCACTCTGACAGTTCCCGTCTCCAGAGGACTGATCTGGAGCTTCCCATTTCCCATTTTTCATGCTTTGGGTAATCAGACCTGTCTCCTAGGTTCCCATCTTTCTCCTTATTAACCACCATCAGCCCTGACGTCAGTTATAAGTGGACAAAAGTAAAAACCCAGTTTGTGTCTCATCCCGCACCTGGAATAGATGATTGCTGTAATTCAGTCAAGACGTTCAAGAAATGTTTCTTGAGTGCAGAGGGCACACCAGTTCCTGGGCTAGCCCTCGGCTTATGTAGACGAGTAAGAATGCTTGATTCCTGCTTTCGTGGAACTCACCCTTGAGAAGGGGACAGATACAAAGCACAGGGGTATTAGCATACAGCGCTGTGACTGGAGGGGTGGGAGAGGGGTGGGTGCCCCTGGAGTGCTTGGAAGTGGCACAGTCCTGTTGTTGATTCCTGCTGTTATAGTTGCTTTGAAACTTTTGAATTTATATTGGTGTCAAGCTGATTAAGAATGCTGTGATAGTTTCAGGTGCACAGCCAAAGGACTAAATCATAAATGTGCGTGTATCCATTCTCCCCCAAACTCCCCTCCAGGGCTTCCTTGGTGGCTCAGTCGGTAAAGAATGCGCCTGCAACACAGGAGACACAGGTTCAATCCCTGGGTCAGGAAGATCTGCTGGAGAAGTAAATGGCAACCCAGTCCAGTATTCTTGCCTGGAAAATCCTGTGGACAGAGGAGCCTGGCAGGCTACAGTCCAAGGGGTCACAAGAGTAAGACACGACTTAGCAAAGAAACCACCACCATTCTCCCCCAAACTCCCCTCTCATCCAGGCTGCCACATAGATTGAGCAGAGTTCCCTGTGCTGTACAGTAGGCCCTTGCTGGTTCTTTGTTTTAAAAAAATCTGCTGCTGATTTTTTAAGCATGATGTCTCTCTTAGAAATTGAGGAAGCAATCCAAATGATCTCACAGAAGCATTCCATAATAAAGTCAAACCCTGAATCTTTTCCTCAGCTTTAAAAATCTGACTTCAACAATTAAACTGGGAGATGAAAGGGAAAACAATTATTTTAAGTGCATTAGGAATTATTTTTTGGTGCTAGAGGTAACTTCTTTATTGAAATATGTTAGTTTCAGGTGTACTACACAATGACTTGATATTTACATACATGATAAAATGATCACCATGGTAAGTCTAGTGGCGATCTGACCCCCAACGTTATTACAGTATTATTGACCATATTCATTATACTATACATTCCATCCCCAGGACATATTTATTATTTAACTGGAGATTTGTACTTCTTAATAACCTTCATCTCTTTCATCCAACCTCTGTGAGCCTCCCTCAGTTCAGGTCAGTTCTGTCACTCAGTCGTGTCCAACTCTTTGTGACCCCATGAACTGCAGCACACCAGGCCTCTCTGCCCATCACCAATTCCCGAAGTCCACCCAAACCCATGTCCATTGATTCAGTGATACCTTTAATCAAACCATCTCATCCTCTGTTGTCCCCTTATTCTCCTACCCTCAATCTTTCCCAGCATCAGGTCCTTTTCAAATGAGTCAGCTCTTTGCATCAGGTGGACAAAGTACTGGAGTTTCAGCTTCAACATCAGTCCTTCCAATGAGCATCCAGGACTGATCTCCTTTAGGGTGTACTGGTTGGATCTCCTTGCAGTCCAGTGGACTCTCAAAAGTCTTCTCCAACACCACAGTTCAAAAGCATCAATTCTTCGGCACTCAGCTTTCTTCACAGTCCAACTTTCACATCCATACACGACCACTGGAAAGACCATAGCCTTGACTAGACGGACCTTTATTGACAAAATAATGTCTCTGCTTTTCAATATGCTATCTAGGTTGGTCATAACTTTCCTTCCAAGGAGTAAGCGTCTTTTAATTTCATGGCTGCAGTCACCATCTGCAGTGATTTTGGAGCCCCCAAAAATAAAGTCTGACACTGTTTCCACTGTTTCCCCATCTATTTCCCATGAAGTGATGGGACCAGATGCCATGATCTTTGTTTTCTGAATGTTGAGCTTTAAGCCAACTTTTTCACTCTCTTCTTTCACTTTCATCAAGAGGCTTTTTAGTTCCTCTTCACTTTCTGCCATAAGGATGGTATCATCTGCATATCTGAGGTTATTGATATTTCTCCTGGCAATCTTGATTCCAGCTTGTGCTTCTTCCAGCCAAGTGTTTCTCATGATGTACTCTGCATAGAAATTAAATAAGCAGGGTGACAATACACAGCCTTGACGTACTCCTTTTCCTATTTGGAACCAGTCTGTTGTTCCGTGTCCAGTTCTAACTGTTGCTTCCTGATCTGTATATAGGTTTCTCAAGAGGCAGGTCAGGTGGTCTGGTATTCCCATCTCTTGAAGAATTTTCCACAGTTTATTGTGATCCACACAGTCAAAGGCTTTGTCATAGTCAGTAAAGCAGAAATAGATGTTTTTCTGGAACTCTCTTGCTTTTTCCATGATCCAGTGGATGTTGGCAATTTGATCTCTGGTTCCTCTGCCTTTCTAAAACCAACTTGAACATCTGGAAGTTCACGATTCACATATTGCTGAAGCCTGGCTTGGAGAATTTTGAGCATTACTTTACTAGCGTGTGAGATGAGTGCAATTGTGCGGTAGTTTGAGCATTCTTTGGCATTGCCTTTCTTTGGGATTGCAATGAAAACTGACCTTTTCCTGTCCTGTGGCCACTGCTGAGTTTTCCAAATTTGCTGGCATATTGAGTACAGCACTTTCACAACATCATCTTTCAGGATTTGAAATAGCTCAACTGGAATTCCATCACCTCCACTAGCTTTGTTCGTAGTGATGCTTTCTAAGGCCCACTTGACTTCCCATTCCAGGGTGTCTGGCTCTAGGTGAATGATCACACCATTGTGATTATCTGGGTCATGAAGATCTTTTTTGTACAGTTCTTCTGTGTATTCTTGCCACCTCTTCTTAATATCTTCTGCTTCTGTTAGGTCCATACCATTTCTGTCCTTTATCAAACCCATCTTTGCGTGAAATGTTCCCTTGGTATCTCTAATTTTCTTGAAGAGATCTCTAGTCTTTCCCATCTTGTTGTTTTCCTCCATTTCTTTGCATTGATCCCTGAAGAAGGCTTTCTTATCTCTCCTTGCTATTCTTTGGAACTCTGCATTCAGATGCTTATCTTTCCTTTTCTCCTTTGCTTTTCGCTTCTCTTCTTTTCGCACCTATTTGTAAGGCCTCCCCAGACAGCCATTTTGCTTTTTTCATTTCTTTTGCATGGGGATGGTCTTGATCCCTGTCTCCTGTACAATGTCACGAACCTCCGTCCATAGTTCATCAGGCAATCTATCAGATCTAGTCCCTTAAATCTATTTCTCACTTCCACTGTATAATCATAAGGGATTTGATTTAGGTCATACCTGAATGGTCTAGTGGTTTTCCCTACTTTCTTCAATTTAAGTCTGAATTTGGCAATAAGGAGTTCATGATCTGAGCCACAGTCAGCTCCGGGTCTTGTTTTTGCTGACTGTATAGAGCTTCTCTATCTTTGGCTGCAAAGAATATAATCAATCTGATTTCAGTGTTGACCATCTGGTGATGTCCATGTGTAGAGTCTCCTCTTGTGTTGTTGGAAGATGGTGTTTGCTATGACCAGTGCATTTTCTTGGTAAAACTCTACTAGCCTTTGCCCTGCTTCATTCTGTATTCCAAGGCCAAATTTGCCTGTCACCCCAGGTGTTTCTTGACTTCCTACTTTTGCATTCCAGTCCCCTATAATGAAAAGGACATCTTTCTTGGGTGTTAGTTCTAAAAGGTCTTGCAGGTCTTCATAGGACCATTCAACTTCAGTTTCTTCAGCGTTACTGGTTGGGGAATAGACCTGGATTACTGTGATATTGAATGGTTTGCCTTGTAAACGAACAGAGATCATTCTGTCCTTTTTGAGATTGCATCCAAGTACTGCATTTCAGACTCTTTTGTTGACCATGATGGCTATTCCATTTCTTCTAAGAAATTCCTGCCCACAGTAGTAGATATAATGGTCATCTGAGTTAAATTCACCCATTCCAGTCCATTTTAGTTTGCTGATTCCTAGAATGTTGATGTTCATTCTTGCCATCTCCTGTTTGACCACTTCCAATTTTCCTTGATTCATGGACCTGACATTCCAGGTTCCTATGCAATATTGCTCTTTACAGCATGGGACCTTGCTTCTATCACCAGTCACACCCACAGCTGGGTATTGTTTTTGCTTTGGCTCCATCCCTTCATTCTTTCTGGAGTTATTTCTCCACTGATCTCCAGTAGCATACTGGGTACCTACCGACCTGAGGAGTTCCTCTTTCTGTATCCTATCATTTTGCCTTTTCATACTGTTCATGGGGTTCTCAAGGCAAGAATACTGAAGTGGTTTGCCATTCCCTTCTCCAGTGGACCACATTCTGTCAGACCTCTCCACCATGACCTGCCCATCTTGGGTGGCCCCACACAGCATGGCTTAGTTTCATTGAGTTAGACAAGGCTGTGGTCCGTGTGATTAGATTGACTAGTTTTCTGTGATTATGGTTTGTGTGTCTGCCCTCTGGTGCCTCTCGCAACAGCTACCGTCTTACTTGGGTTTCTCTTACCTTGGACATGGGGTATCTATCTCTTCACGGCTGCTCCAGCAAGGCACAGCCGTTGCTCCTTACCTTGGACTAGGGGTATCTCCTCACCACCGCCCCTCCTGACCTTGAACGTGGAGTAGCTCCTCTCAGCCCTCCTGCGCCCAGGAAGCCACCGCTTCTTGGCCTTAAGATTACAGGAAATTAAAAAATCATTTTGATTATATTTTACTCTTGTTACATAGAATAATGTTAGGATGATTTATAAGAGATTTTCAAGCATGAAGCACATTATGAAGGGTAAATTTGGAGAAATGGAAAGGAAATATGACTTTAAGGAGGGAAAAGAACATTAAGTGTTCCTACTGTTAAAAGATCATTCACATGTTTTAAAATTTTGGGTGATGGTAAATATTGCTATGGTATCTATAATTCTTTGGATGCATATACAAGCATTAAACAATTTTTTGTTCTAGATTGACTACATGCTAGAATTACATTCTTTACAACAATTTAGGCAAAAAGAAACTTTACAATTTAATAGAGAAAAATATATGAACATATATATGTATATATATATATATATATATATATATATATATGAGAGAGAGATGAGAAACTTTAGATTTCATCTTTGAAAAGTTTAAGAGAGTATGTAGTTTTCCAGAAATGTTTGACAAGATACATGAGTAAACATAGGTGCCTCACTTATAATAAATCATGAATGAAGGAACACTGGGTGAATGAATAAAGGAACAAATAAGTGCATCAGCAACTGAAAGGCAAAAGTCCCTCCTAGGATAAATAGGAACAACATTCTGAATCTCTCTGCTCAGGTTGTTTCTCAGCTTCTCCACTTGGGGAAATATGCATATGGAAAATGGAAAAGGCCAACATGGCCCTGATATGGGAGCCCAGATCAGGAGCCAGCCCAAGTCTCTCGTTTGCCTTCATTTTAGAATGACCTGTGACTGACTGACTGACTGACTTGTAATGCCTTTCCTTAAAGCCCAGTATCTTGTTTTTATTTTTTCATCTGTGCAATGGATTTAGAAGTTTCAAATGAATGGCAGTTGGAATATTCATTTTATCTTTTGGAGGGATACACCTGTGGCTTAATAGAACAAAACTGTCTTAGAAAAAGAAGATGTGTGTTGATGTAATGGTTTGCTAGTAACTGGTTGCATGATGTTTATCAAATGCCTTACGTCTCTCCACTTCAGTCTCCTCGTGTGTAAGAAGTGAATGGTGATAACATGAGCCTTAGATGAAAGCATGCATGTAAATGTGCTTTGCACATTATAAGCCATCAGTACATGTTGAAGCTAATGCTGAAATATCAGGTGGCCGTGAACCCTGGTATATCCACGTCTTCCTGCCCTAAGGGTTGCCTGTCAGTTTGCCGTGAACTAAACTAGTTGGCCATTTAGGGCTGCACACAGGACCTTCCATCCTAAGGCAAGTATGTGGAACATTTGATGGTCACACATGGAGGTACTCCCCCTTCACTTCCACAGCTGTGATTCTTCTAAGCTTCCCACTACTTATAGCATGTGTTTTCATCCTTGCCTCAGGGGGAGACACATTTGCAGCTAGTTCATCTATAGAATCTATGAAAGTGGTCACACTCAAGCATTTCCATGTATTATATAAATTGTAAAACACAGACACCATAGCTTCATGCCAGAGTGTTTCCTGAATCTGCTGTCTTGGGGGAGTGTACAGTACTGGCTGACATTCCAACCAACTGAATTACAAAGTGAGCAGCACGTGTGCATGCACACACACATACACACAGACACACATACACACACACAAGATGATTTCTTTATAGCTCTCTGGCACCAAACCAGTGGTAGTTCACCTGACATTTTGTCAACAGTGGAGATCAACTGAGAAATTTAAATGCTTGTACCAAGTACCTAATAATATTGTAAAGTAATTAGCCTCCAATTAAAATAAATAAATTTAAATTTAAAAAAAAGATAAGATTTTGTCTATTGCTGAAACATTGATGAATAAAGGACCGTGCCTGTGGTTGCAGAGTCGAATCAGGTTAAGTGGCATTAGAGCTGCTTCTACACTGGTGTCACCAGCGTTTAAAATCAGGACTGCTCACTGAGCTCTTAATACATTTATACCTAATAGGAGTGATGAATTTTAAAATGAGTTTTTTGATGCTCTCTAGAGAGTAAACCCTCAAGCCATATTTCTATAAAGATTAAGATCTTATTCCAGACCCCAATTAAACTAAAGGAAATTATGGTTGCAGAGAAACAGAGAGGAGGATCCAGGTCTCGCAGTGTGCCAAACATACACTTTTCCCAGATCTCATCTCACTGTTTCTCACAGCATCACTGTGGCTCGGGTGTCGTTCCTTCCATTTCACAGTGAAAACACCAAGGTTCAGGGAAGTTAAATTCAGCACCACAACATAAGTCCATGTCTGTCTGAAACAAAGCATTCTTTCCCCTTCAAGCCTTTAACTCTGACCCTGGCTCAGGAAGATGGACACTCAAAAAATAGGGGCTGTGGAGGTAATGTTAGTGTTTATGTATCCACAGACCCAGAGCGGCAGTTCTCTGGCTGCATGTTAAAATCACCTGTTCGAGGGTTCACACTCCTGACTTGTAAGAGAGCTCTTAGAGCAGATTTCTCAACTTTCAGAATCACCTGGTGGTTTGTTCAAACAGATTTCTGGGCCCTGCCTCCAGAGTTTCTGATCCTTTAAGCCTGGAGTTAGCCTGAGAATCTGCACTTTTAGTACATTTCCTGGTGCTGATGGTCAGGGCCCTCACTTTGGGAACTACTGTCTCAGGGCATTGTTTCTCAAAGTGTAGTTCCCGCCCAGAGTATTTCAGTTCAGAATTACTTAGGAACTCAAAAGCAGGCTCAAATGCAGGCTCAGTCTTGGGGGCTGGGCACTAGGGAATCTTTTAACCAAGTCTTCCAGGTGATTCTTCAGCTCACTGAAATGTGAGAACAGTCATCTGGTTGATTTTTAACCTGCCTCATCTCATACACAACCTGGCTGTTAAATTCCATCTCATTTTGAGTGACAACCACACAACTGGCCATTTGTGGTTGTTGTAACTTGTCTTCCGGTTTATTTAAAATGCCCATAAGGGATCTCTTAGTCATGCTTTATAAATAAAAACAAAAAAAGAAAAATAGTGACTTAAAAAGAAAAAACGTCTCAGTTGTCCAGTTTCCACTTCTTTGTCAGGGGAAAGAGGCCTGGCTGATGAGGTGCTGTTTCATGCTTCCCCACTTAAGTGGAATCGGGAGAAGAAGTCTCCTCTCCTTTCTCCTCTGCTCCTTCCTTATTTTACCTGTAGCTATTCAGTTTCATCAGCCCC
Source organism: Bos indicus (assembly GCF_029378745.1). NCBI lineage: Eukaryota > Metazoa > Chordata > Mammalia > Artiodactyla > Bovidae > Bos > Bos indicus. The sequence continues at coordinate 33,387,192 of NC_091789.1, read as the reverse complement.
AGTGAAAATGCAGCTCAGGCTTGGAGTTTTTTTTTGTTTTTGTTTTTAATTTTATTTTATTTTTAAGCTTTACATAATTGTATTAGTTTTGCCAAATATCAAAATGAATCCACCACAGGTATACATGTGTTCCTCATCCTGAACCCTCCTCCCTCCTCCCTCCCCATACCATCCCTCTGGGTCGTCCCAGTGCACTAGCCCCAAGCATCCAGTATCGTGCATCGAACCTGGACTGGCATCTCGTTTCATACATGATATTTTACATGTCTCAATGCCATTCTCCCAAATCTTCCCACCCTCTCCCTCTCCCATAGAGTCCATAAGACTGTTCTATACATCAGTGTCTCTTTTGCTGTCTCGTACACAGGGTTATTGTTACCGTCTTTCTAAATTCCATATATATGCGTTAGTAAACTGTATTGGTGTTTTTCCTTCTGGCTTACTTCACTCTGTATAATAGGTTCCAGTTTCATCCACCTCATTAGAACTGATTCAAATGTTTAAAGGGGGTGGCCACTGGGAGCTTGGATTTCATCTGGGAAGCAGGGTCACCACTGGCTTTCTCAGAGCTGGAAAGCAACCACAGAAAGTGCACTCAGAGGTCAAGGGCCAGCAAACCTGGCTAGTGGTGGATGCGCCCTGAAGAGATGCAGGTGGTTCACCGCCCCTGCCCCTCAGCTGTGCTCCCGAGGGAAGCCTGCGGCCAAGAACAGCATTTATAGCCTCCTCGGCCGGCTGGTTCCTCCCTGAGGAGCCCAGCCTGCAGCTGACGAGACAGGGGAAGGTCGGCAGGCTAGGTGGAGGAGGCCCAGCTGGCCTCCCTGAAGAGTTGCAGACATTAGACCCAGACAGCTGAGGTTACAGTCACAATGGGATCTCCAAGAGGGGGAAATGAAGGTCATGGGAAAAGATTTCCCATTGTTCTTCCCTGGGTCCAAAACAAGCCGTTTGCCCAAGAGAAGCCCACCATGGGGAGGCCCCGCCACCATCTGCAGAACTTGCTTGTAATCATTCTTGCCAATAGTTGGGGCAGGCAGGTCCATGTAGCCCCCTCAGTCCCTGCTTCTAATGCCCAGCCCTGCCCAGAAGTCCTCATCTGGAAACCAGCGTCCTCTTCCAGATTCTTAATGCAAACCTGTCAGCAGAAACAATGGCCCTTTTTCTCTCGTATCCTTGGTTTAGGCCTTTGGGTTACAAAAGAAGGTGGAGGTGACACAGCTGTCAGGGTAGTTACATTGGGCCAAGTGGACAGCCCCATTTGCTCAGATGACTTTGGGGTTGCAGAGGCAGGGCCATTGTCCCCACTCGTGCAGAAGAGTAAAGATTAGGGAGATCATGAAATACCTTTTCAGTATTTACAGGACTGTGTTCCATACACAGCTTCTCAGCACACAGCTTCTAGGTGAAATTGTTAATTCTCCAGGGGAAAACCAAGAAAACAGCAAATGTTCCAGAAAAGGTTTCACTTCCTAACTGGCAGTGAGCCTGAGATCAAAGCCTATTACTCGGAGCCACAGATGGAATTCCTGCAGGAGACATAGGCTGTCCTATTGTTCGGCCCAGGGTCACTGTGTGTGGACCAAGTGGGGGCCCCTCTGTAGCCAAATCGGGGACTGGTAGGCCATTTTCTCCATGAGCTTGACTAGCATCCTATCTGTACAAAGAGGGGACCTGGAAGCCTCACAATGGGTGTAATTTCAGGAACCCTTCCTGAAAGCAGAAGGCAATTTATATTTTCAGTCAGCTCAGTTCAGTCGCACAGGCATGTCCGACTCTTTGCGACCCCATGAATCGAAGCAGGCCAGGCCTCCCTGTCCATCACCAACTCCTGGAATTTACCCAAACTCATGTCCATCGAGTCGGTGATGCCATCCAGCCATCTCATCTTCTGTTGTCCCCTTCTCCTCCTGCTGCCAATCCTTCCCAGCATCAGGGTCTTTTCCAGTGAGTCAATTATTCGCATGAGGTGGCCAAAGTACTGGAGTTTCAGCTTCAGCATCAGTCCTTCCAATGAATACCCAGGACTGATCTTCTTTAGGATGGACTGGTTGGATCTCCTTGCCATCCAAGGGTCCTCTCCAACACCACAGTTCAAAAGCATCAATTCTTCAGCGCTCAGCTTTCTTCACAGTCCAACTCTCACATCCACACATGACCACTGGAAAAACCATAGGCTTGACTAGATGGACCTTTGTTGGCAAAGTAATGTTTCTGCTTTTTAATATGCTATCTAGGTTGGTCATAACTTTCCTTCCAAGGAGTAAGCGTCTTTTAATTTCATGGCTGCAGTCACCATCTGCAGTGATTTTGGAGCCCCCAAAAATAAAGTCTGCCACTGTTTCCACTGTTTCCCCATCTAATTCCCGTGAAGTGATGGGACCAGATGCCATGATCTTAGTTTTCTGGATGTTGAGCTTTAAGCCAACTTTTTCATTCTCCTCTCTCACTTTCATCAAGAGGCTATTTTAGTTCCTCTTCACTTTCTGCCATAAGGATGGTGTCATCTGCATATCTGAGGTTATTGACATTTCTCCCGGCAATCTTGATTCCAGCTTGTCATTCTTCCAGCCCAGCGTTTCTCATGATGTACTCTGCATAGAAGTTAAATAAGCAGAGTGACAATTTATATTTTAGTTTTCCTTTTTTTAAGGGGAAGTGGGTCAGAGTGGAATGACAGAGGCAGAGGCAGTTGAAGTCAGTGTAAGGGCTGGAGCTGGGCACATGGGAATGACAATAACCAACTGTTAGCTTGCACTCTCCAGTTGCCTGCACAGTGCTGAGCGCTTTCTGGATGCTTTTTTAATCCTCCCAGTTGTCCAAGGAGGTAGGTGCAGCTACACTCCCTCTTTTAGAGCAGAGAATACTGAGGCCTAGTGAAGCAGGAGGGCTTGCTTGGATGGATGGGGGTGGCAGAGCTGGCATTCCAGCCACTCCCTCCCCAGGAGCCCAGGCCCTCCAGGGCTCTGCCCAGGCTCCCCAACTCAGAGTCTGATCTCCCCTAGGAGCTCTTCTTGCTGCAGGCGCTTCCTAGCATCCCACTGGCAGGGAGGTGGGGCTCGGCATCCCCCTGAGAGCCTGTTCTAGGCATAGGGTCTTGGGCCAGCCCCGGGCTCCTCAAGGCCTCCCTTGTCCCATTCCTGCAGGTGCCCACATACCCTGCGACTTTCCACTGGACGCGGGCTCCTGGTCAGCTCCCTCTCTGGGAGCTGTGCAACTGGGATGACTTTGGGGACACTCTATGTGAATTCAATTCATGCTGGCGCATGTCATTGGAAGTGTTTTGCCCAACTCTTGGTTGCAGTGGGGTGGGTCAGGAAGAGGGAGCTGAAAGCAGAAAAGGCAGCTGGCAAATACCTTCTCCCCGACCCCAGACCACCATGGAGGACAGTGATGCTGTACTGGTGTCATCTGGGTTGTGCAGTTGCCCTTCTTCAGTGGGTACTGGTGGTGGGGACCAAATGTGCACAGTGTGGAAGGGGCATGGCCGCAGCCGAAGTTATACTGTATGGGACTGAAGCTCTCTTCAGTCTGGGGGGATAACCACTATGTATGCTTTTCGTCAGATGGCAGATAAGGCTGTAAGTTTCAGAAAAAGCTTCTCCTTTCTGGATTCCTCACGGCTTTTCTATTTTCCAAGTCACCTAGACAAGATTCTCTTCCTTGTTGATTGTTATATCCCTGGGATTCAGCACAGCTCCTAGCATATGATGGGTGATTAATTAATACCCATCCACTTAATAGCCATCCATTAATTGAATAGCTAATCGAATCAGTGAATCCATGAACCACTGATGGTGGTCCTGGATTCCTAAAGTTAACCAAAGAGCATGACACTAGGATCTTCTCTGGGTTTTAAAAAAGAGGAATGGTACTTTCAGAAGTTTGTGACGTGTGTCAATTGAGGTCTTGCAAGACGCAGTCACTGGAATTAAAAGTGCAGGTTTTATACATATTTCAATGCCATTCTCCCAAATCATCCCACCCTCTCCCTCCCCCGCAGAGTCCAAAAGACTGTTCTATACATCAGTGTCTCTTTTGCTGTCTCATATACAAGATTATAGTTACCATCTTTCTAAATTCCCTATATATGTATTAGTATACTGTATTGGTGTTTTTCTTTCTGGCTTACTTCACTCTGTATAATATATGAAATGAGTCGCCAGTCCAGGTTCGATGCACGATACTGGATGCTTGGGGCTGGTGCACTGGGACAACTCAGAGGGATGGTATGGGGAGGGAGGAGGGAGGAGGGTTCAGGATGGGGAACACATGTATACCTGTGGCAGGTTCATTTTGATATATGGCAAAACCAATACAATATTGTAGAGTTAAATAAAATAAAATTAAAAAAATGAAATAAATAAAAGTGTAGGTTTATGGGGGTGAGGGCACCTGTGAAAAGTAGAACAGGAGGCAGAAGGATGGGGTGGGGAAGAGCACTCTGCATATCCCACACGGCCAGAGGAAAGGGAGGGATAGGCAGGAGTGTGAGGCCCAGTGGCTCCCCTGGCTGGAGGCCGGTCAGCAGATTTCAAGGCTCCATCTGCAGTGATTTTGGAGCCCCCAAAAATAAAGTCTGACACTGTTTCCACTGTTTCCCCATCTATTTCCCATGAAGTGATGGGACTAAATAGGACTAGAATTCTGGAACTGTGATATGCAGATTGGAAATCACCAGCCACGGGTGACTATTTAAATTAATTAAAATTAGATAAAATTTAAATTTCTCTTCCTCAGTCACATTCGTCACATTTCAAGTGCTCAGTAGCCACAGGTGGTGAGCGGCTACCCTATTAGCACAGATTTAGAATCTTTGCATCCTTCCAGTAACTACAAGACAGTTGATTGTAGGCAGGAGTATTGGATTAATTAACAAATCCTGGGCCAGCACTGAGCAGTATAAAACAAAGCTTTGATAACAAATTCTTCCTCTGGCTGATTTATAATTCACTATAATAGTAGTAGAATTCCTAGGGATAAAATGACTTCGGAGCACTTAAATAGCCCTTTGTTTAAGTGTCTATGACTTCCAACAAATCTGTGAGCTGTGAGTTCTTCCAGAACAGGGGACGCGTGTTAGCTTTCTGTCTCCCAGGCTTGAATTTGTATCTGGTGCAGAAAGGACTCAAAAAAAAAAAAATTGGGATAATGAATAAATAAGTGCTTGGAAACATCATTTCATTTCTTCTGTTGCTAATTATAACTATCAGGCTCACAAATTATATTCTGAGATATACCTTTTTTTTTAACCTATTCTTTTTTTTATGCTCTGTATTCTGAGAACATGAAAGAAAGAAAAAGTTAAAAATGAAATAAAAATTCATTTGAATGAAAATATGAGAAATCTCTGTTGGGGGGACACAGAAAGAAAGGCTCCCCAGGGAGCCCATGTGGGTTTAGTGGAGGCCTTACCCTGGCGGTAGCATGGCCCTAGTCACCTTTCTTGTGGAGTTGGCAGGAGCTGACATGGGGCATCCTGACTTTGGAGGCCACAGGTGGCCTGTCCCTGGGTCAAGGAAGGAAGCACAAACTGCAGAAAGTCAGCTTCCTAGCCCTTTCCTTCCCTGGAGGGACCGCTGCCAGGGCCCTGAGATGCTTATCTATTCTCTGAAGATCTGTGGAGTGAGGTCATCCAGGAAGTTGAATCCCTTTGATACAATTATCTCTGCGTCCTTGGCTCTTTGTTCCTGTGGAGAATGACTGGTGACTCCTATGCTTCTTACGTGGTCAGAACAGCTGTTGTGAGGCAGGATGCTAGGTGTGGGTGTGTGTCCTTCATGAGCTATCAGGATGGGGGCCGGTGGATGCAGGTGGGCTCCCCCAGGAAAGCACACACAAGCTGCAACAGAGGAGAGAGAGGGGAGAGGAGAACTTGATGGGTGGTGGGGGATCTGTCTCTCTGTCTGTTTCTTTCTCTCTTTCACACACACACACAGACACACACACATATGTGCATGTAGACACATTCACCATGACAAAGCCCAGAGTGTTTCCTCTTCAATTCATCTCAGTTGACAACTGCTGCTGCTGCTGCTGCTAAGTCGCTTCAGTCGTGTCTGACTCTGTGAGACCCCAGAGACGGCAGCCCACCAGGCTCCCCCGTCCCTGGGATTCTCCAGGCAAGAACAATGGAGTGCGTTGCCATTTCCTTCTCCAATGCATGAAAGTGAAAAGTGAAAGTGAAGTCGCTCAGTCGTGTCCGACTCTTCACGACCCAATGGACTGCAGCCCGCCAGGCTCCTCCATCCATGGGAGTTTCCAGGCAAGAGCACTGGAGTGGGGTGCCATTGCCTTCTCCAGTTGACAACTAGTTAGACCAGTTCTAAGGGCTCACTTTTCCTGAAGGGGTAGGGGTGGGTGATTTTGGGGAATGAGATTTCTCCACAGCCCTGAGCCCATCTTTTGCTCTTATATCTGGACACCTTTTCTATTCAGTAAGAATCCTCCTGTGTAACAGGCCCCAGATACCCACAACTTGTGCCCTCTTTCCTACATAAGCTTCCCCTCCCCAAAAGCAGAGACATTACTTTGCCAACAATGGTCCATCTAATCAAAGGTATGGTTTTTCCAGTTGTCATGTATGGATGTGAGAATTGGACTATAAAGAAAGCTAAGCGTTGAGGAATTGATGCTTTTGAACTGTGGTGTTGGAGAAGACTCTTGAGAGTCCCTTGGACTGCAAGGAGATCCAACCAGTCCATCCTAAAGGAGATCAGTCCTGAATATTCATTCAAAGGACTGATGCTGAAGCTGAAACTCCAATATTTTGGCTACCTGATATGAAGAAGTGACTCATTTGAAGACTCTGTTGTTAGGAAAGATTGAACGTGGGCGGAAAAGGGGACGACAGAGGGTGAGATGGTTGGATGGCATCACCAACTAAATGGACATGAGTTTGAGTACACTCTGGGAGTTGTGATGGACAGGGAGGCCTGGCATGCCGCAGTCTATGGGGTTACAAAGAGTCGGACATGACTGAGCAACTGAACTGAACTGAAACTGGCTCACCCTCACCTGTCCTTGACTTGTCCTCACCAGGAATAACTCGTTTAGGTCTTTCACTATTCTGAGGTTCCCTTCCCTTCCTGTCCTGTTTTTCTGGCTTCCATCCTCCTATTGATCACTGAAATATGCTCTGAGCCATCCGGCAGCATTTGTTGGCAGGAACAGCAGGTCTGAGGGTTGAAGCACTTTTATGTTAGAGCTCATGAAGCAACCTGAAGTCCTTAGCATTCAGGGAGTGATGAGAGCATTTCTCTAGAAAGAGACAAAGCTGCCATTGTATGTGTATGTGTGTATGTAAATGAGGTTCATATAATATGCAATCCATAGCAGAATAACAAGCTAGAATAGTGACTTGTCCATTGAAAATCATGAAGGGACAGTTTCTTCTTTCCCTTAGTTGGGTGGGGGAAGGGGGAACAAGAGTTGTGGATATTTGCAGTTCGGGGCTGCCTAGCATCTGTCCTCCCTTCCTCTTGGGAGTGTTTTCCCAGTCTTCACTCAGATGCTGTGGAAGCCAAGGCCAGGGAAGGAAACACATGACAGCACTCCAGGGTTTAGTGAAGGGGCTGGTTACACAGATGGGGTGGGCAGGGGGCAGGGAGCTCTAGGAGGCAGGTACCAGTGGCAGCTGTTACCACCCCTGGGCCTGGGGGTGAGGAAGGGAACGGCCAGAGCTGGAAGGGTGGGGGCACCCTCCAGGGGATGTCCCTCCAGAGGAACACAGCACAGCAGGGAGTGAGCTGGGGGGACAGTCACCCCGCCGTGTTCTCTGCCCACCTTCGGATCTTTCGCTGGTGTTGCTGGGGTCAAATCCAACTAGAAGCCAGGGAACAGGACAGCTGGGGTGGTGTGCATTGTGGAGAGTGTGCCCCTGAGGGCACAGAGCAGATCAGAGGTGGATGCGGGGTGAGGGTGAAGCAGGGCCCAAGCATCATGCCTCTCCCAGCAGCCCCTGTGCTCTAGAAGAGGAGCCTCCACCCCCAGACACATCTCCTCAGGCTCTGTCAGCTAATCCCCAGCCAGAAGATCCACTCCTGGTCACAGTGCCTAGTTCAGGACACAACACCCAATTTAGGCCAATTAGTCAATTTTTTATTTTTTCTAGAGACTTTTAGAAAAGAAGACGCTTTATTTTTAAGAGAGCTACCGGGAGAGATTTTTTCCATTACTGCTGGACATAGACAAGGGAACACACAGCCAGTTTGCAACCTTAGCTGCTTCCAGCCAGTTTGCAAACATGCAGGGAGTCAGCTTTAAGGAGGTACCACAGGAAACAAGATAAGAAGAAACTGTGAATCTGGTGCCATCATTTGGCCACCAAAATTCACTGTAGGACTAGTTTTTAATCACTGAGCCAATATTGTTTACATCAACTTGGGATTTCTGTTACTTGCAACCAAAAGCATTTTACCAAAGCCACTAGCGGTGGGCCTGGAACAAGAGAATATTCTTCTGTTCAGTGCATTCCAGAAGGGGAAGCACCACAGGGCCAGACAAGCTGTAGTTTGATTGGAAAAACTGTATCATGAAGGAGGGAGGCTAAGAACAGGACCAAGTCCAGAATGCCTGGGGCAAGCTGGAATCATGGAGTCAAGAGTTCATGGTTGGTACAGACAAGACTGAGTAAAGTACAGGTCAGGAGTAATGGGGAATGCCCAGTGACAGTGGTGAGTGTGTCTGTCTGACTGGCTCTGGGGCAGGTTGAACAGACGGTTTTGAATGAGGACATCACCTTTAAGCAGGAGGACAGGGCTGTCTCCAGGTATCTTGAGAATACTTGGCCAATTGTGTTCTCAGCATGGCCCTTCATGACTCTTCAGGGAGTAAGCCTTTCTTTGTTTGGGACTTTAAAAATTCCTCTCCTTCATCATAAGATTAAAGATGCACTCTCCTGGCATCTCTGGTGTTGAACAGGAGATTAGTGGTAATAGTTAGGGTTATATTTTTTGAGCACTAAATGTGTCTTCATATATGTCTGGCTCTCATCCAAGCACTTTATTTATTTAGGTGTTAAAATTAAGAGATGATAGGATTTAATTCGACATAATTGATATTATTTGTATATTAAAGTTGTATGGCACCAGTGCACACAAATCATCTCTTCAAACACATCCAGAAGGTTCATGCACACTTTATTCAGATTTATGAATTTTAGAGTCATCCTTTCTTTATAAATAATGGAGCATTTATATATTCATTACTAGTCCGGTTCAATCCCTGGGTTGGGAAGATCCCCTGGAGAAGGGAAAGGCTACCCACTCCAGTATTCTGGCCTGGAGAATTCCATGGGCTGTATGGTCATGGAGTCGCAGAGTCAGACACGACTGATCGACTTTCACTTTCACTTTTCTATCTTTGACTAGTCCTAAATCTTTTTCTTTTTTTCTCCGTGCTTTTATTCCAAACACTTTGTATGCATTAACTCATTGAATATTCACCACATCCTTTGAGATTTTTACTATTATTTTTCCCAAGAGGAAGATGAGGGAAAAGAGACATCACATGAGTTGAATTTTAAGTGTTAGGAAGCGTTTTAGTCATTTGGTTCACCCTCTCTATAAAAATTTGAAATGTTGTCTACATGTAAGATAATTAAATATATATGTATATGGTATAAAGAATAATACAGCAAATGCACATATGTCCACAATCAGATTGAGAAGTGGTACCTGAAGGTGCTGTGTATCATTTCCCTGATCCAGAACCTCACACCCTCTGTCCTTGTGGTAGACCCTTGGCTGCATTTCACTTTTGTCATTCGTGTGGTTTTATTGCCTATAAACTTTTATTTACAGACCTGTCCAGCCTGTGTCAGGCCTTTTAAGCCCATCAGATAAACTTAAAATCTTAATACAGTGTTTACATTTATAAGCTTTTGAACTTCATATAGATGGTGTTATTCTGTATGTAGTATTCTAAAATATGCAATGTGATGTGAGATTTATCCATGTTGATACAGGTAACTGTTGACTAATTTTTCACTGATCTCTGGTATCTCTTTTTATGAATATACCATACTTCAGTTTTGCTGTTGTGACTGGACATTTGGATAGGGGGTTCTTACTATTCAAACTTTACTACTGTGTCCATTCCCATACTGTCTCTTGGTGACCACAGGCAAGAGTTTCTCCAGGGTATAAATCTTGGAGTAGGTGGCTCATCTGTAGGGCGTGTATAGCCTCGAGTGCCCTAGCTGATGACTAGTAAGTAGCTGTGTCAGTTTGTACTCCCACAAGCAGCGTAGAAGGGTTTTCATTATACCACAGTCTTGCTTACTCTTGGTATTGGCAGATTAAAACATTATTTTCCCTGAGTATGCCAGAAATTATAATTGCATTTATTTATTTCAAATCCATATTCGATTACGATTCATAGATTACAATTGCTTGATATAACTCAGAAGATTTTCTTGCTATATAGAATTCCTCTCTGTCTCTCATCTTGTTCTTACAGTGTCTTTGTTGAAGAAATCAGGTCATTTATTCTGTATAGTTTTCACAGTCTGTTTTTTCCTGCTTGCATTCCAACGTGTCAATCAGCATGATTCACAGAACCCTCTACTTCCTGTAAATTGGTGGTAAGATCTAGAGAGCTGTTCACATTTAGCTTCAATTTTTTGACAAGAATGCATCAGGCAGTGTATTGTACTTCCATCCATCAGAGACCATATATTAATAATATCCAGTTACCTGTTTTTTTTAAATGATGTTAATAACAGCCATTAATGATATTACCTAGATTCATTATTTAATTATGGTGTTAAAGTATTAAAATTCTATTGCTCCCACTTCATTTATTAGTTAGGATACTTCTATAAAGAAAGTCTTCTTCTCATCAACTATTTGGCATCCCAAGATACAGTTTTGTAAGTAGATTCAGTTTGTTTGATTTGGTTCTTTTACTTACTAGTTTTCCAAGGGACACATTGATACCCTGTGTCCTCTAGATATGACCAGTGAATTCTGAAATTTATTATCACATTTGAAATGTATTTGATCTTTCAATCCATTGCAGCTATTAAAATCTGTTGATGCCCAATTGCTCCACCTTTGGCCATAGGGAGCCTATTTAAGTTGGTTTTTGCATCCTTTGACTCCCTGGTGGCTCAGACGGTAAAGCGTCTGTCCAGAATGCGGGAGACTTGGGTTCGATCCCTGGGTCGGGAATATCCCCTGGAGAAGGAAATGGCAATCCACTCCAGTACTATTGTCTGGAAAATCCCATGGACAGAGGAGCCTGGTAGGCTACAGTCCATGGGCTCGCAAAGAGTCGGACACGACTGAGCAACTTCACTTTCACTTTTGCATCCTTCTACCTATCTGTAATATTTTCCAAAAGCTTCTTAATTTTCTAGTGTGACAACAAGTGCTAGATTCTTTTTTATACATTTTATGTCACAGCCTTGGAATCAGCCATTTCTCCAGAATTCTGGGAAATAATATTAATATTTAAAGTAACCATCTGAGTGCTAAGGCTTGTTGTTTGCTTATTGTTAACCAGGCCACAAATCTAGAAGTCATGTTGAGCCTGTCTTTCTCTCGAGACCCACTTCCAATCAACCTGGAAGTCCTTTCCTTTCCAGAGTGTGGCCATTTTTGCCATCTTCATTACGCCAAGTGTTCTACTCTGCTCAGGCAGCTACAACAAAATTCCACAGACTGAGTGGCTTATGAACAACAGAGATTTGTTCTACCGGTTCTGGAGGCTGAAGACCAAGATCAAGGCACCAGCCTGATCGTTTTCTGGTGAACCAGCCCTCTTCTGGGTCCATAGATGGCATCCCCTGCGGTTCTTCACTTGGTAGAAGGGGCTGGGGGAGCTCTGTAAGGTCTCTTTGATAAGAACTCTAATTCCATTCATGAAGACTCTGCCCTCATGACCTAAGTACCTCCCAAAGGTCTCATCTTATATCATCATCAGATTTGGGGGTTCAGGATTTCAAACATGTGAATTTTAGAGGAACACAAACATTCAGACCGTGGCTCCAAGTTGCCTAGGTCATCATTACCTCTTGCTTGACTTTTTGTGTGTTTTTTTTTAATTTATTTATTTTAATTAGAGGCTAATTACTTTACAGTATTGTGGTAGTTTTTCTCATACATTCACATGAATCAGACCTGTTGTGTTAACTGATGCTCCAGCTTCTAGACTTGCTTTTCTATGGTATGTTCTCCACACAGCACTCTAGTGAGCCTTCTACATGTTAACTCACCCCTCAGTGTCTTTCCAGCTTTTTTGAATAATTTCCAAGTCACCAGTTTGCCCTCAAGCTTCTCTGTCAACTGGCTCCCCGCTGTCTCTCCCCCTCCCCCTGCCATCTTCTACACTCTTCTTTCGCTTACTCTGCCCCAGATCCCCACCTGTCTTCCTCAGGCCTGGCTTAGGGACTTTTACATTTTCAGTTCCTTTTGCTTAGAGAGCACTTTGCTTTAATGTCTGCATGGATCACTCTCTCACTCCTTTCAGGTCTTACTTCGGTGTTATATTTCTCAGGGTACTTTCTTCACCCAACTAGACAAAAATTCTCCCCTATTTAGTTACTCATTATCCTCCTTCCCCTTCCTTATTTGTTTTTCTTCTAGCATTTGTCATTGTCTGATCAGCATGTTTGTTTATTGTCTGTCTCCCACTATTGCAATATTATCTCCTTCAAGGCAGGGCTTATCTGTTTTATTCATTGCTGTGTCTCCAATATCTAGCTCACAGCTTGAGCTAGAACACTAGCTCATAGTGTTCAAGAAATATTTAATGAGTGACTGAGGGAGTACAGGTTGGCTTTAAGTGACAAGTTCTCAGGAGAAACCACTTCCCCTTTGACCCATAGCCATAGTTCTGCCTTCATGCAGCAGTTTTATTCTTGTTTTTATTGTTGTCATTCACCCTTTTCCTGAAAGTGTTGGTAGCCCTTTGGAGATCTAACTTAATTCATAGAAGTGCGGTGGCCAAAGGGAGCGTCTGCCTTTGACTTGATAGTTTCCAAGGGCCCAAGGCCACATTCATCTTTCTGATGAGTGAATGTCAAAAAACAACCCCAGGCAACTTTGGCTCTTTAAAAATTCTGAGTTCCTTCTCTCACTGCATTTGAGGGAGGGGTCCTCAGAGGATTTCCCTTACTTTCTTATGAGCTTAGTTATGCATTTCTACCAATGATTTCTTTATTTTCCTTTGCATTTCAGGCGACCTGGCTTATAGTAGTACCGAATCGGGAACTCATCAAAACTGCCGTTTTTCATGCCCTGCACAGCAACCCAGAGGAGTGACTTGCCGAAGGTCCTACTGTAAATGGAATCGCTGGGAGCAGACCCCTGATCCCTCACCTCACCATGGTGAGTGCTTTACATCCACCTTGGACTGGGGCTGTCCCCTATTTTCTTGCGATCCCATGGACTGTAGTCTACCAGGCTTCTCTGTCCATGGGATTTTCCAGGCAAGAGTACTGGAGTGGGTTGCCATTTCCTTCTCCAGGGGATCTTCCTGACTCAGGGATCGAACCCAGGTCTCCTGTATTGCAGGCAGACGCTTTACCCTCTGAGCCACCAGGGAAGCCCATTAGAGCAGATACTTCTAGCCTAATGTCTATAGTCAGAGAAGGTAGAAAGGAACAAAAACAATAATCACAACACAAGGGTCTCCAGTTCTAAGGAAACTGTTGTCAGCATTGAGGGTTGTAATAGCCACTTGTAAATGTGTAATGGGAAGAAGGTGTGGGACTTGTGGCTGATGCCAGCAGGGTAGCTTTTGTCAGAAGCTCCTCTTTTTGCTTTCCCTTTAGAAGTCAGATCTGAAAGACCCATTTTCCTCAGAATTTCTGCTCTGAAGTAAGGCTGGAGGCCGTCTCCTTTCAGTGCCTGCAGTTCATTTAGGCTGCACCCCAGGGTGGTTTCCGGTCAGCATGGAAACATTTATACCTTGATAGAGTAGATTAAAAAAAAATGTTTATTGGCTCTGGTGAGATAGTGTTGCTGAAAACAGGCTGTACTTTAAACAAAATGGCTGCAAGTTTGGAGTGTTCAGAGTACTTTGCAAATCAGTTGATAACTGAGATCTTCCGTCAATGAGTTTTGCGTCATGTGATCACAACTAATATTTAAAAGAAAAATCCTTATTTGTCTCATTGAACTGACTGAGTTGGGGCCTGAATTGACTTAATTACATGATTGCTTTTGATATATGCTAGATAGAGATTGCTCTGCTGGGTCATCATCGAATGCAGCAAATAGGTCATGAGTAATAGTGGACAGCCCCAGTGGGCAAATGACTTTCTAACTTTTTTCTTGCAAAATTACTTATTGCTGCCAACCTATCAGTAAGTTGGTTTAAAATGTATGTGAATAATAGACAGTGCAGTATTCTGTCCATTGAATTCAATTTTAATGTATCACATCAAAGCATTGGGTCAGTCAATCCAGTACCAATTTTTGATAGATAAGGTTATGATGACTTTCAACCTATAGGCAGTGAGGTATCCTGGGATAACTACCTTTGAAGATTCCCTTTGTAAGAACAGCAGTAAGTTATGTTTTCTAACCTTGAAAGTATTATTACAATGCAAATTTGGAAATTTCACTCACCTAGAGAAGGCAATGGCAACCCACTCCAGTACTCTTGCCTGGCAAATCCCATGGACAGAGGAGCCTGATGTGCTGCAGTCCATGGGGTTGTGAAGAGTCAGACATGACTGAGCGACTTCACTTTCACTTTTCACTTTCACGCATTGGAGAAGGCAATGGCAACCCACTCCAGTGTTCTTGCTTGGAGAATCCCAGGGACGGCAGAGCCTGGTGGGCTGCCGTCTCTGGAGTCGCACAGAGTCGGACACGACTGAAGCGACTTAGCAGCAGCAGCAGCAGCAGAGGTGGTGACAGTTAGCACTTTAGTATATTTCCTTCCAGTCTTTTCATACATTTTTTACTAATTGAAATGATACTGTATCCTGGTGTGATTTTGTTTCACTTAATTTGTATACTGTTAGGCTTTTCTTCCCCTGAACATGATGACTCAAATATTTCCTATGATATTATTAGTTTTCCATAACTAGTTTAATGGTACATAGCATTTCATTGTATGAATGCAGAATAGCTTTGGTTTTTTTTTTTTAATTAATTGTTAATTAATTAATTTATTTTTGGCTGCACGGGGTCTTTGTGGCTACCAGGGGTCTCTGTTGCTGCCCGGGCTTTTCTCTAGTTGTGGCAAGTGGGGGCTACTCTCTAGTTGTGGTGCGTGGCCCTCTCATAGCAGTGGCTTCTCTTGATGCAGACACAGGCTCCAGGGAGCACAGGCTTTGGTAGTTGAGGCACCAGGGGCTTAGTTGCCCTGTGGCATGTGAAATCCTGCAGGACCAGGGATCGAAACCATGTCTGCTGCATTGGCAGGCAGATAATTAACCAGTGGACCACAAGGGAAGTCCCAGAATAGTTTCCTTATACATTCTCCTACTATTGAACAGTTGGGCTGTTTTTTATTGTTATCTATTATTATAAATAGTTTACCTGAACATATTTGTACATAAACTTTTTTATCTATATCTTAAATTTTTTTCTTAAGCTAGCATCATATAATTATAGTAGAATTATTTAATCAAAGGTTATAGATATTTTTCAGTCTTCTGAGACAAGTGGCAGAATTGTTTTCCTAAAGGAGTGTCCTTATTTATATCCAATCCAACAGGACACAAGAGGATTTGTCTCTTGGTACATAGACCAGTATTATGTAATTCTGGTAAAAATGGGGTATTACATTTCTAAAAAATTTTATTTAAATTAGTGAAAATCGTAGTTTTTAAAATTTACATTTCTGGTTAGTCTTAGGATTGAATACAATTTTTTGGTAAGTTTACTAGTTATTTTCCAAAGGGAAGGATGAACTAGTCTGTTTGTACCCTTCACCCACTTACGTTTTGGGATCTCACCATTTGTTATCAAAGGTGTGCATGAAATTGTTTAAAAAATATTTATTTATATATTTATTTAGTTGCACTGGGTCTTCATTGCTACGTGCCTGACCTTTAGTTGCACCTTGCAAACTCTTAGTTGGGGCATGTAGGTGCTAGTTCTCTGACCAGAGATTGAACCCAGACCCCTGCGATGGGAACACAGAGTCTTAAGCACTGGGCCACCAGGGAAGTCCCTGAAATCTTTATATACTAATTAAATAAATTTTTGTCTTGTGTATGATAAATGTTATTATCAGCTAATCATTTGCATTCTATTTTTATTTTGATGTGTAAAATCTCTACATTTTTATGTAATCATATTTATCATCCCTTTGTTAATTTTTATATTGAATTTAAGCCTGGGACCCAGAAATAGAAGGTAAAGTAATTAATTATAATGTTTATTCTCAGTAGTGTTATTGAGGTATAATTTAATAGAAGGTAAAGTAATTAATTATAATGTTTATTCTCAATAGTCTTATTGAGGTATAATTTATATACCACAGATTAATTACTTAAGTGTATAATTCAGTGACTTTTACAGTTTTACAGAGCTGTTCAAACTTCACTGGAATCTAAATTTGGAACATTTCTATCACCCAATGGAAACTTCTTGCTCATTTGCAGTTACTGCTCATTCCTGCCCCTAGTCCTGTGCAAGCACAGTCTATATTTTGCCTCTATGAATTGCCTTAGAGTCAACATCTCATGTAAATGGAATTATGCATTGTGTGATGTTTCATAACTGGCTCCTTTTACTTGGTCTGTTCTCAGTTTGGCCATGTTGTAGCAGGTATCAGTATTTTGTTCCCTATTAAGGTTGAATAGTAAGTCCATTGATGGGCATGCCACATTTTATTTATCCATTCATCTTTTGATGGACATTTGGGTTGTTTCTACTTTCCGACTGTTATGAAAAATCCTCTATGAACATTCATATACAAGTCTTTGCACTTGTATATAGTATAAAAAACTATATTTTTATTTCTCTTGAGTGGATATCTATGAGTGGAATGACTGGGTCAGTTGGTAAATTTATGCTTAACTTTTAAAGAAACAACCATTTCCCAAAGCGGTTGTGCTGTTTTGCATCTCATCAGTAATGTTTCCATTTCCCCAACACTTGTCAGTGTTCAGTTCAGTTCAGTTGCTCAGTTGTGTCCAACTCTTTGCAACCCCATGAACCGCAGCACGCCAGACCTCCCTGTCCATCACCAACTTCTGGAGTCTACCCAAACCCGTGTCCATTGAGTTGGTGATGCCATTTAATCATCTCATCCTCTGTTGTCCCCTTCTCCTCCTGCCCTCAATCTTTCCCAGCATCAGGGTCTTTTCAAATGAGTCAGTTCTTCGCATCAAGTGGCCAAAGTATTGGAGCTTCAGCTTCAACATCAGTCCTTCCAATGAACACCCAGGACTGATCTCCTTTAGGATGGACTGGTTGGATCTCCTTGCAGTCCAAGGGACTCTCAAGAGTCTTCTCCAACACCACAGTTCAAAAGCATCAATTCTTCGGTGCAGAGCTTCCTTTATAGTCCAACTCTCACATCCATACATGACCACAGGAAAAACCATAGCCTTGTCTAGACGGACCTTTGTTTGATTTGTTTAAAGTAACGTCTCTGCTTTTTAATATGCTGTCTAGCATATTGTAATTATATGCTGTCATTGTAATTATAGCCTACTTATATTTCACTCTTTCCTTTGTCTCTATTTTGTTTTGCTCTTTAATGTAAGGTAAGTATTTAAGGTAATTTCCCCTTACTCCATTTGTCATGTCTTTTTATATATTAGTTTAGTATATTAAATTCATATTTAAATTATTTATTATTTTATTTAATTTCTGTTTTTTGGTTGTGCTGCATGACGTGATCAAACCCACATCCCACAATGGAAGTGTATGTCTTAACCACTAGACCACCAGAGAAGTCCCTTAAATGAATGATTTTTAATGATCTTTTTTCTCCCAGTATTTCCTTTTCATACCCTTCAATACAAAACTTCATCTTTTTACTTCTCATTTGAGCAAAGTAAGCATTTCCCGGAAATTAAGTCAATGAAATGCCAGGATAAACTAATATGACAATTTCAATTATCAACAGATGCTTCAAATCTTTTTGAAAGTAGTGGGATAAAAGTACTTAAGAAAAACCATACATTTGAGTATATTTATTCTCAAAGCATTCACCTGGAGTGAATGAATCAAAACTGATGAAGTGATTGCTCAAGTCATTTTGGAGGACTGTTCTTTGTGAGTTGCCCTGTGGCACTTCGGGCATATTATTTTGGCTCTCCTAAGTGATTACAATGTCTGTGGCAGGTGACATTTGTTTTTAGGAAGAGCATAAAGTCATCTGGAACCAAACATACTCAGTAGACCAAGTGATTGAACTGAACCAGAAATTTGGGCTGCATAGTAACACTCCCTACACACACACACACACACACACACACACACACACACGGTTGCATTATGTGTGTATTTCCTAGATTAAACCAGAAAAAAACCTTCTAAAAAATAGCATTACCAATATACTTTTAAGTGATAACACTATTTGGTGAACAAGAGAGTAATCTTCTACAGTAATATCTTTAAAGAAAATACATTCAAAGAGTTGTATAAGTTATAGCATATTTGTTTAAAATTTTATACCCCTATTTGATAGTAACACTTCATTTCAAAGGTAACTTTGATAATTCCAAGTTCAAAGTTTTATTCCTACTGTTTCCCATAGGAGGCTCTAATTACAAAGCCGGGTAAGAAGAGGCCCTTGCTTTGGTTTGAAGCTCCCTACTGAGCACGTTATGAGTTTCTGGTCTCACTGGCACCGTGTGTTGAACTCAATGAATATCAAGCATATCTATGCTTACTGTAGGCTTCTTTGGAATGCTAATGATTCATGTTTCTTACAAAAATGCTTGGAAAAGTCTTCTTTTTTTGGTTTTTGGGCCTCCTCTAACTATATCTATATTCAAGGAGTGTTAGATGGAAAACACCAAAGATCTCCTGAAGGCTGAGATGTAAACTTTCGGAACTGAGTTGGAGCGAAGACAGAACTGCCTGGCTATGGTCAGATGGAGAAGGCAATGGCACCCCACTCCAGTACTCTTGCCTGGAAAATCCCATGGATGGAGGAGCCTGGTAGGCTGCAGTCCATGGGGTCTCGAAGAGTTGGACACGACTGAGCGACTTCACTTTCACTTTTCACTTTCACGCATTGCAGAAGGAAATGGCAACACACTCCAGTGTTCTTGCCTGGAGAATCCCAGGGACGGCAGAGCCTGGTGGGCTGCCCTCTATGGAGTCCCACAGAGTCGGACATGACTGAAGCGACTTAGCAGCAGCAGCAGCAGCGTGGTCAGAACGTAGTGGAGAGAAACCCCAGAATCCAACTGACTCTCCTGCATTTACAGACAGAGTGTCGTCAGAGTTTCCTGAATGAGCTCTGAAAGACTCTATGGCTTCTGACAGGCTTCCAGGTGGCTCAGTGATAAAGAATCTGCCTACCAATGTAGGAGACTCAGGAGACTTGGGTTTGATCCCTGGGTTGGGAAGATCCCCTGGAGAAGTAAATGGCAACCCACTCCAGTATTCTTTCCTGCAGAATCCCATGGACAGCAGAGCTTTGTGGGCTATAGTTCATGTGGTCAAAAGAGTCGAACATGACTGAGCAACTGAACATGCACGCACATGGCTTCTGACATGTCCTTGGCCGTCAGTTTCCTCAACTGTAAAATGGGCACAAAAGTGTAAAATATTTGTCTCACAAGGTATAGCAAAATTGAAATGTAATGGTACTCAGCACAGTATGTAGCCATTAAGCATTTAAATGACAGTAAATCCCATTGCTGTCACCATCATCAGTTGTCATGATCATCTTTTGGTCACCCCTTGGGACCTGCCAGGGTGCCTGTTTAATGCTGCTGCTGCTAAGTCACTTCAGTAGTGTCCAACTCTGTGTGACCCCATGGACGGCAGCCCATCAGGCTCCCCCATCCCTGGGATTCTCCAGGCAAGAACACTGGAGTGGGTTGCCATTTCCTTCTCCAATGCTTGAAAGTGAAAAGTGAAAGTGAAGTAGCTCAGTCGTGTCCGACTCTTAGCGACCCCATGGACTGCAGCCTACCAGGTTCCTCCGTCCATGGGATTCTCCAGGCAAGAGTACTGGAGTGGGTTGGCCTATTTAATGAGAGCACAATAAATGGTACCTCATACTGGCCACGTCGTTGTGTACTTTACCTGACTTAACCACAGAGCCTGGCATACAGCCAGCATGCAATAAATTAATATTAAGTGAGTGGGAAAAAGTTCACTTTTACTGTGTGGTTGCTAGATGTAATTCACATGGATATTCAAAAAAATGTTGTTTAACATGATTTCTTAATTAAGAACTTCCTCTTCTTCTGTTATGTGCTCTGAGGGTCAGTAGCATGTGGTTACTACAAGCAGGGATGCTGGAGTTGGACTTTCATGGGTGGAAATCCTGGCATTCCTTCTTGCTTGCTCTATGACCTAAGACAAGTTACCTCCCCTCTCTGTGCCTCAGTTTTTTCATCTGTAAAATAATAGTACCTACCTTACAGGGATTAGAGACTTTATACGTATAGTGATTAGAACAGGCCCAGCAAACAGTAAAGGCCATGTAAGTATGTACCAGGGAAGGGGAGAGAACTTTACAGAGGGATGAAGCAGAGCCCCTTTTCTCAGAGAAGCTTTCTGGTCCTCAGGGTTCTACGTATGCCCACGAGGCATGCAACAACATGAGGGAAAGACGACCCTGAGTGAAGAATTGAGTGGTGTGCTGGGATGTGCTAAGCTGTTGTTAAACAACCAGCAATCTGGGAGTAAAAAAGCCCTGATTTACAGCCTTTCCAATTTCTGTGGCATAAATATTCCTACCGTGGCCACTTTGAAGCCACTGTTGTGCTGAATGTGGAACCAGGAAAAACACACACAGTCGGTTCTTGCAGGTTGATGGGAGTGGGCTCCAGGACACTCCTGAGTAGAAGCTGCAGGATTCTAGAGAACACCTCGTATTGGTGATGTGGACAAAGGGCATTAACATCGTCCCGTCTGGAGACTGCTGCTTGGTTCTGGGAACAAATGAAAGAAAGTTAAAGTGAAGTCGTTCAGTCGTGTCCAACTCTTTGCGACCCTGTGGACTGTAGCCCGCCAGGCTCCTCTGTCCATGGGATTCTCCAGGCAAGAATACTGGAGTGGGTTGCCATTTCCTTCTCCAGGGGATCTTCCCAACCCAGGGATCGAACCCACGTCTCCCACATTGCAGGCAGATGCTTTAACCTCTGAGCCACCAGGGGAGCCAGTTCCCTATATCAAACCAGAGGGAGGGACATCTTTCCTTCCCTACTGCTTAAAAACATAATTCCCCTGATGACCTGGAATCTGAAAGACTTCAGAAGGTCAGTTTCTTTGACCTTTCACCAGTCAGTCGTTGACCTTGAGATAGCCGGTAGGTAGCATTACAAAGATGGGGTTCAGGTTTGCTGAGCCTGGAGAGAGATAGTAGAGGAGTGGGGCCCTCGTCTCTCAATGTTGTCTTCTTCGGGCATCTCAGGGAGAAGCAACCACCAGAATCCTGGCCCCTGCTCTGCCCTAGTTCTCTGGGGGACTTTAAGAAAACACTTAAACTCACCAATAAAATGGGTAGAGTAACGTGATGGTAGTCATTCCTTTCATTGGAAATCCCTGATGATTCAAATGGTAAAGAATCTGCCTGCTATGCAGGAGACAGAGGAGATTTGAGCCCTAGGTTAGAAAGATCCACCAGAGAAGAAAATGGCAACCCACTCCAGTATTCTTGCTCAGAAAATCCCATGGACAGAGGAATCTGTGGGCTATGGTCCATGGGGTCGCAAAGAGTTGGACACAACTGAAGCAAGTGAGCACACACACAGTCATTACTTCTCTACATTGATGATTCCCTGTTGCCTGCTAGAATAGAACGCTCCTTGTGGTTTTTTCCTTGGCCACAATGCTTGCCATATTCCAAATGATGGTTGTTTGGTCAGTGTGGACACTGCAGAGAAGGTGACATGGGGTAGATTCCCAGCTGAGGCATGGGAGAGCAAGCTGGAAATACATATTTGTTGTGTGAATGCACTGAGACCATGGGGTTCATTATGGAGCACAAGCTGTCCTGTACTGACTGACACAAGGATTCAGTGGTGAGACTCCAAAGCAGCTATGCACTGTGGATGGAAATGTTCTGTCAGCATTAAAGCACTCTACCTAAGGAAGGAATTGGCATGTCTAAATTAGCAA
The DNA here is from genome assembly GCF_029378745.1 of Bos indicus. Classification (NCBI taxonomy): domain Eukaryota; kingdom Metazoa; phylum Chordata; class Mammalia; order Artiodactyla; family Bovidae; genus Bos; species Bos indicus. The sequence goes on along the minus strand of NC_091789.1, from coordinate 33,364,969 downwards.
GTGGGTGGAAAGCTCATTCTTGGAAAATTGCTTGCAATTATTTCTTTGAAATAGAAATTGAACTCTCAGGAACTACATCTAATACCAGGTGTATACAACAGGTCAGATTTGCTGTTATCTTTCGTTATCCAAGACTGGAGAGCAGTCAGGTGCAAGCCTTTGGTGTTAACATTTCCAGAAGTGTTAGTAAGGATGGAAAAGATGTTTTTTCTTTGTTTAGGGATAGGAACAGTGACCACATAACAGAACCCTCTTCACAGCAACAATAAGAATGGCTTTTCTTCAGTGCCTGTGTGCCAGAACTTTGTATTAATATATAATGTAACATCTCACCCCCTTTCCAGAGTCAAAGCTCAACAAAGTTCATATAGAAGGAAAGGACCAGAGCTGGCGTTCAAACCAGGCCTGTCAGAAACCCTGTGTTACATTTTCCCAAGAAGGTGATAAGAAGTCAAATGCAAGTAGTATACTGGGTGTGCATGTGTGCTCAGTCACTCAATCATGTCCAACTCTTTTGTGACCCCATGGACCAGAGCCCACCAGTCTCCTCTGTCTAGGGGACTCCCCAGGCACGAATACTGGAGTGGTTGCCATTTCCTCCTCCAGGGGATCTTTCAGACCCAGGGTCGAACCCGAGTCTTCTTTGTCTCCTGCATTGGCAGGCAGATTCTTTATCCCTGCATCGCCAGGGAAGCCCTTACATACTGAGCAGTGGGAAGTGATTCAGGAGAAGGAAGGCAGCTAATAAAGGATTACTGTCATATAATTATCATTATGGCCATGGTTTAATCCCCTGGAGACAAAACTCATGACCCAGAACAATCCCACTCAAGGGCTGAGGGAGTTGGGGTATTAATATACCAACAGCTGAGTTTGAAGACTGCTCCCAGGGGCAGAGTGGCCTATCTGGTTTGGGGAATAAGTGCCCTCCGGCACAGAGGCAGAGCCTGGTGATTGGAAATCATCTTGGAAAGCACATATGCCCAAAGGTTGTGGATTGAGGCATGACAGCATTTGTTCCAGGCTCCTAAGCCTGAGGTCTCCGTCACTTCTACCCTGTTCAGCTCCCTCCATCTCTGAGCCTTGGTAGCTCCTTGGCACATCTGCCCTTCCCTCCTGGAGTGCCTTTGGGGTCACAGAAACCCCCATCGCTACTAAGGGTCGCATCTAGAGAATATCTGGTGCCCAGCAAGTAGCGGGCAGAGCTCTTGGATTAAATCACTTTAAATGGGGGTAGTGGAATCCATTTTCTAGGGTGGTTGTGAGAATGGAATGAGTACATGCTGATTTCTTGGAACACTGTCTGAGGCATGGCAAATGGACAATAAATGTGAGCCATGGTGTGGTTTAAGGCAATAGATTGGGCAGGAGATGATGAAGGGAAGGAACAGTAGGACAAGGAGGGAGAGAGCAAAACAGAGGAGGGATTAAGGGACAGACAGACAGAAATCTGTTGTCACAATGTACCGTTCATGTGGGCTGTCAGCATCAGCAAACTGCTCTTCTCTCTCCTCTTCTCAATGTGTGTGTGGGGGGGATGATATTCTTTCTTATCAACCAGAACAAGTCTGAGATAGATTCCTGCAGCATCTCTAGTTCTCATTCCTGCTCAAGGTTACCCTCCTGACAGTGTCATTATTGAACACACAGACAGATAACCTGGGGCTGAAATCCGTGCTTCTGAGCTGTCTGAGGATGGGCTGGTGCTTTCCAAATGGCTTCTTCAACTGACCCTAACGCTCAGAATTTAATGTTTGCTTATGTGAAAATGCCAGTTCATAAACTCCTGAGAGAGTGTGTGTGTGTGCTTGCATGCACACTTGCACTTGCGAGTGTATGTAGGTACATGTGTTTAGCTTGCAGGATGTATACAATTTCAGATATCCTGGAAAATAATTGCTCATGATTAGGACTGGACATGGAACGACAGACTGGTTCCAAATAGGGGAAGAAGTACGTCAAGGCTGTATATTGTCACCCTGCTTATTTAACCTATATGCAGAGTACATCATGAGGAACACTGGGCTGGAAGAAGCACAAGCTGGAATCAGGATTGCCGGGAGAAATATGAATAACCTCAGATATGCAGATGACACCACCCTTATGGTAGAAAGTGAAGAAGAACTAAAGAGCCTCTTAATGAAAGTAAAAGAGAGTGAAAAAGCTGGCTTAAAACTCAACATTCAGAAAACTAAGACCACGTCACCTGGTCCCATCACTTCACGGCAAATAGATGGGGAAACAATGGAAACTCTGAGAGACTTTATTTTGGGGGGCTCCAAAATCACTGCAGATGGTAACTGCAGCCATGAAATTGCTCCTTGGAAGAAAAGCTATGACCAACCTAGACAGCATATTAAGAAGCAGAGATGTTACTTTCCCAACAAAGATCCATCTACTCAAGGCTATGGTTTTTCCAGTAGTCATGTATGGATGTGAGAGTTGGACTATAAAGAAAGTTGAGCACCGAAGAATTGATGCTTTTGATCTGTGGTGTTGGAGAAGACTCTTGAGTATCCCTTGGACTGCAAGGAGATCTAACCAGTCCATCCTAAAGGAAATCAGTCCTGAATATTCATTGGAAGGACTGATGTTGAAGCTGAAACTCCAATACTTTGGCCACCTGGTGCGAAGAGCTGAACCATTTGAAAAGACCCTGATGCTGGGAAAGACTGAAGGTGGAAGGAGAAAGGGACGACAGAGGGTGAGATGGTTGGAGGCATCAGCGACTCAATGGACATGAGTTTGAATAAACTCTGGGAGTTGGTGACAGACAGGGAAGCCTGACATGCTGCAGTCCATGGGGTTGCAAAGAGTCGGACATGACTGAGCAACTGAACTGAGCTGACTGAGGACCAACAGCAGCCACCAGTTCCTAATTTCACTGCTAATTGAAGCAGAAAAGCAGTGCTTTAAATCACAGAACAGGTATTTCAGATTAGACATTAGGGTAATTTCTTTTTCAGATGGATTTGATAAACTCTGTAATGGATTATCATGGGAAGTTTTGAAGTTTCTTTTTCTGGGAGCTTTAGAGACATACTCATCTACCTGAGACAGTTGAAGCATAATTCCATCTGGAGATGCCCTGATGGACTGGCTTCAGGTGGGAATGGAAGGGAACAGTGATCACCATTCTACTGAGGTCTCCTGACCAAGCATTTCATTCCACTTTTCAGAGCATTTCAGAATTACAGATTTTATCAGACTTTTTTTATACATTTCACACAGAATTCTCCAAAAAATTGTATCATACACTGTACACTTTTGTAGTCTAGCTTTTGTACTTATTATATTGTGGGCTCCTTTCTATATCACTAAACATGGCTTTATATCATTTTTGGTAGCTAAAGACAATTCCATGATATCCATGTAGCATAACTTATTTAACCAGGTTTCTACTGAGGAGACGGAGAAGGCAATGGCACCCCACTCCAGTACTTTTGCCTGGAAAATCCCATGGATGGAGGAGGCTTGTAGGCTCCAGTCCATGGGGTTGCTAAGAGTCAGACATGATTGAGTGACTTCCCTTTCACTTTTCACTTTCATGCATTGGAGAAGGAAATGGCAACCCACTCCAGTGTTCTTGCCTTGAGAATCCCAGGGACGGGGGAGCCTGGTGGGCTGCCGTCTATGGGGTCGCACAGAGTCGGAAACGACTGAAGCGACTTAGCAGCTACTGAGGAGGTTTAGGTTGTTCTCCCTGGAAATCCCTGTACATATGTTTTTGTGGAGTTGTCCAGTTATTTCCTAATAATAAATTCCTGGAAGTGAAATTGCTGTATAAGGGTATGCCTGTTTAGATTTTTCCTACCTATTGCCAGATTCCCCTCCAGAAAGGTCAGATCAATGTGCATCACCATCAGTAATGCTTGAGCGAGTCTGTTTTCCCTTTTCCTACATGACATTAACTACTGTCCATGTTCACAGGCTGTTCTCAATGTTTTAATATACATTTCTTTGAGTTCTAGAAACATTGAGGTTCTCAATGTTTTTAGTCATTTCTATTTCTTTTGTTAGTTGTCTTTTGTCTCCTTTGTGCACTTTTCTATTGGGGACCCAGATAGATAGATGGATGGGGTGGGTGGATGGATGGATGGATCAATTGTTATTGTCTGACTCTTTGCAACCTAGTGAACTGTAGCCCACCAAGCTCCTCTGTCCATGGAATTTCCCAGTCAAGAATCCTGAAATCAGTTGCCATTTCCTTCCCCAGGGGATCTTCCTGACCCAGGGATCAAGCTCGTGTTTCATGCACTGGCAGGCAGGTTCTTTACCACTGAGTCACCAGGAAGGATGGATCAATAGATAAAAATTATTTATATCATTTTCAAAGCTGCCTTTTAACTTTACTGAATATGGACATATTGTTCAGAGGTTTGCTATACAAATTATTCTTTGGGTGACAGTAGTTATAACTAGAATATAACGAGCTACTGGAATCCTGGTCATAACTGTCACCTGTCTGCAGGCCAGATGAAGTCTCCAGCCACCACGGAGTGTGGGGCAGAGTGTGGGGAGATGGGCAAATTGAGGAGACAAGGTCAGTGCATGTTTTTTGAATCAGATCAGAGTGTCCTGTCTTTGAATGCAGTCAGAGCCACTGGGCTTAACAACAGAACAGGATAAAAGCCTTCAACCCAGGGAGCCTGTGGTGGAAAGAGCAAGAGATGAGGGATGGAGGGAAGGTGGGGAAGATGGGCCGGTCATCTGATCTTCAGGCCAGTCCCTCTGTGACCCTCCATCTAAAGGTAGCAGCAACTTCTTGGTCCTTTTTCAAATCTCCCTAAGTTATTTAACGTGCAGCCAGAGTTGGGAATCACAGATCCAAGGGAAAGAAGAGGTGATCCAGGAGACTAATATTTGCTGAATACCTGCCATGTGCTAGACGGTTTACCTAGTCGTGGCTGCTGTCTGCTGAATTTCAGTTTTAGCATGAAACTTGGCGAGTGATGAAATTTCTCACCTTGTCCAATTGCTTAGGGTCTATTGTTCTGATAATTACATCTTAAAATACTGCCCATTTTCCAAATGTGCAGCCATCCTGATGGGAAGGAAGAGTGTGCCCTGAGATAGGTGGTCCCTACTTGTATTTCCCTTGACATGGAGACACTTTGCCCTTGGCCCCCAGGAAGCCCAGGGCTAGGACCTGGAGACCCCACATCTGTCCTGCACCTCAGAGAAGTGCTGTCTTATGCAGTATGCCTCCCCATGACCCCATGCTGTGCTTGGAGTTGTAACTGCATGAATACTGACAAGCCCATCCCAAACCTTCCTCTCTGATGTGGCACCTCCTCTTGTGCCCCAAGGAAACTGTGCTTCCTCTAGAAAGGGGCCCAAGGCAAGTGTGCCAAGGGTAACATGTGGGAACAAAGCAAGTCAAATACTAATAACAGTAGTCACCACTAATGAGCTTTACCACAGGCCAGGCACTCCTCGAAGTATTCTCCATGTCAATTGATACAGTTCTCCCAAAGGCACTCCGAAGCAGGTGGTGCCATGATCTTTATTTCATGGATAAGGGAGCTTGAGGCACAGGGAGGTTTAGAAACTTGCCCAAAGTCCTGCAACTAGACATCAGCAGAACAGAGGAGAGGAGACAGGCAGGATGGTTTTTGAGGTTGAGCTCTTCACCAATGCAGAAAATAAAAAGAGACTTGGGAGGGGGAAATATGATTGACAAGAGGAAACCCACTGATCACTTTTCCATGTTTCTCCTTGGCATCTGTAAAGCCCAGCAGGAGACTGAGTTTCCCTTTCCCAGACTGGCTCTGGTTCCAGAAAGATCTGAACCCCAAACCAAGCTGATCATTGAAACCATCGGGGGAACCTTAGAAAGGGCAGCTATTTGAGCACTGCCCCTGAGCTACTAAACCACTCTCGGCCCCTGGAAATAGTATTATTGCACATTAAATTTCCTCAGGTGTTTCTTTGAAAACACTTTTTATTGTTTCTTTTTATTTGTGTACCATCATTGTGAAAGTGTACATCAGTGAAAAGAAGAAAATGATCAAGCACTGGCATTTCTAACACCAGAGTTATCCTGCTAACACTTGAGTGCTCAGAATCACTTCCTGCCAGATAGATACACATCCTCTATCTTTGTATTTTGGAAAAGCTGGTGGCACCACCATTTTGCCATCTCCTATCTGGGACCTCACTGAGTGAGGCACTGACGGGCGCCTTGTCCCTGCGGTAATGTGGGTTTGCCAGAACTTGAGGCTCAGGGTCCCTGTATGCAGAGCTGAGCTGGGGCAGCAGGTCCATAGGAGTCAGGGAACCCTGTGTAGCCAATGGATGGCCCTGGTGGGCCTGCATCACTAGTGGCCACAACCCCTGCTACGCCAGCAGCACCGCCATCGCTGCACCAGCTCAGAATCATGGTGTCCAGCCTGGGGGGAACCTCAGAGACCACCACCTGTGGTCATTTTATAAACAAGGAAGCGAAAGCTTAGAAGGGTGAATGGCAAGCCCAAATGTCTGCCTGCCCTGGCTATGTGCTCTAAGATGCCTGAACTATAACTACGGATCTGGCAGAAGAATCAGCTGATTCCTAGGAGTCAAAACTAATGTGGGCTACAGAACAAGAGATGGGCAGAGCTCACTGGAGCTTGACTTTGTGGAAATCCTTTATGGCCACTGGCTCACCTGTTTGTGTTGTATAACCTAGCTGCAGCTGAACCGGGGCAAATCCAGCCAACAGGATTGTATTCCTACAGTTTTTTGGTGACAGTAGCCTCACACTCCCCTGTCTCTCTTTCTTACTATCTGGCCCTCCAATGTGATCAGTTAGATTTTGTCAAGCCAGAGCTTGTAATTTTGGCATATCTTAATATTGGCTACTGATAGAAAAATGTTTGTGGTATACTGCAGGGGTTGGAAGATCATATAGTAAATATTTTAGGGTTTGTCAGCCCTAGGATTTCTGTTGCAGCAACTCCACTCTGCAGCTGTCACACAAAAGCAGTCATAGATAATACGTAAATGAATGAGCATGACTATGTATCAGTAAAACTTTATTTACAACAATAGGTGGTCAGCCTGCCAAACAGCCTGTAAAGGGGTTATTCTATGCATAAGAGATTTATTCCTGATAATTCTACTGCATAATTACAGTATATCTAGAAATTCATAATAACTTGATATCAAGAGAAATGACTGAATCTTTAGAGTGAGAGCAAAGTCAGATCTAGTCATAGAAAAAAAAATTCACTTGGTTCTGAAAAGTCTACTTTTACTGCTTTTTAATGACTGCCAGAACAGTGTTCTTGCCAGACATGTGTGTCAGTAACTCCTTGTAAATACATTCATAGTGTGGAATTATTTAAGCTCAGACTACCACAGGGCACTGGTCTAAGATATTAAAACAATTGGAATATTAACCACCAATGCTAAAGTTTCATTTTTAAGACAGAAAATGCTCTCAAAGTAGTTAATCTTTGTAAGAATGTATTATGGTTGTTTTCTATTGTCATTTAATTACAGAAACAAGCTGCCCTAAAACTTAATGCCCTAAAATAATATTTATTTAGCTTGTCTATCAATGGATCACCTGGGTAGTTCTTTTGATCTAAACCAGACGAGGCCAGTTTCAAACAGTACAGATTGGATCTGCTCATTCTCCCGTTATGGGCTGGGTGGTCTCGTGTGGCCCTACTCGCATGTCTCCTGTTGGGATGGCTATCTGTTCAGGCAGTGGGGGTGGGGAAGATGGTCCAGGATTGCATGGCTCTCACTCTCCAGTAAGCTGGCCTAGACTGTTCACAATGCAATCCCAGGGGGCCATGATGGTGAATAGACGCCTGAAAGGCCTCCTGAGGCCTGAGCTCTGAACAGGCATATGGGGCACTTCAGTCGCCTTCCATTGGCCTAAGCAAGTCACAGGACCAGCCTGTATTCAGAAGTGGGAAATAGATCCCACCTCCTACTGAGAGGAGCACAAGGTAATACTGCAGACCTGGGAGGCATGGACAATGGGGCCATTGCTGCAGTCAATCTCGCACGGTTTGTTAGAAAACAGGAGGGATAATTGTCTCTTCAAGACAGGACAGGAAACCCTATTGAAAGCAGCATTCACACAGTGGAACTGAAAACAAAATTAGCAAGACTGACACATTTTCACAGTGTTGCAGCTCGTTCTTATTGTTGAATGAAACCATGTCTCGGGGGTTTGTTGGCTTTTTGTTTGTTTTCTTTGCTGCACTATGTGGCGTGTGGACCTTAGTTCCTCAACTAGGGATCACACCCATGCACCCTACAGTGCAAGCACAGATTCTTAACCGCTAGACCACCAGAGAAATCAGTTTCTGTTTTCTGTCCACCTCACAGGCCTGTCCATATTTCAGCACTTCTCCTGGTGTGTGTAATTGTGCTCTACCTAAAGAAAGCCCTGGGTATGAACAATCAGACTTTCAGAAGAGAAATTAGAATGTTCTTTGATTGACAGGAATTCTTTTAAGTTTTAACAGAAGATTTTATTATTGAGTTCCTTGAAATAGTGAATTCTTTACTTACCATGTAATTTACTTTCAGCAGATGTGAGCTACAGCCTCCATTCAGTGAGATGGCTCAGGTACTAGAAAGAACAGAAGACTTGGAGCCAGGAGATGTGTGTTTGGATCTCATCTACAAATATTTTCTTTGTTATAAGACATCATTTACCTCTTCCTACCTCCAGTTCAGTAGGGTAGATACCTCCACTCTCCACTGTCTCTCACTATATGGTTTTCTTTGCTGACCATGTGGTTCTCTGGATCTCAGTTCCTATATCTGTAAAGTGGGGCTAAGGGTACTTATTTTGACCCCTTTATCAATGAAAAAAAAATTGGAAGTGTGTTTGTCAAGCTCCTGAAGACCAAACTTGAGAGTACCTCACTTATACAGCATTTTTCTAAATCAGTGTTCTTTGGTATCTAATTTTGTATTCATAATCTTGAATCTACCAGAGTTTCTTAAGGAGGAGGGTCCTCAATGTTGATGTCCATCAGAATGACACAACTTGTCTGCCTCCAGAGAGAACACATAAAGAAGTACTCTATTAGGGCTCCAGAGCTGAAGGTTGGGGTTGTAGTTCTTTCATTTAAGGCTTTCCCCTCTAATTAAATGCATATATTTCTGGAATGGGAAGCACACACAGTCTTACCTGTGGTTTATACTCCAGAGTGTGCTAGTTAGAACTTTTCCTGAGAGCAGGTTTTGACAGACAGGGAAAGAAGCGGAAGTATAAAATGTGAGGCCCTAAAATGAGTGAGGGAAAATCCATAAAGAGAAAGGAGGGTGATAGCCAAGGTGGCTCAGGCAGTGACAAAACAGAAAGGATGTGGCCATGGTCCCAGTGTAGGACTCTGGGCACCTGTAGCTGCCGGACATGAGGTGAGGTCTGGAGGTACTAAGGGAGGGGTGGGAAGTTACAACAGCCAAATGCTGACAAAGCATTTCTCTTTGGGTGGCAAGAATTTTTTTTATTTTCCTTTTCTGTATGGGTATACTTTTATCTTCCCCCAATTATAAAATAGACCTGAATTGGCTATATCAGCACTTTTTTTTTCACATTTGAAAAATATTTTACACTTCAAAACAAAGATGGCAGAGAAGACAACTCACACTATTGGACCAAAGCTGGACTGTATGGCTTATGGTTTAGAAAATGTTTCAGATGAAGGCCCTTTCTCCTGCATGATTTTCTATTTCCAGACACACATACCTCTCTGAAAGAAGCATGTTCCTCCTTGAAGCTGATTCAGGCTAAATAAGGGTTTAAAGCTATGTAAAATTGAATCTAGCTTTCTTGTGGATGCTATTATGAGCCTATTAAGAATCCCAGGGACGGGGATGGGGCCGTCTATGGGGTCACACAGAGTCGGACACGACTGAAGTGACTTAGCAGCAGTAGCAGCAAGACCCCATTAAGATAGAAACCCTCACCGGGGCTCATTCAGTTTAATTCAGTTCAATTCTACACCCATCATCCAGTGCCAGCATGCGGGAGGTGAAACAATGAGGAAGGCTTGACCCCTACCCTCAAGATGTTCAAAGCAAAGTGGATGAGAAAGATGCAGAAATAAGAGCCGTCATGTTCTCTTTGATGAGGGCTCGAGCCCTGTTAAGTCTGGCCACCCCAATCTATTGGTCTTGACCCCAGAGACACAGGGAATTTTGGACAGCACTTCGATATGTAAGGCAACTTCTCTCTATATCTATTCATGAAGAATTGTCACCAAGGTGCACGCAGTGCAGTTGCAGCTGTCATTCCTATCTAAAACCTTGGGTTTTAGAACCTAGGTCCCACTCTCTGGCTCTGCAGTAGAGACCTCTAGGTATGCAGGAATATCCTGGGACACTCTGTCCCCTTCAAACCCACCAGCCTTTTCTGCTTTGCTTCTATCAGCTTCCATTCACATAAGCATTTCACTCCCTTTTAACAAAAAAGGGGAGTTAAGTTTAAAATACCTATATGTGGGATTTTCCCATTTCTCCTGCACCCACCTTAGCCCAAACTTCTGTTAAGTCCCATGAAATAGAGACACAGAGTGTGGAGTGGGTGGAGGAAGAAATGAATTCCAACTGGGATGAGGTATCTGATTAAGCTTTTCAGAGGAGATGCCGTTTCATGTGGGCCTGGAAAGGCAGGTGTGATTTCAGAAGGTGAGCGTGGTGCTTTCTGGCCCTGGGAGCTCTGTAAAGAAAGGGCCATAATTTGGGCAAATGGAAGGTGGGTTTGAGGATGGCAGACCTGGGGTCTGCTCTGGGCTGGGTGTGCCACTGTGGAAGATTGTGGCTCGGCGCAGAGAGGGGGTTGGGGTGGGGAATAAAGTTAGAGAGATGATTTGCAGCAATTCTGCAGAGGGTCTCAGGTGCCAGTCAAAGGATTTTAAAGTTATCCTTCATGCGGAGGAGATAACCCTAAAATATGGCTGAGAAGGGAGCATGAGAGAGGAGCATCTCAGAGTCCTATGTGCAGAGTGAGCATAGAATCTGCCTCAGAAAGCCTCTCCACACATCTCTTACTCTTAGATCCTCTCCATAATCCAGCTTGTGCAGAATGAAGCCTAGGAGGCCAAGGTCCTATAACACACATTCCTAATTGGTCCCCGGAGGCCTGCAAAAGTATATGCTCTCAGAGCCATGAGTTACCTCCTTCTCTTCTGCTCTTCAAAGCAGTGTCTAGGCCAGATCCACAGGAGTGCACTGCTGAGCCTCAGGGCATTGAAACTTCGTGAAAAATCACTCCCTGTCCAATTTAAACATGTGAACCCAGCAGCCTGCCCTTAGTAAAGGGAACATGTTGTGAAAAGTAGATTTCTTATTACTTTTTTTTTTTAATATGTGAAAAAGACCAGGTAGTCACTCTTGCCAACTCCATCACAGGCTGGAGAAGGTCAGGTTCAGCTCATGAGGAGGCAAACAGTTCTCAGGGAAAAAAAACACATTAGAGGAATAATCCCCCTGAGTCATTCAGAAATTTGCCTGTACTGATCCACAATGGGAAAAAGAAAGTGCATTTGATGAGTTCAGCTGAATAAGATCCTGGAAAATTATCTGAGTTAAAAAAAAATTCAAAGCAGAGTTCAAAGTCTTTAGCAGGCTTTTGCACATTGGGAAATGGCAGGCTCATGCACACACATGGACACACTCAGGGCAGTTCGCATCTTAATGATGTGTCTTTTTGTCAGATGGTGCCTCTAACCCAGAGTAGTGTCATTTACTGCTCATTTCCTACAGGGAGAGGGAAGTGGACAGCTTGTGAGAGGCAAGAATGTGAAAACAGACTCCAGGAGTCAAGGGTATCTTGTGGTCTTTTTCAGTGGGTGGGACTCAAGTCCTTCATGTTTTGTTATTGTTGAAACAGTTGAAGCACTGAGTCGTGTGAGTGGCACTTAATCTTGAATTTTTACAGCTACCTCTTAAACATAGATCAAGGCATCGGAAACATTTGGCAGGGGAGCACATTTCCAGGGAAACAAGCAGAATTCTTGCTATTTACCTTTACTAGCTGTGTTTTCTCTGTACTTGAAACAGAACCCTGGGAGAGAGGAGCAGAGAAGAATTCCCTCGGCAGCACCCAGTCAGCCTTTGGTATGGGTCTGGTGCCTCGTGGCCCAGGTCTCAGGGCATCCTGGGGGTCTATCTCTGGGATGGACCTTGCATGGCATGTCTTACCTGCCCACTGCCCTCAAAGTTTCTGGCTCAGCCACAGCTGCTGCAGCAGAGCAGGCAGCTGAAGGTCTGGGACACAGGTGAGGCCAAGTGTACCTGAGGAGGCCTGTGACATGGACTGACACAGAGAGGAGCCAAAGATGGTCACACTGGGTTATTAGGAAGACCTGTTGCAGGGTAAGGGAGTTAGAGAAGGCGAGGTTTGGAAAAAGAACGAGACCATCACTTTATAGGAACAGATCACCTTTAATAAGGCAAGAAGGGGCAGCAGTCAGATTAGTGAGCTGCTGCACTAACCCAAGGAAAGAATAGGTATATATAGGCATATATGTGGAAATCCACTGTCTTGAGGGGGCTTGTTCTTCTCCAACGTTGCTCAGAGTAGTTATCTCTTAAACGGCTGGGGCAAGGAACTCTGGAGATAGGCCAGAGGATGGACTGGCTGGGAGCTGGGTGTAATCAAGCTTAATGTCCATTCTTTTTTTCCTTCCTGTGAAAGAGTTCTTTGTTTTGCATAGAATCGTGGGAAGGACCTGGAGGGGAGTTTTAACTCCAGGCTATTTTGAACCATGTAAATTTCCTTCACCTGTACTCTGGCCGGATTACATTACAACCTTGTTGTTCAGTTGCTTAGTCATGTCTGACTCTTTGCGACCACATGGATTGCAGCATGCCAGGCTTCCCTGTCCTTCACCATCTCCTGGTGCTTGCTCCTGTCCATTGAGTCGATGATGCCATCCAACCATCTCATCCTCTGTTGCCCATTTCTTCTCTTGCCTTCAAACTTTCCCAGCATCAGGGTCTTTTCCAGTGAGTTGGCTCTTTGCATCAGGTGGCCAAAGTATTGGACCTTCCGCTTCAGCATCAGTCCTTCCAATGAATATTAAGTGTTCCTTTAGGATTGACTGGTTTGATCTCCTTGCTGCCAAGGGTCTCTCAAGAGTCTTCTCCAACATCACAGTTCAAAAGCATCAATTCTCTGGCACTCAGCCTGCTTTCTGGTGCAACTCTCACATCCATACATGACTGCTGGAAAAACCACAGCTTTTACTATACAGATCTTTGTCAGCAAAGTGATGTTTCAGCCTTTCCATAACCATATCTGCTGGTAAATAATCTGAGTAAGGAATGTTTATTCTCTTAAACTCAATATGCCTTCTTCTGACCTTTTGGCTCTACCTCAGGACAGCTAGGAGCCTGATCGAAGTCAGAGTCTATTTGCCCATAAGAGTTGAAGTTAAATTAAGAAGTTTTTTTTCATGGTGGTCAAGGAAAGAAACATTTCCTTCCCCATCCCCCTCTGAGCACTATATTAATCATTCATCACTCATGAACTTCAGACATATATCTTGGTTTTCTGTACAGAACTCCATAATTATAAAAACCCAAAGAGCTCTGGGTGGAATTCAGGCAGAATGGGGAGGAAAGAGGAAGATGATAGAACAGCCTCAGAGCTTATATCGTAAACAGTGTCAAGAGGCACAGAGATTTTGTTTCTCATGTTCTAGGCTCTCCCAATCTAGGCTGGTCCTTTTGAAACGTAACACAGTCTTGAATTTTTTTTTTTTTCTAAGATCATTTATTTTATTTTATTTTTAAACTTTACAATATTGTATTAGTTTTGCCAAATATCGAAATGAATCCGCCACAGGTATACCTGTGTTCCCCATCCTGAACCCTCCTCCCTCCTCCCTCCTCCCCCCCCATACCCTCCCTCTGGGTCGTCCCAGTGCACCAGCCCCAAGCATCCAGTATCGTGCATCGAACCTGGACTGGTGAATCGTTTCATACATGATATTATACATGTTTCAATGCCATTCTCCCAAATCTCCCCACCCTCTCCCTCTCCCACAGAGTCCATAAGACTGATCTATACATCAGTGTCTCTTTTGCTGTCTCGTACACAGGGTTATTGTTACCATCTTTCTAAATTCCATATGTATGCGTTAGTATACTGTATTGGTGTTTTTCTTTCTGGCTTACTTCACTCTGTATAATAGGTTCCAGTTTCATCCATCTCATTAGAACTGATTCAAATGTATTCTTTTTAATGGCTGAGTAACACTCCATTGTGTATATGTACCACAGCTTTCTTATCCATTCATCTGCTGATGGGCATCTAGGTTGCTTCCATGTCCTGGCTATTATAAACAGTGCTGCGATGAACACTGGGGTACACGTGTCTCTTTCCCTTCTGGTTTCCTCAGTGTGTATGCCCAGCAGTGGGATTGCTTTTTTAAGAGTCTCTGCAACTCAAAATCGGAAAGCATAAGATAATGGGGAAGTACTGCGGCTTCTTACTAGCTTTGTTATAGTGCAGGTATAAATGAAATCAGCAAGTACATTTCAAAAAGTAAATGTGAAAAATATCGAGCTTATTCATTTGTGAAGGTTCTGGTTCATAAGTTAAGGCTTCCTTTTTAAAAAAAATAAAAATTGTTATTTTGAGTCAGTTATGGAATCTCTTTCAACTTAAAAAATAAATTCAGCAGAATCTGTGTGTAATTTTTCATATAGGAAATTGCTCTTTGGGACTTCCTTTGAGCACATCCTCTATGTTCTAAAAGAGCTATTGTTCTTTAGGCCCAGCTGACATGAGAAGTTATAATTTTCTTGCTTTTCTTAAAAAAAAATGACAGTTGACATTTTGCAACTTTTGAATGTGGGTGGGAAGATGACAAATAGTTGAACATATATCATTAAGGTACTCCGGCAGAAGGTGACTAAACTCTGGAAGTGTGCTGGTGATGGAGACAGAAAAAAGGAGGAGGTGTCTCAGTGGAGCAACTGCTGGGCAGGAAGGCTCCGTCGATGACTACTTTGTGCTTGCCAAGTACTTAGGTTTTGCAGTGGCACTGAAGCAGACTCTTGTTCAAAGTTGTGTGTGTGTGTGTGTGTGTGTTTAAGATACCTAATTAGGATGAATAAAATAGTCATGTCCTATGTGAAAATCTTTACTATTGTGACTGTTTATCCTAAGAAAGATTTTATTTATTTTACTTTACAATATTGTATTGGTTTTGCTATACATTGACATGAAGTGAGTTTTGTTACGCTTCATGCTTTCCTCATTGATGCATTCTAGACTTTTCCTTTCATGGAATACCTGGCCTTAATCTTGATGGACACTTTAGTTTAACCAGTGGACAGCCTCTTTAGCTATATACCAGAGGTACAGCTCTCCCCAGATTGAATTTCAGAGAGGTTCTCTTAAACTTTGTTAATTGCAGATTGGAAAGCTTGCCTGTCTGTCTGCAATGCTGAAATGTGTGTGGGCAGAAGTCAGATTCCTAAAGAGAGAGAAAGGCAGAGAGTTAGCCTGAGTTACCTTATTCTGACAAGCTTGATTTTGTGTGTATGTGCTTTTTGGTGGGGACACATTGTTCGACCCACTGTGAGCTAAAAAAGAAAGAAAATACAAAACAAACAAACAAACAAACAAGAAAAACAGCCATGAGCTAAACTACAGGTCCTCTGTTCCAATTGTAAGTCTAGGAAATTGAGTTCAAGGTGGTACTGAAAAAGTGAAAGTGAAGTCACTCAGTTGTGTCGGACTCTTTGTGACCCCATGGACTGTAGCCCGCCAATCTCCTCTGTCCATGGGATTTTCCAGGCAAGAGTGCTGGAGTGGACTGCCATTTCCTTCTCCAGGGGATCTTCCCAACACAGGAATCGAAGCCGGGTCTCCTGAATTGCAGGCAGACACTTTACTGTCTGAGCCATCAGGGAAGCCCTGAGCCACTAGGTACAAAAGCAATGAGTTATGGACTGTCAGGAGCCCTTCTCTAATTAACAGAATTGCCATTGGCATTGGTCTGGACTCCATAGGGGTAATTTAGGAAGCAGTTGTACTTGTGCTGAACCTCTGTGCTCCAGTCTCTCGTCGCCATCTTCTCTAGTGCCTAAAGCCCTGGGCCAGTAAAAAACATCATTCCATCACGTCCTGCAGCAAATCATTCCCCTTTTCTATTCACCACTGTCTCTTCTCAGTATATACTGCTCTAAATGTAAATTAGCAAGGCCTTAAAATTTGGGGGTAGGTTAAGTGGTACATTAAATACTCTACAAAAGTGTTCTGGATCTCTATTAGGAGTATGATAACTTTAATATTATAATTCAAATATTACTATAAACGTACATGCAAATCCTTAGTCTATCTTTTATTGCCTATTCTCATATTAGATGGGCTTCCCAAGTGGCTCAGTGGTAAAGAATCCACCTGCCAATGCAGCAGCTGAAGGAGATGTGATTTCAATCCCTGGATGGGGAAGATCCCCTGGAGAAGGAAATGGCAACTCACTTCAGTATTCTTGCCTGGAAAATTCCATGGACAGAGGAGACTGGCGGGCTACAGTCCATGGGGTCACAAAGAGTCAGACATGACTGAAGAGACTGAGCACATATGCACACACTCATATTAAATATGTATCATACATCAAAAGACACTGTTCTTTTTTTTTCTAACAATATAAAAAGCAACACAAAAAGTATAAATTCTCACGACAAGCATGATCAAAATGTTAGCAAGGAAACTATTTACCGTATATTATGGAAACAATGATTCGTCAAAGTTGAATATTCTTCCCTTGAGCTTAACACAAAATCATAGATCAAACACCATTTATCTGGCAAATTCTCTGCTCAGTTCACCATCCAACCCTTGAGATGTTTTGGAGCCCAAGGGTTGAGGAGGCTTCTGAACCAAACCTTCCCTCCCAACAGAGTGTATAATGAGGGAATGCAAGAGGGAACATGGTCCGATGGGTTTTTCTCACAGTTGGGGTACAGTGGAGCTGATCCAGCAGCTGCTGGGGACTAACACCGTTCTGGCTTTTTCTTGCCAATTTAAGGATAGGCCTACCTGAGTTTCTATTTTCTGAGAAACTCCTAACCTTTGGTTTTCACCCTAAACCCAATATAGGCAGTATAGGGTTGGGAATGGCTAACCACAGATGAGCTTGTAGGGATATCTTGGGAGTGGTTAGCACAAAATATGTGGAATATTTATCAGAAATAGGCCCTCAGAGCTAAGTTTGACACCAGGGATGATAAAAAATCAGCAACTCTATTGATTAAGGTAAACCCTATTGTGTTTTATGTGTGGCAAGTTCTTTTTCAAAAATTCTATCTTCTCTGGGGAGATACTATGTCACAAGTTTTATGAAGAACTCATATACCAGAGGTTTCCACTTTTTGAGAAAAGAATCTACTGTCTTTTCCCCCCCAAATTGTTGAGATATAATTAGAAATGGTGAAGTAGATGTACACGAAAAGCATAGACATCAACAACGTGGTGTTGAATGAAGATGATTTTCAGTGGGAAAAAAATGAAATGAGATTTGTAACAGTATCATTTATGTACGTTAAAAACATAAACACAATCAACAACATTACACCTTTTATAAGGGTCCATGAGTATCAGGGCTTCCCCGGAGGCTCAGATGGTAAAGAATCTGCCTACAATGCAGGAGACCTGGGTTCAGTCCCTGGGTCAGGAAGATCCCCTGGAGAAAGAAATGGCAACCCACTCCAGTGTTCTTGCCTGAATAATCCCATGGACAGAGGAGCCTGGTGGGCTGAAGTTCATGGGGTCACAAAGAGTTGGACATGACTGAGCGACTAACAGTTACAAGTTTCTTTTAATGCATATCAGACACTTCTGAGTGGCATGCCTATGGGAAGGAAGAGTGAGGGGACACAGGAGAGGGGGCTGGAGACGAAGGGGTTAAATGAAATAAAGTAAAACTAGCAAGCAAGGATCTGGCACCCACCCAGAATGCTGGGCTGTGGATTCAAGAGTATAATTCACTCTGTGAACCTGAGGGCCAAAGATTCCCGTGGCAGGAGTGAGAAGAGTTGGAAAGTGGGGATCCTTGGGCACAAGAAAGGGAAAAGGAAACTACTGAGTTCATACTTCCTCCTCCATCCTCCCCCGCTGCCAAGTCAGTGACATCCGCAGAAAGGGCCATGCCACGAGGAAATTTTTCTATAGGGGACTGTCTAGAGAATATTCTAGCCCATGCAGGCCAGTCTCACAACTATTCAACTTGGTTGTTGTAGCTTGAAAGCAGTCATAGACAATCCACAAGAAATGTGGAGGGCTGTTTTCTGGTAAAGCTTTACTTAAAAAACAAGAGGCAGACTGCATGTGGCCCATGGGCTGTAGGCGGCTGACCCCTGGCATGAGAGCTGGCGTCCCCCCTTCTCATGGAATGCCCAGAGCAGAGCCTCCAAGATGATTCTGTCATTCAAAAATATGCCTTCAGAGGACAGACAGAAAGGCATCAGGGCTCATTTAAATTCAGAGAAAAAGAACCTGAGGTCCACAAGGGCGTCTGTGATAAGAGAATTGCAGACATCCTGAGCATTTGCTGCTGGGATAAATAACCCATGGGCAGGGTTCACATTGTTTTTCATTTGTTCAAGTCACGAGCAGGTTTCATAAGCAAATGCAAATGCTCAAGACCTTTCCTGAGTTTGTAGCAAGTCCCCTGGGTCAGGAAGTTCCTCTGGAGTAGGAAATGGCAATCCACTCCAGTATTCTTGCCTAAAGAATTCCCTGGACAGAGGAGCGTGGCAGGCTTCAGTCCATAGAGTCGGAAAAACTGAACGAGTATCCATAGCAAGTGGCAGGAATTTACATCCTGTGCGTCCCAGCGGCATGGTGCCAGGGACTCCCTCTCCAAATTTCCCTGACATGTTGGCCTAAGCCTTTGGGGTATTCCCTCCAAGAACCCCCACACCAGACTGGAGGCTGTCTAGGTAAGAGCTAAACCCATGCCTGCAGCTCATATTAAGGGAACATAGAAAAAAAGCATAAAGTCTTCAAAATGATCATTTCTGCATGAATAGGCCTGTAGATTCAAGCATGAGGATCAGCAGTGTGAAGCTTTTCAGATGTCAACAGCAAAAGGTAAACAAAATCAAGTAGCTGGACTGCCTTTCACCTCCGCCCTGGTCCACTGGCTTCTAGTTGCTAATTATTGTCTCTCTAGGCTCCTGTCCCATCTCCTGTCGTGTTTGTCTGAGGAGCATCTAAGCCTCTCTCTTGTTAGTGAGTGTCTGGCTGTTTCCCAGCAGAGGGCTGGCACTCTCTGGCACTGGAAGGACAGCCTGTACCCTGATGTGCTGACATCTTAATTCGGTCCTGTAACAGCGAACTTATCCACGGCCATTCACTTGGTCCAAGTGAGATTTCCCCGGGCACCCCTTCCCCTGAATTTGGACTCGAGTTGGTACTGTCTTGCTGTGCTTCAATATTTTACTCTCCTGAGGAGAGGCTGTAAGGCAGAAAAGGCCCCATTTAAAGCCTGTATAAATTAGTGTCAGTCATAAAATTCACCCACAGTATTTCTCAGGAGTCCACATGTCAAGAGAGAGGTGAAAAGAATCATTAGCTAAATGTGCTCTTCTGTTCAGCCCACCAGGATTTCAGTCCAGAGCCTGCACATACTGACTAAGGGCAGGATTTTTCTCCAAGCCGATTTAGGGAGAAACATTAATAGTCAAAGGCTCCACGGACCTATTATTCCCATGTCTGGTTATAAGTCCAGAATATTGAAATAGTGAAACTTGTGCATGAAGGTAGTGCATTTTGTTAGTCTTGTTGAGAAACTGCCCTCAGTGTGGTTGCTGCTGCTGCTGCTGCTGCTGCTGCTGCTGCTAAGTCACTTCAGTCGTGTCCGACTCTGTGCAACCCCATAGACGGCCTCCCACCAGGCTCCCCCGTCCCTGGGATTCTCCAGGCAAGAATACTGGAGTGGGTTGCCATTTCCTTCTCCAGTGCATGAAAGTGAAAAGTGAAAGTGAAGTTGCTCAGTCGTGTCTGACTCCTAGGGACCCCATGGACTGCAGCCTACTAGGCTCCTCTGTCCATGGGATTTTCCAGGCAAGAGTACTGGAGTGGGTTGCCATTGCCTTCTCCTCAGTGTGGTTAACTGTACCTGATTTGAAAGTTCACTTTTCATGAGATTCGGAAACAGGCATCCGACTTCATGCTTCCCTGTAAGTAAGGTGATGCAAAACTTGATAATCTCAGTTCACCCACACGAGGTCTCAGGTGCCCAGTAACAACTGCGTTTACATTTTTGACCTTGTGTCAGAGTAAAAGGAAAGACCAGTTTACACCTGCTGAGTTTCCTCTGTCTTTCTGCCCAGATCCAATGTTGCTCTTGTTTTCTGAACTCTGCAACTCTGTCTTCTTTCCTGCAGTGATTCTGTCCCTGAGCCCTCCAGGTCAAATACCCATGTAACTAACCTCTTTACCTTCATGTTTGCATTTCCCTGGAGGAGGGAAACAAGCACGCCTTCTCCCTTCCAGGTGCCAAGGTGACAGGGAACTCAAGAGAGACCCAGAGAGACAATATTCTTTCTACTTCTGGTAACCATTCTGCACATTTTGTTTAAAGGGTCAAGAACTTGATCTTTGACACAGAAAACAAATTAAAATACTTGTATATATTAGTCCCAAACTCCTAATTAGCAACCCTCCCTACCCTGCACTACCACACTTTCCCCTTTGGTAATCACAAGTTTGTTTTCTATGTCAAAGATCAATCTCTTGACCCTTTAAACAAAATGCCCAGGACTTCCCTGGTGGTCCAGTGGAAGAGAATCTGCTGCCAATGCAGGGGACACTGGTTCGATTCCTGGTTTGGGGAGATTCCACGTGGTGCAGGGAAACTAAGCTGGTACACCACAACTACAGGTAACCAACAAGGACCTACTATATAAGACAGGGAGCTCTACTCAATATCTTGTAATAAAATACAAGGGAAAAGAACCTGAAAAAAGAATTGATATATATATATAAAACAGAATCACTTTGCTGCGTATCTTAAACTAACACAACATTGTAAATCAACTATGTTGTTGTTGTTTAGTTGCTAAGTCATGTCCCATTCTTTGCGATGCATGGGCTGAAGCACACTAGGCTCCTCTGTCCTTCATTATCTCCTGGAGTTTACTCAAATTCATGTCCAGTGAGTCAGTGATGCTGTCTAACCATCTCATCCTCTGCCACCCTCTTCTCCTTTTGCCTTCAATCTTTCCCAGCATCGTGGTCTTTTCCAGTGAGTCAGCTCTTTTAGTCAGGTGACCAAATTATTGGAGCTTCAGCATCAGTTCTTCCAATGAATATTTAGGACTGATTTCCTTTAGGATTGACTGTTTTTATCTCTTTGCAATCTAAGGGACTCTCAAGAGCCTTCTTTAGCACCACAGCTATATTTCAATTAAAAAAAAGAGAGAGACTGACCTTTAATTAATTAGATTTAAGGGACTAGATCTGATAGATAGAGTGCCTGATGAACTATGGACGGAGGTTCATGACATTGTACAGGAGACAGTGATCAAGACCATCCCCATGGAAAAGAAATGCAAAAAAGCAAAATGGCTGTCTGGGGAGGCCTTACAAATAGCTATGAAAAGAAGAGAAGTGAAAAGCAAAGGAGAAAAGGAAAGATATAAGCATCTGAATGCAGAGTTCCAAAGAATAGCAAGAAGAGATAAGAAAGCCTTCCTCAGTGATCAATGCAAAGAAATAGAGGAAAACAACAGAATGGGAAAGACTAGAGATCTCTTCAAGAAAATTAGAGATACCAAGGAAACATTTCATGCAAAGATGGGCTCGATAAAGGACAGAAATGGTATGGACCTAACAGAAGCAGAAGATATTAAGAAGAGGTGGCAAGAATACACAGAAGAACTGTACAAAAAAGACCTTCACAACCTAGATAATCACGATGGTGTGATCACTGACCTAGAGCCAGACATCCTGGAATGTGAAGTCAAGTGGGCCTTAGAAAGCATCACTACAAACAAAGCTAGTGGAGGTGATGGAATTCCAGTTGAGCTACTTCAAATCCTGAAAGATGATGCTGTGAAAGTGCTGCACTCAATATGCCAGCAAATTTGGAAAACTCAGCAGTGGCCACAGGACAGGAAAAGGTCAGTTTTCATTCCAATCCCAAAGAAAGGCAAGGCCAAAGAATGTTCAAACTACCGCACAATTGTGCTCATCTCACATGCTAGTAAAGTAATGCTCAAAATTCTCCAAGCCAGGCTTCAGCAATACGTGAACCATGAACTTCCTGATGTTCAAGCTGGTTTTAGAAAAGGCAGAGGAACCAGAGACCAAATTGCCAACATCTGCTAGATCATTGAAAAAGCAAGAGAGTTCCAGAAAAACATCTATTTCTGCTTTATTGACTATGCCAAAGCCTTTGACGGTGTGGATTACAATAAACTGGAAAATTCTGAAAGAGATGGGAATATCAGACCACCTGACCTGCCTCTTGAGAAATTTGTATGCAGGTCAAGAAGCAACAGTTAGAACTGGATATGGAATAACAGACTGGTTCCAAATAGGAAAAGGAGTACCTCAAGGCTGTATATTGCCACCCTGCTTATTTAACTTCTATGCAGAGTACATCATGAGAAATGCTGGGCTGGAAGAAGCACAAGCTGGAATCAAGAATGCTGGGAGAAATATCAATAACCTCAGATATGCAGATGACACCACCCTTATGGCAGAAAGTGAAGAGGAATTAAAAAGCCTCTTGATGAAGGTGAAAGTGGAGAGTGAAAAAGTTGGCTTAAAACTCAACATTCAGAAAACAAAGATCATGGTATCTGGTCCCATCACTTCATGGGAAATAGATGAGGAAACAGTGGAAACAGTGTCAGACTTTATTTTTCTGGGCTCCAAAATCACTGCAGATGGTGACTGCAGCCATGGAATTAAAAGATCCTTACTCCTTGGAAGAAAAGTTATGGCCAACCTAGATAGTATATCAAATAGCAGAGACATTACTTTGCCAACAAAGGTCCCTCTAGTCAAGGCTATGGTTTTTCCGATAGTCATGTATGGATGTGAGATTTGGACCGTAAAGAAAGCTGAATGCTGAAGAATTGATGCTTTTGAACTGTGGTGTTGGAGAAGACTCTTGAGAGTCCCTTGGACTTCAAGGAGATCCAACCAGTCCATTCTGAAGGAGATCAGCCCTGGGATTTCTTTGGAGGGAATGATGCTAAAGCTGAAACTCCAGTACTTTGGCCACCTCATGCGAAGAGTTGACTCATTGGAAAAGACTCTGATGCTGGGAGGGATTGGGGGCAGGAGGAGAAGGGGATGACAAAGGATGAGATGGCTGGATGGCATCACTGACTCGATGGATGGGAGTCTGAGTGAACTCTGGGAGTTGGTGATGGACAGGGAGGCCTGGTGTGCTGCGATTCATGGGGTTGCAAAGAGTCGGACACGACTGAGCGACTGAACTGAACTGAACTGATAAATGCCTAGCTTTGAATGTTAACTGTATGTCAGGCCCTTTGCTAAGCATGTCCTGTATATGTTTATCCCCACAACAACCCTGGGTAGGAGGAATTTCACATGGGGAAACTGAAATTGGATAAATTAAGTGACTTGCTTGTATGTGGAATTTGAAACTAGGGGGTCTGGCCCCTGTTTCCAGCCTCTGTGCTACAGCAGGGAAAGGAGTAGAAGAGGTGCCACCCTGAGTCTCGCCACTTTGTGGTTATGCAGTTCTCAAGGGAGACCAATCTCCCTCATCCTGTGTAGGATTTACACAGTACAAACTAAAAATGCCTCCTGATTAATCTTGGCAGCCCACACCTTAGCACCCTCCTCCTCTTCTCTTGCAATTAGTTCCTGTCTGTTCAGGGAATGTTAACCTAGGTTATTATTAGCTGAAGAATAATTATAACTATAAATATAAAATTCATGTATGTAAATGTATTAATATCTCTCTCCTGCCCTTAATCTTGTCTACAGTGTTATCATGGAGGGGCATTTTATTGTCTTCAACCTAATCTCTGATAGAATAGAGTTTGTTTGGATTTAATGTGCACTGGGCACAAATCCTTAGTACAACAGAGATTGGAGGTGGTTTTTTGTGTTTGTTTTTAGAAATGGTTGTACCTGGTCTACAAAAGAGATGCCACCAACCCCTTCGTCAATGAATGCTTTCCTAGACTGTTTTCCTGGTACGCTTTTGGAATAATGACAGGTGTATGAGATGGCCTGACTGAGACAGGGTTGAAGAAATGCTTTTGGAGCAGTGCAAAACTAACTGCCTCCCCATATGCCCCAGACAACCTTGGCTCCATTAGCACTGTTTTCTAAGGGAGGTAACTGAAAAAAAAAAAAAAAAGTGTTAAGTTGCTCAGTCATGTCGAACTCTTTTTGTAATCCCAAGGACGGTAGCCCACCAGGTGGCTCTGGCCATGGCCTTTTTCCAGGCAAGAATATTGGTATGGGTTGTCATTCCCTTCTCCAGGGGATCTTTCTGACTTATACTGGAGGCCCAAAGGCAAACTCCCACACTGACTAAACCCTAGAACAACAGTTAACAATAATAAGAGCTGACCTCTATTTAAAGCTTTCTATAGGTCCAAAAAAGATCTTAATGACCCAGATAACCACAGTGGTGTGATCACTCATCTAGAGCCAGACATCCTGGAATGTGAAGTCAAGCAGGCCTTAGGAAGCATAACTACGAACAAAGCTAGTGGAGTGATGGAATTCCAGTTGAGGTATTTCAAATCCTAAAAGATGATGCTGTGAAAGTGCTGCGCTCAATATGCCACCAAATTTGCAAAGCTCAGCAGTGGCCATAGGACCTGGAAAACGTCAGTTTTCATTCTAATCCTAAGAAAGACAATGCCAAAGAATTTTCAAACTACTGCACAATTGCACTCATCTCACATGCTAGCAAAATAATGCTCAAAATCCTCCAAGCAAGGCTTCAACAGGATGTGAACTGAGAACTTCCAGATGTTCAGGCTGGATTTAGAAAAGGCAGAAAAACCACAGATCAAATTCCCAACATCCGTTGGATCAT
Source organism: Bos indicus (assembly GCF_029378745.1). NCBI lineage: Eukaryota > Metazoa > Chordata > Mammalia > Artiodactyla > Bovidae > Bos > Bos indicus. The sequence goes on along the minus strand of NC_091789.1, from coordinate 33,339,950 downwards.
AGAAAAACCAAGAGAGCACCAGCAAAACATCTGCTGCTGCTGCTGCTAATTCGTGTCAGTCGTGTCCTATTCTGTGAGACCCCAGAGACGGCAGCCCACCAGGCTCCCCTGTCCCTGGGATTCTCCAGGCCAGAACACTGGAGTGGGTTGCCATTTCCTTCTCCAGTGCATGAAAGTGAAAAGTGAAAGTGAAGTCCCTCAATTGTGTCCAACTCTTCTCAACCCCATGGACTGCAGCCTACCAGGCTCCTCTGCCCATGGGATTTTCTAGGCAAGAGTACTAAAGTGGGGTGCCATTGCCTTCTCTAAGCAAAACATCTACATCTGCTTTATTGACTATGCCAAAGCCTTTGCCTGTGTGGATTCCATAAAACTGTAGTAAATTCTTAAAGAGATGGGAATACTAGATCACCTTACGTGCCTCCTGAGAAATCTGTATGCAGGTCAAGAAGCAACAGTTAGAACCAGACATGGAACAATGGACTGACTCCAAATTGGGAAAGGAGTATATCAAGGCTGTATGTTGTCACACTGCTTATTCAACTCATATGAACAGTACATCATGTGAAATACCAGGCTAGATGAAGCACAAGCTGTAATCAAGATTGCTGCTGCTACTGCTGCTAAGTCACTTCAATTTCGGAGTCACTTCACTCTGCCGTCCTTGGGATTCACCAGGCAAGAACACTGGAGTGGGTTGCCATTTCCTTCTCCAATGCATGAAAGTAAAAAGTGAAAGTGAAGTCGCTCAGTCGTGTTTGACTCTTTGCAACCCCATGGACTGCAGCCTACCAGGCTCCTCCGTCCATGAGATTTTCCATGCAAGAGTACTGGAGTGGGGTGCCATTGCCTTCTATGCTGCTCTACATAACCACCTCAGTATTCACTAGGGCCAGTGAAAAAACCCAATGTTTGAGTCAGATGAAATGTTCTAGCTCACTGAATCCAGCCATGCATCTGATAAAATGAAATTGCATGAAGTCCCCTCATTTTGCAAGGGTAAGAATACTAGACAAGGAATGGCACTCCACTCCAGTGTTCTTGCCTGGCGAATCCCCATGGACAAAGGAGCCTGGCGGGCTGCAGTCCATGGAGTCACAAAGAGTCAGACACAACTGAGCGACTCACACACACACACACACACACACACACACACACACACGGACTGTTTAAGTTAAACATGGATTTAAATGGATAGAAAAGTCTTTGTTATGTTGAGAAGCAATTTTACTCTGTAGTTTTCATCTTTAGTCTTAACTCCGATTAGAATGAATCCAATTTCTCCTCTGTATATTCCAGGTATATGAAAACAACAGCCTTGTCGCTTGCTGTCATTTTCTTTAGAAAACCTCCTTTATGTTTAAGGACTTAGGAGACCTTCCTGCTCTGAGTTTTCTCTAGCCCCACATCTGTATATTCTCATCCAGATCTTCAAATGCCAATTTGAACTCATACAATGTTGCCAGAATGCACTAAGGCAGATTTTCTCATGGCTTACTCTGTGCCTGGTTAGATCAGGGTTACAAACGCTTTACATTCAAAGACGGGAAGAAACATACTGTCAAAGGTCTCTGTCTTCTGGTTGGGCATGATCTCTGACACCCTATTTACTTTCCCACTCCTTCTGCCATTCTGGTCCAGGCTCTGCTTTCTCCAAGGCATCATCTCATCTGTCCCTTCTCTTTCACCCCTACAGAAAGGCAGTGCTCTAGGTATAGTGCTTTGAAGTTTGCAAACAGCTTTACAAACATCATCTCATTTAATTAGCATGGAAACTCTGCACAGAATGTTGCTGTTCAGTCGCTAAGCTGTATCTGACTCTTTGCAACCCCATGGCCTGCAGCACGCCAGGCTTCCCTGTCCTTCACCGTCTCCCAGAGTTTGATCAAACTCATGTCCACAGAGTCAGTGATGCTATCTAACCATCTTATCCTCTGCTGCCCACTTCTCCTTTTACCTTCAGTCTTTCCCAGGATCAGGGTCTTCTCTAATGAATAGGCTCTTCACATCAGGTGGCCAAAGTATTGGAATTCAGCTTCAGCATCAGTCCTTTTAATGAATATTCAGGGTTGAGTTCCTTTAGGATTGACTGGTTCAATCTCCTTGCAGTCCAAGCGACTCTCAAGAGTCTTCTACAACACTACAATTCAAAAGCATCAGTTCTTCAGCACTCAGCCTTCTTTCTGGTCCAACTCTCACATTCGTGCATGACTACTGGAAAAACCGTAGCTTTGACTAGATGGACCTTTGTTGGCAAAGTGATGTCTCTGCTTTTTAATACACTGTCTATGCACAGAATGCACAGATGTGAATAGTATAAGGAAAACACAGAAGTTTCTGTTAACCCAATTATATGGATTATCACGCTAATACTTCATGCCTGGGATTCTGTAACCTGCTTTGCTGGCTGCCCAGCTTTCAGGGTCTCCCTGTTATAAAGCACTCTACATACTGATGCTAAAATCATCTTTCTTTCCTACTGATCTGTACATGCCACCATCTGGAGTCCATGTATAGCCTCCAGCACTCTTGGGGTAATGTATTTTCCTGAGGCCTTCGAGAGTCTGCATCTGCTAAGACCTCTGACTGACTTTCCTCAACCTAGGATTGCAGTGTTTGGCTAATCAGAGTTTTGTTCATTCGTTTGTTAATCCATCCAGCATTCATTAATGTATGCATTTTGTGACATAGCATCTATGATGTGCTAAGCAGTGCAATGGACAGTAAAGGGGAATACAAAAATAAGTCATCTCTGCCCTCCAAGGTTTTATAACCTCATCTAGGTCTTATATGCACAAGTGGCTCTAGTGGTAAAGTACCTGCATGCCAGTGCAGGAGACGTAAGAGATATGGGTTCGATCCCTGGGTTGGGACGATCCCCTGGAGAAGGGGATGGTAACCCACTCCAGTATCCTTGCCTAGAGAATCACATGGACAGAGGAGCCTGGTGGGCTACAGTCCATGGGGTTGCAAAGAGCTGGATACAACTGAAGCCACTTAGCATGCACACAATTCAAATACAAGGCTAACTGTGATAAGAGAAGTGGTGAAAGTAGATTCATAGTTGTAGGTAAACTCTGAGGTTTACCTGAGGAAGAATTAATCCCAATGAGCAGAGCATACAAGACCTCCAGGAGGGGTACTGGTGAATCTGTGCAAGGAGAAGTAGATTTCCATTACAAGACTGGCTTGGCTTCCTTGCTGTCTCTTGGTCAAGTTAGGTTTCCTATTGCCTTCTCCTTGTGTCTTCTTGGGCATTTGACCACAAATAATTTTTTTTAACCAGTGTCCTAAATACTTAAGGTCCTGGTAAACGTGCACACTTGACCTAGAAAAAGGAAATTTCCAGCATGATAATTGTCAATGGTATATGAAAAGGCATGAACAGACAGATTTTGTTTAAAGATTATGAGTGTAAAGAATAGAAGACAAACTTACAAAGACGGGCACCCACCCTTATCACCCAGTCTCTGGTTGGAGCCACCAATGCAAATAGTGTAAGAAAAACATGTGTCATTCATGAGGGGAATATCTGCATGATGCATAGCAGGTGATAAACTACACAAATAATAGCACTGCATCACACAGGTTTGTCATGAACCCTCTGATGGCAGATCGTCCTGTTTGTGATCCTTGAAAACTAAAATAAAATGAGAAAGGCTTAACATTTTTAGGTTTGAAACATGTTTTATTATTTTGTGACTTTTATCTCAATTGCATATTCATTCCATAAGCAAACATAAGAATAGTATTAGTATCAAGCACAAACTTTTGTGTGGCATTCTCAGCTGAGGCAGGGTGGGCAGTACTGGGTTTTCAAGTGCAAGCTCTGCCTCTGATCTCCCACTTCAGCCTTAGTCCTTGGGAAGGTCCCATCCAATGCTTCTTGCTCATTATATATTAAAGTGTTAGCAGGTTTGAATAGAGAGGCAAAACTGTATTTAAATTTTCTATTTCGAATAGCTGGTAAAGAAATACACAACATCTCAAATGCAGGCAAAATTAAAACAAGGGATGTTGGGAAGGGATGGGCACCAAGAAAGACTCACCAAGGGTTGCTGCTGCTGCTGCTGCTAAGTCGCTTCAGTCGTGTCCGACTCTGTGCAACCCCATAGACGGCCTCCCACCAGGCTCCCCCGTCCCTGGGATTCTCCAGGCAAGAACACTGGAGTGGGTTTCCATTTCCTTCTCCAATGCATGGAAGTGAAAAGTTCTGACTCTTCACAACCCCATGGACTGCAGCCTACCAGGCTCCTCCGTCCATGGGATTTTCCAGGCAAGAGAACTGGAGTGGGGTGCCATTGCCTTCTCTGCACCAAGGGTTAGGAGACTCTGTAGAGTACAACAGACACAGTGTACATATATGGGGAAATAAGTAGGTACACAGGGAGGGGGAAAATACAAGGGAAAGCCCAGCTGATAGATGCTTTCCTTGGCATTCTGGATAATCACATGGACCACAAAAATTAAAAGAGGAAAACTAAGGTGAGTCATTGCTTCAAATTCCATCCAACAAGGACTGGAAAGTTGCATGCTGTGTGTGCTCCAGGGCCCAGTGTAGCAAGGGGTGGGCTGTCTCTGCTCCTCTCTGTCCTCTGAGCACTCCAGCCCAGTTCCATCCATTACAATCAGATATTTGGACCCCAGCATCACCATCGCTCCTGTCCTTTCTCTTGGGCTTCAGCTCATCCTTTGTTCTTGCTGGTCAGATTTTCACTGGGTGGGGTGTGTGTGGGGGCTTCTAGTTTAGTGAGTTTAACTGCTATGTAAACAAAACTCTCAAATCAGCTCCCCCTACCACCTAACTTTTCTAAATCCAGAGCCAGTTTTTTAAACAATTTTTTTGCATAGGTAGTATGTTTTCATGTTAAAAAAAAAACAGAAAAAAATTTATACTTGAAAAAAATCTCCCTTCTTTCCTTTCCTCATGTAGCCAATTTCAACCACTTGCAAGAAACGTTATGTTTCTTCACACACATGCAAATAGAAATATAAATTTCCTTTTTTTCTTTTTAATTCATAAAGGAGTATAATTTTCAGTTTTCTGAACCATGTATTCTGGTCATTTAGTAGTATGTAATGTGCACGCATGCTAAGTCACTTGTGATGTCCAGCTCTTTGCAATCCTATTGACTGTAGCCTGTCAAGCTCCTCTGTCCACAGGATTCTCCAGGTAACAATACTGGAATGAGTTTTCATGCCCTCCTCCAGGTGATCTTCCTGACCCAGGGATCGAACCTGCATCTGATTGCAGCAAATATCTCTAAACTGGGTGGCTTAAAACAATTTGTTGCTAACTCTCACAGTTTGGTGAGTTGACTGGGCTCAGCTGTGTAGTTCTTGCTTTGGCTTCTCACTGTGGTTACGGTCAGACGTGGGCTAGTACAGGGGTCATGGGAAGGCTTGACTGGATTGGAAGTTCCAAACAGCTTCCAAATGGTTGGCAGTTATGCTGGTTGTTGGATGAGCGCTCAGTTGCCAGAGCTCCTCTGTATAGACTGGGCTTCTCACAAGAAGCTGGTCTCTGAGTGGGAGCATCCTGAGAGAGCAGAAAGTGAAAGTTACCCAGTCAATTAAGGGCAACTTATAAAACTGGCACTGTTAGGTCTGCTGGATTCTGTTGGCCAAAGAGGTCTCAGGGCTAGCCCAGATTCAAGAAGATGGAGAAAGAAACCCTGTTCTCTTCATGGGAGAGTAGCAAGATTGTATTTCAGAAGATCTTGAGGTTAGGAGATACTGTGTTGGTCATCTTGGTAAAATACAATCTGTATCACCATCTGAAGTACATTTCTATTCTGCCTAACACGTGTACAAGGCCTGAGGAGCTTTCTTTTATAATATCTAACATCTGACCTCTCCTGGTTTCCACTGACCCCACTCATTCTAACCCACATACTTTTGTAGTTAGGTAAATGTTAGAGTTACCTTCCTGGTAATCCTGGAGAGTTACCTTTCTGGTAATCCCACTTCCCTTTACTGCAAATAGCCAATGAAACTTTCTTAACATTGGTGTTTACATAAACTTTAGCTTTAATGATGTCATTCTCCTAAGTAAAAATCAGATCTGATATCCACAGTGGTTTTGTTTGACCTTTGCAAAGTTAGCATATATAGGATTTGCTTTTTTTTTTAAACTTTCAACATTGCAAAATCAGGAGATTCAGATTAAACTCCTTTTGAAAAACTAGGTCCTCATATGTAGAAACATTGAATTCTTTGACTAATATGTTCTAGATACTAAACAAAAGGGAAAAGACTTTCAGGCTCTTGTGGAATTTAATGGACAAAGGGAAAATGGATAAATAACATAGATTAATGGATGGCAACATTGGAGGGCTAGAAAGCAGACAGGACAGGGGTCAGATGGGAAGGGCTACAATTTCAAATTACATGGTCATGGAAGACCTCACTGAAATGGAGACATTTCAGTTAAAAACTTAAGGCGTAGAGAAAGGGTAACATGAAATTCTAGAACTTTGCTTTCCAGTAGAGTATCCCACAACCATATGTGGCTATCTTAATTTGTATTAATTAAAATTGAATAAAATTTAAAATTCGCTTTTTCAGGCACAGTAGCCACATTTCCAGTGCTCAAAAGTCACCCATGACTAGTTGCTACAAACCAGATATAGAACATTGCCACCATTACAGAGGGTTGTACTGGACAGCATTTCAGAGGTGGGGTATTCCATGCAGAGGGGAAAGCAAGTGCAAAGGTCCTGGGGTGGGTGGGACATTGCTTGATATGAGCTAGACAGTGGCACTGCTCTTCGGCTCACACATTCCTGCTATGCTCTAATGTGAGTAAGCTTATTTAGTTCTTGCAAGTCTTAGGCAAAGTTAGGGGTCCTGTGTTCTACTGATAAGGAGTAAAAACAGTGGCTGCCCCTTCCTGAAGACAGACTGATCTGGGAGGTGAAGGTTAAGGCCCTGTTGGAAGAGTCTCGCTGCCAGGGCTCCACTATTCCTGCCTCCTGGAATGGTGTGAACAATGATTCACACCACAGTAGGCCTTTACACTTTACCAAGCACAATTATCACATGCATTAGGCTTTCAAGGAAGGTCAGATTCCAACTTGTTCACAGAGAATCACCTCCAGGTCACCAGATTTGCATCTGTTTTGCCTAGCACCTATCATAATGAACAAAAATTTTAGACTTTAATGATGAATGTGCCAAAGAGAGGACAGTGAGGCGGCAGTTCTAGTTCAGTGATGTTTGATTTGTAGCAGAATACAGTGCCTATTTTGAAGTTCTTTGGTGAAAACCATTTCTGGGAAGAGTGGTAACGATTTGGGGCCAGGTTATGAAGGAAAGAAAAAAAAAAAAAAAAAAACCACCTTGTGTACCCTGGCAGTGTGGTGGTGTTCCGCACTTCCTAGCTTACCTTGGTCTAAGTTCAGGTCGAGGCCCACATACAGGAAAAGGGGGTGAAGCGGGGCTTTTCAGCCTAAAGGGAGTAGGGGAATGGGCCACGCCGTCGAGTGGGTTTGGTGGTGGATTCTGGGAATCCCGCGTCGGTGGAAGAGAAGGTGCTCAAGGCTCAGGGAGTGGCTGCAGCGGTCAGGTCCGGACTTTGAGGTGTGCCGCGAAGAGGGCGGGGCGGGGCCGGGCTCACGTGGGCTGGGCGGGGGAAGTGCGCGGGACTGAGCTTGGCGGGGGCGGTGCGAGCCAATGGGCAGCGGCTAGCAGCGCGCCCAGCGCCCGAGCCGCCATCGCGCCCTTTTGCTGCCTGGCGAAGGCACGGACGGCGCGCGGGGGCGAGCGCGGGAAAGAGCCGCCGGCGCCACAGCCGCCGTCAGGGCATGAGGACGGCCGTGGGCTCCGTCAAAATGCAGCCACCGTGAGAGAGCCGGGTCCCGGCAGCGGTGGCGGCCGTGGCGGCGGCGGACGGCGCCCTATGCCGCAGCCCCAGCGGGCGCGAGTCTGACGGCGAGCAGCTGCCGGTGCCTCCGCGGCCGCGGCTGCGGGACCTGCCAGCGCTGCTGCGGAGCGGGCTCACCTTGCGGAGGAAGCACAGCACCGCTGCGGGCCGGGTGAGTGGCCGGGTCCTGCGCGGCCAGATTGGGCGTGAGAGGCTCGTGCGTGGAGTCCGCGCCCACCCTCCGGGGCGGCCGAGGGGGGGCATCTGGAAGTAGGGGAAGTGCCGGGAGTGGACCCCTTGTGCCGGCTTAGGCAGAAGAGGGGCCGGGGAAGATGGGGTCGTGGGGTGCCCACTGCGGAGTGGCGGTTTCCCTCGCCCATAGGTGCACCTGACTTCGTCCAAGCGTGCCTGGATTCTAGCTGCGGGACTGTGAACATCGCCCGAAGAAGGGCCGTTTGCCTGTCCCCAGAGGGGGAGCTGCAGATGTCTAGTGCCAAATGGCGGGCCCTGTCCGACAGCGATCCCAAGGCCCCACGCGCGGGACCTCAGTTTGCAGGAGGCAGGAGAAGTGTGCACTGCTGTCGGACGCCTAGTTGCAACTTTGGGCACCGACAGTGGCTTAGAACCCAAGGAGGGACGCTCCTCCACCAGGAGCCTACCAAACACACCAGCAGGAAGTGAATATTTAAGATTCTGGGGGCGTCGCCGAGAACTAAGCTTTGGCACCTACACTGGCTCTTGCCCCGCCAGGGCCGAGGGACAGACGCCAGAGTTGGAAGTTCTGGGGCGAGCTCTAGTTCCTGGGCTCCCCAGTCGGTAGCACTTAGTTCTCGGCGACCCCTCCCCCTCCCCCCGCCGACCCCTCCCCCACCCCCCACCCCCCGCCCCAGAATCTTAAATATTGACTTCTGCTGGTGTGTTCGGAAGGATTTCTGATGGAGGAGTATCCCTCCTTTGGTTCTAAGTACATCTAATGGCCTGAGAAGGTCAGACATGTTTTGTGGTGAAGAAAAGCGGGACAGCCTGGGATCATAAGTCACTCAGCAGCCCCTGCTGACTTGTCAGGTGTTCCTGCTCACCAGGGCCTTGGGCACCTTTGAGAGGTTTTACTTAGCTTTTAAAAATCTGGCATCATTAAGGAGACTTTACCATGAAAGTACCACAAGGTAGATATTTTGGTCTGTAATTTAAAAAATAAGTCTTAGTTGTCTGCCTTAAATTATCTTGCTGGGGGACTTTCAACTCTTGAAAGATAGGTTTGTGAAACTTGAGAGTTAGGGAGAAACACTGGGTTTGGTATGGCTTCCTTTGGGCAGGAAAGGGTCTGAACTGACGTTGAGTCTTTGGCCTTTCTGAGCTGGAGAATTCTTTCCACGTAGAGATAACTGTCCATGACCTACCTCAGAAGGATGTTTCGTGGATTAGCTGAGCAGTAATAGGACATCTTTAGGTCAAATGACCAGGGGAGTTTAGGAATTACCCAAAAATGACCTTAATGTGTGGAGTACAAGGTTGCGTGCAAAGAAAGGGAGGAAATGTGTCCCCAAAATGTGATAGCTCAGTAAACACAAAAATCTGACTTAGTGACTTTCCAGGAGTTTATGGGGAAAGTAGGTCAAATTGTATTCCTGTTACCCATGACAGTTGGTTTTTCACGGCACAGGATACTGACACCATGAGGGCAGCCAGGCAGTCTGTGAGGAGGATTACCCAGGGTTTCTGTGTAAATTGATCTGGAGTGTTCATCTGCATAGAGGCTTGTGTTTCCCCGTGCCTGGGATGATGTTGTAGTGTACCTTGCCAAAATACATATTTACTCTAATTATTTATTCTGAATATGGTTACTTAAAATAAGGTGTACTTGATTAGCCCTTCTTTGGTTCTAATACTGCCTTAGCTCTCCTTGGGACATTCCAAACACATTTCATAAGTACATGGCCAGTTTTTGGTTTTGTTTTTGTTTTTAATTGGGGAAGATTGTAAAATTTTCCAACATTGGAAAACCATAAGTTTCAACTGTTTTCTCTCCTTTGGCACTGGAACCACCTTTGTGATTGTGGAACCTTCCCATCAAAGGAGTTGGAAAGGGTTTGGAAGAAGGAGAAAAATAGGTGAAATATGTGTTAGTTTTTCGGGCTACCATAACAAAATACCATAGACCTGGTGGTTTACATAACAGAAACGCATTTTCTCACAGTTTTGGAGGCTGAGAAGTGCAAGATCAAGGTATCAGCATATTTAGTTTCTGGTGAGAACTCTCTTCCTGGCCGGTAGACAGCCACCTTCCTTCTGTGTTGTGATGTGACCATTCCTTAGTGCCTGTGGAGGAAAAGAGATCTCCCTCTCTCTCTGTTTTATTTTTTTAAACTGAAATATAGTTGACATACAACATGATGTTAGTTTCAATTGTACAACATACTGATTGATTGGTATTTGCATACATTGGAAAATGATGACTTGTAAGTCTAGTTACCATCTGTTCCCATATGATGTTATTACAGTATTATTGACCATATTCCTTATGCTGTATATGACATCCTCATTGCTTATTTATTCTATAAGTGGAGGCTTATACCTCTTAATCTTGTTCACCTGTTTTGTGCCACCCCCATCCCTTGTTTATTCTCTGTATCTTTGTCTACTTTCATTTTGTCTTGGTTTTTAGATTCCACATGTAAGTTAGATCATTCAGTATGTCTTTCTCTAACTTATTTCACTTAGCATAATACCCTCTAGACCCATCCATGTTGTCACCAATGGCAAGCATTCATTTTTTGAATGGCTGAGTAATCTTTCATTATATGTGTATGCCCCATCTTCTTGATCCATTCATCAGTCAGTGGACACTTCACTTTCTTCCATATCTTGGCTATTGTAAATAGCATGGCAGTGAACATAGGGGTGTATATATCTTTTCCAAATAGGGCTTTTGTTTGCTTTGGATAAATACCCACCTGTGAAATTCCTGGATCATATGGTGGTTCTATTTTTAATTTTTTGAGGGATCTCCATACTGTTTTCCATAGTGGCTGTGCCAGTTATAACCTTAACTAATGGTATGGGAGGATTCCCTTTTCTCTGTATCCTCACCAGAACTTGTTGTTTGTTGTCTTTTTGATGATAGTCATTCTGCTAAGTGTGAGGTGATGTCTCATTGTGGTTTTGAATTGCATTTCCCTGATGATTAGTGAAGTTGAGTATCCCTGCATATGCCTGTTGGCCATCTGCACAGGCCATCTGCATGTCTTCTTTGGAAAAATGTCCCTTCAGGTCCTCTGCCCAATTTTTTTAAATGGGGTTATTTTGTTTTCGATGTTGAGTTGAATGAGTTATTTGCATATATTAGATTGATTCCTTGTTGAGTATATCATGTGCAAGTCATTTACTCACTCCCATTCAGTAAGCTGCCTTTTCATTTTGTTGATGGATTCTTTCACTGTGAAAAAGCCTTTTAGGTTGATGTAGTCCCTTTTGTTTATTTTTTCTTTTGTTTCCCTTACCTGAGGAGACAGATCCAAAAAAGTATTGCTAAGACTGATAGCAGAGTGTACTGCCTGTGTTTTCTTCTAGAAGTTTTATGGTTTCATATCTTAGGTTTGTAAGTCCTTAATCCATTTTTTATTAGCCCTGGGTGTTCTTTGGAAGGAATGATGCTAAAGCTGAAACTTCAGTAGTTTGGCCACCTCATGCGAAGAGTTGACTCATTGGAAAAGACTCTGATGCTGGGAGGGATTGGGGACAGGAGGAGAAGGGGATGACAGAGGATGAGATGGCTGGATGGCATCACCGACTCGATGGATGTGAGTTTGAGTGAACTCTGGGAATTGGTGATGGACAGGGAGGCCTGGCTTGCTGTGATTCATGGGGTCGCAAAAAGTCGGATACGACTGAGCAACTGAACTGAATCCATCTTGAGTTTGTTTTGTATATGATGTGATAAAGTGGTCCAGTTTGATTCTTTTATCTGTAGCTTTCTAGTTTTCCCAACAGTATTTATTGAAGATACTGTCTTTCTCCTACTGTCTTTCTCCTGCTGTGTATTCCTCCTTTGTCATAGATTAATGCACCAAATAAGCATGGGTTTATTTCTGAGTTCTCTATTCTGTTTTTGTGCCAGTACCATACTGTTTTGATATAGGTACTGGCATCTGTGTGTCTGTGTTAGTACCACTACCATACTGTTTTGATGACTGTAACTTTGTGATATAAATTGTTTGAAATCCGGGTGTGTGATACCTGGAGCTTTGTTCTCTCTCTTAAAACTTCTTTGACTATTTGGAGTCTTTTGTGTTTTCATATAAATTTTAGAATTTTTTTGTTCTGACTCTTTGATCTCTCTCCTTTTTCTTATAATGCCACTAATTCCATCATGGAGACACCACCCTCATGACCTAGTCTCACCCTTACTACCTCCCACAGGCCCTCCAAATACCATCATCTTGGGGCTTATGGCTTCAACATCTTATTTTGGGGGGAATGCAAATATTCAGTCCATAATAGAAGTGTTTGAAGGAAAGAGAAAAACACAAGTAGTATGTATCAAACCAGTGGGTGACTTGTAAACACCTGGGGTCTTGTGGTTAGCTCCTTGGTTAGGGCAGTGATACCAATGCAGGTAAATCATGGTGTAGCTCTTTCTGTGGACCTTCAGTATTGTATGTCATGAGCTGTACTTCCAAATTACAGGTGAGTGATTATAGGGACAAGTTAGCACAGATTCATTACCACTGGCAAGAAAGTAGCTTTGTGCATTACACAAGTTGGTAGGAAACTTTGCAACTTCTGTATTGACGAAGATCTGATTTAGGAAATCTGGTTGGCCCTTGCCCATGCTCCCTTGGGCTCTCACAGATCTTAACCATCTGCCATCAACTGTCATCAGATGAGCTCTTTGTGGGTTGTGCTGCCCAACCCAGGTGCCTTGGAGGCTGTCTCTTACTGGGAAAAGGTAAGCTGACATTGGGTTTTTACCATAGAACTCCTGGGTCCTTGGTTCAGTCACTTATTGTCATTTTGAATTCAGAATGCAAGCTGATTAAAACTCTTTGCACCTCTTTAGGCTAAGTGGAATGACTAGATTTTTCTTTAGGGGAGGACCTTAACTACCTCCTAAAACATCACTGGTAAGATAAAGCACAGATTGAATTTACATCAAAACTATTTAATTTTTTTTTAACTTTGTTTTGTGGACATTATGAGAGAATAAGATAATTACTTCCTGCTTTTGGCAGCTATTAACATTTTTCAAATTTTGTTTGACTTATTTCTTTTTTCCCCACTTTTCTTTTGTGGGGGACTAGTGTGTTTTAAAGGAGAAGGCAATGGCACCCTACTCCAGTACTGTTGCCTGGAAAATCCCATGGGCAGAGGAGCCTGATAGGCTGCAGTCCATGGGGTCGAGAAGAGTAGGACACGACTGAGCAACTTCACTTTCACTTTTCACTTTCATGCACTGGAAAAGGAAATGGCAACCCACTCCAGTATTCTTGCCTGGAGAATCCCAGGGACAGGGGAGCCTGGTGGGCTGCCGTCTCTGGGGTCGCACAGAGTCGGACATGACTGAAGCGACTTAGCAGCAGCAGCAGCAGTAGCAGTGTGTTTGAAAACAAAATCCTAAATATTATGTCATCTCATTCATTAGTGTTTCAGTTTACATCTCTGATAAGGACTTTGTTCCTTAAAAAACGTTGTGCCTTTCTTGCCTAAAAATTTTAGTGACAATTCCTTAACATTCCCATATTTAATTTTTCTCAGAGATGTCTTTTCATTTATGATTAGTTGCAACCAGGAATTAAGGTCCACACATTGTGTTTGGTTGTTAGGTTTGTAAATCTATTTTATTTTATAACAACCCCCTTCCCCTGCTTGTTTTCTTCATGCCTTTCATGTGATGGAGATAGCAGGTCATTTGTCAGGTAGAATGTCCACTTCTGGGGTCACTTCTTACTTGTAATGTTATCTGATTTGTTCATTTATGTTCCATGTTTCCTGTAATCTGGCAGTGAGATGTAGCAGCTTGATTAGATTCAGACTTAAGAGTGAGCATTCTTGGTAGGTATTACTGTGTATAATCTGTTGCATCACATCATTAGAGATGTGATGCCTGAATGTGTCCCTCTTTGAGATACCAAGAGTGATTAGTGGGTTCCGATGGGGTCAACTTACCTATCTACCTTTCACCTGATAATTGTAGCATCCTTGTGAGTTATAACCTAGATCTATTTCATTAGGGGTCACAAAATGATGATCTAAATCTATCATTCCTCTTGCATTTACCAGTTGGTATTCTATCTATAAAGAATTTACTCTCAAAAAAGAAGAAATAAATTTGCCCTCATGAAATACTTGGGTCTTCTGGAAAAAAAAAAAAAAGAATGTATAGGAAGGAGAGGGGAAAGGCTTGATTTTTTTCCCTTTTATCATTTTTCTGATTTATAATTTAATGCCTTAACAACCAGTGAGTTTTTTTTCCTTTTTCAAGTATCAGCAAGATCTTGTAGATCTGAATGTATTTGTTTCAATCCATTGAAGGCAGTATTCTTTTCCATGCTCAGTTTATATTTATCTCCTGCATACTTCTTACAAGGCCCTAGTAATCTGTGATACCTTTCTTGCTTTCCAGCATAAGTTGTTCCAAGCGTATCTTATTCTATTTCCTGGTCCAGACTCCAAATCAGCCATTTTCCCAAGGAGTACTGATTTTTCTGAAAATCAGTCATGTCCCCCAACTTTTGCCTCTCTTAGTGGTTGAATTTTTTTAACCTTCTTTTTAAGCCTTTCATCTTAAGTTTTTGTTTCATTTAAAATTCTTCTCATCAGGCTGTTTCTAAGACTGTCATTTTCTCCCTCTAATGAAATAACTGGTAGCTACATTCCCTCTTTCTATATAGACTGTCAGAGTGCTGGAGATGCCTTATTTTGGGCTTTGGCTGCTGGGATATTTTCTGCAGTGTTCCACCACTTTCTTCATCTCCTTGAAATCTGTTTCATTTACTGCAGTCAGAATGATTGGTTGTGCCAGTTTGACTGTTCACCCAAGTCGTCCTGTGATCCTCAGCCTTTGGATCAGTCTTCTCTGCCTTGACCTCTTCCCTTCAGCCACCTTTCACTCAAGCAGGGTCTCAGTGGCTCTTCAGATTTGAGAAACTGGAAGTTCTTTCTTTTTCATTTACAGCCTGTACCCTGATGCATGCATGTGTGATCAGTCATGCCCCGCCTCTTTGCGACCCCATAGACTAGCCAGCCAGGCTCATCTGTCCATGGGATTTCCCAGGCAGGAATACCAGAGTGGGTTTTTGCCATTTCCTTCTCCAGGGGATTGTCCCAACCCAGGGATCGAATACCACCCTGATGACTCCGTCTCATGAAAGAACAAGGCTGCCAATTTCCTGCGTCTGACCTGAAATGCTTCAGGCCTGGCTTAACACCCTTCTCTGCTGGAAATAAGACTTTGTTGATTGAGAAACACATTCTACTCCAAGTTATACCAGTATGGCCAGCTTATAGTCATTTTATACACATATCTCATAGGCAAAGCATGATTTTGTTCCTTGTATTTAAATTAAAATCAGTGATAACACTTCATACCACTTAATTATGTCCTTGCAGATTCTGGTATACACTTTCAGCCTCACTACAAGCATCTGTGTTAGATGCTATTATTTGCATTCTACATATGAGGAAGGGGCTTCCCAGATGGTGGTGCAATGTGATGAATCCACATGTAATGCAGGAGAAATGGGTTCAATCCCTGGGTCGGGAAGATTTCCCTGGAGGAGGACATGTCAACCCACTCCTGTATTCTTGCCTGGAAGATCCCATGGACGGAGGAGCCTGGCAGGCAACAGTCCATAGGACACAACTGAGCACATATGTGTGCATGTGCCTGCGTGTGCATGGGCACATGAAGAGAGTCGGACACAACTGAGCACACGTGTGTGTGCCTGCATGTGCGTGCACACACACGTACACACACACAGATGAGGAAACTGAACCTAGAGGTAACTTGCCCAGGATCACTGGGTGGGTGGGAAGAAGGAGTTTTGAATCCCGCCAGTCTGGTTCTATAGTCCATGTTCTGAATTGACTCTCAAATGCACTGAGGACCAAGGGTCTATTTTTTTTTTTTTTTGCCTAAATGTTCATTGTTGTTATTTTCAGTCGTTCAGTTGTGTCCAACTCTTTGTGACCGCATGGACTGCACCATGCCAGGCTTCCCTGTCTTTTACTATCTCCCTGAGTTTGTTCAAACTCATGTCCATTGAGTTGGTGATGCCATCCAACCATCTCGTCCTCTCTTGTCCCATTCTCCTGACTTCAATCTTTCCCAGAATCAGGGTCTTTTCCAATGAATGCCCATAACCTTTATAGTACCTGTTGGTATTTCCTTACCACTCTTGAGAATGATCAGTACATGCTTTTGATAATGCCACACATTAACTTTTCTTTCATTGGGGCACACGGGCTTGTGATCCTCCTTCTGGGATTGAGGTGGAGAGGTCAGGGTCTAGGTGGGAGGGGAAATGCTGTGGTTATAGATGTGTATGGTAACTAATAGTGACTAAGATTAAAGATTGTATTTACTGTGTCCTAAGCAAAAAACACCCAGGCCCATCTTCATCAATCCAAAAAGTTTGTGAATTTATCCTCCTTACACTTATCTGCTTATGGTAGCCTGTCAGAAGATAAAGGTCATTAAGGCAGGCATGCATCTTCCAGGAAAGGTGAGTCAGATCAGATACAACAGCACATGTTGGTCTTATTTAAGAAACACTGACTTCCGGCCAGCTTGAAGTTTGAGTTGTAGGGCTACTACTCTCTATCATCACATATTATTCTCTGAGCTCTTTTTTTTTTTTAAATTTTATTTTATTTTTAAACTTTACAATATTGTATTAGTTTTGCCAAATATCAAAATGAATCCGCCACAGGTATACCTGTGTTCCCCATCCTGAACCCTCCTCCCTCCCCATACCCTCCCTCTGGGTCGTCCCAGTGCACCAGCCCCAAGCATCCAGTATCGTGCATCGAACCTGGACTGGTGACTCGTTTCATACATGATATTATACATGTTTCAATGCCATTCTCCCAAATTTCCCCACCCTCTCCCTCTCCCACAGAGTCCATATGACTGATCTATACATCAGTGTCTCTTCTGCTGTCTCGTACACAGGGTTATTGTTACCATCTTTCTAAATTCCACATATATGCCTTAGTATACTGTATTGGTGTTTTTCTTTCTGGCTTACTTCACTCTGTATAATAGGTTCCAGTTTCATCCATCTCATTAGAACTGATTCAAATGTATTCTTTTTAATGGCTGAGTAATACTTCATTGTGTATATGTACCACAGCTTTCTTATCCATTCATCTGCTGATGGGCATCTAGGTTGCTTCCATGTCCTGGCTATTATAAACAGTGCTGCGATGAACACTGGGGTACACGTGTCTCTTTCCCTTCTGGTTTCCTCAGTGTGTATGCCCAGCAGTGGGATTGCTGGGTCATAAGGCAGTTCTATTTCCAGTTTTTTAAGGAATCTCCACACTGTTCTCCATAGTGGCTGTACTAGTTTGCATTCCCACCAACAGTGTAAGAGAGTTCCCTTTTCTCCACACCCTCTCCAGCATTTATTGCTTGTAGACTTTTGGATTGCAGCCATTCTGACTGGCGTGAAATGGTACCTCATAGTGGTTTTGATTTGCATTTCTCTGATAATGAGTGATGTTGAGCATCTTTTCATGTGTTTGTGAGCCATCTGTATGTCTTCTTTGGAGAAATGTCTATTTAGTTCTTTGGCCCATTTTTTGATTGGGTCATTTATTTTTCTGGAGTTGAGCTGTAGGAGTTGCTTGTATATTTTTGAGATTAGTTGTTTGTCAGTTGCTTCATTTGCTATTACTTTCTCCCATTCTGAAGGCTGCCTTTTCACCTTGCTAAGAGTTTCCTTTGTTGTGCAGAAGCTTTTAAGTTTAATTGTGTCCCATTTGTTTATTTTTGCTTTTATTTCCAATATTCTGGGAGGTGGGTCATAGAGGATCCTGCTGTGATGTATGTCGGAGAGTGTGTTGCCTATGTTCTCCTCTAGGAGTTTTATAGTTTCTGGTCTTACGTTTAGATCTTTAATCCATTTTGAGTTTATTTTTGTGTATGGTGTGAGCTCTTGAAGCCTCACTTTCTTCTGCTGTTGTGAGATACACTGTGGGTCAGGTTTTTCCAAGAAAAGAGACAATGTCTGGGAAGCTTTGGGCACCATAAAGCTTAAATGTTTCCTTCCTCAGCTGGATGCTTATTCTAAGCAAATAGACTTTCATAGACATATTTATGGAAATCTAGGCATAAAAAAATTTGCTCATGTATGCAGTTTCAGTTTCCAAGTTTGTAAAAGTAGTGGTGTCTTAACATAGGGTGAATATTTTAGGTAGTGTCTAAATACTGGTACCGTAACGAAACAGTCTGAGTTTCACACTTTTACTGTCTTAAATGGACTTGGCAGTAATTAGTAACTTGTGCAGCTAAAAATAGATGGAAAGGTGGGAAAAAAGTCACTGGGGATGATTCTGAGTGCTTGTGACTTTTTTTTTTTTTTTTGCCTCAATGTTGCATAACAACCCTGGTTAGAAATACTGATCATTCTAGTAACACTATGTTATCGAGGAGTAGTTTGTGAGAGGTTATAAGATTTTACAGGAAGGCAAGGTAGTTAAAATCAATAGCTTTTTTTCCCCCATGGTTAATTATTGTTATGATAAATCATTTATAAGTGGGTATGGAAAAGGGAACGGAGAAGGAAATGGCAACCCACTCCTGTATTCTTGCCTGGGAAATCCCATGGACAGAGGGGCCTGACGGGCTGTTGTCCATGGGGTCGCACAGAGTTGGTCACAACTGAAGTGACTTAGCATGCATGCATGCATGGAAAAGGGAAAGTTCAGAGACAACATTGTGGATTCTGGCATGTCTTTATCAGATTGAAACTTCAGTAGTCCTCCAAAAGGAGAAAGTATTTTCAATTGTAAGAAAATTAACATCTAGAGAGGTTTAATAGCCTTCCATGATCACCCAGCTAAGAAATAGTACAGGCAGAGTGGGGCCCAGGACTATCTGATTCTAATATCTGTGGCCTTTCCACAAAACTATTGTCTAAGTGTGTGTGTGTGTGTGCCTGTGTGTGCGCACGCACACTCAATCGCCAGGTCATGTCTGATTCTTTGTGACCCCATGGACTCTAACATTGCCAGGCTTCTCTGTCCATGGGGTTTTCCAGGCAAGGAGAATGGAGTGGGTTGCCATTTCCTCCTCCAGGGGATCTTTCCAACCCATGGATCAAGCCCATGTCTGCTACATTGGCAGGCGGATTCTTTACCACTGAGCCACTGTACGCTGTTGTCTAAGACATAGACGTAATTATAACATGTCGAGCACTGAAACAGTGGGTGCCCCAAGGAACTCCAGTGCTACAATCCCTTAGTGTGTGGTATTTATGTAAGACAAGGGGTACCTTCTTACCTTCTGGGACTCAATTAACTTTTTGTGTTTTATCAGCTTTTTTCATGAGGCTTTGGCTTCTCCCTTGTAAAGTGCTTTCCTTTGCTTTTTGTACCACTTGCATTATCTGTAGGAAAAACATAATTCAGGATTTCTAATAAAGGCAAAACAAACCTTTCTAAAGTTAGAGTCCAGAAAACCAGGGCTTCTGCAATCGAGCTGGTTGTCTTCCTGTATTTCTTCCTAACTGGTCTAGCAACTCACTCCAACCCTATTTTGCTGGTGGTTATGTTGTTTAGTCGAATTTGACCTTGTCAAATAATTTACCTGCGGCTGTTATGAGGTGTACATGCAAATACTTGTGATTGCCTAACACTTTTGCCTTTGGTGCCAACTGTAAATTTGTTTTACTCTCTCCTGCTACTATTCAGGGACGTGAACAGCTTATCACTTCTCCTCGGTCTAACCCTCTAAATATTGACTGTAAAGAACAAACACTACAGATGGTACACTCCATCATATTGTGTTGTGAATTTATATGTAGGTATGAACTCTTTTGTAGGGAAAATAAATTGTGTGATGTTGCTTTTAGAGAGCAGGGGAAGTATGATGCCTGTTTCAATGCACTGAAATAGAATTAGGCTTTGTTATAGTAGAAAAGACAATTTTTTTCTGTTTTGTCATTTACCGGCTATGTGAATAAGTCAGATAACCTTTCTGAGTCTCTGTTTCTAAAATGCAATACTAGTATTTTATCATGCAGTTGATGGTGGGAGAGGGGACCAGCTTTCATTTCTTGGCCCTTGTCTGTCCAGCCAAGGTCTTTCTCCATTGAGATGCCAGCTCAACCCCCAGGACACTTTGGGGCATATTTTAGACAGAGGGAAAGATGGGTCTTAATACTCACCTCATCTCTGGAGTTAGAGAGGGGAAGATAATGCTTTAATAGAAAGAGCATTTGAACGAGGAGGAAGATTTTGATTCAATCGAGAATCCATCATATCAAAAGAGTAAAAATGATGTTACCTATGAATCTGTTTCTAGAAGATTAAATCATTTGTTTGGCCATAAACAGAATTCTGGGAGAGGTGTCAGAAGAGAATGTGTGTCAGCAGCCCTTTGCATCTGGGGAGAGCTTACCAGGTGGTTTTATCTTCTTTTAGATAAGAGGTTTGTTGCTATTTCTTGTCATCAAGGAAAGCTATTTTTTATATTCAGATTAACATCAGTGTTTGTTTTCCTCTACTGTTTCAAATTTATGAAAAATCTTCAAATAGCACCTGTTAAAACACTGGAATTTCCACTCTTCTTGGCACATGACTTATTAAAAAAAAGAAGCAGCAGCCTGCTAGTCATATTCTAATCTGCCTTGAATATGCCATGAAGTTAGAGCTTAATGAAACTCCACACGGTCAGTTCATCAGTAGTTGGCTGTTCACACTGCTGTCATTTATAGAAGGCTTTATATTTGCAGATTGCCTTCTCATACTGTTTTCATAGCTCTGAAGTAGGTATTCCGTTCTTATACAGACAAAACAAGTTAGTGAGTTTTTCCATAGGCCACATCCTCAGCATCTGTGAAGCAAAGATAGTGCCCACCTCACAGGGTAGGAAAGGAAGTAGGTTAAAATGCATAGCACTTTTCAGGTGAAACTGGTTGTGTGGAGAAGGCTTAGTGTGAGCTGCTGCTGCTGTCATTGCTGCCATTGTCATCGTCTCCTGAAATGACAAATCTGAGGGATTTCAAGATCAAGCCCTTTGAAAAGCTGAAATAGATTTTATTGCCCATAGTGACAGCAACTAAGTAAGATGACCAGGGTCAGACATTGGTATCTTGCTAAAGATCATAGCAAGGAAGTTCAGGGTCAAGGGCTCCTTACACTGGAAGGGTCTATGATAGGATATCCATGTTCTGTCCTGCCTAAAACATGAAAGATGGGGTCTAAAGGAGGACTCCTTAAACTGTAGCATATACATACATTAGAACCCCTGAGAGCTTTTTAAAACACAGATTCCCAGGCCCTAGTCTTAGAGACTTTGATTCCATACGTCATGGATGGGGCCCAAGAATCTGCATTTCTGTGCAGTTCCAGGTGATGCTGATGCTACTGGGACATGAACCACACTTACTCACACTGGTCTAAAGGGCCTTAAAAGTTTGATTCCCTTCAATATCAGAAAATTACTGAGGCCAGGAGTCTACCTGGTGTTCTGTTTGCCCCCTCCATGATAGAAGGACAAACCAAGATGGAAGACCATGACTATAAGATCTTTATTCAGTTCAGTTCAGTTGCTCAGTCATGTCCGGCACTTTGTGACCCCATGAATTGCAGCATGCCAGGCCTCCCTGTCCATCACCAACTCCCAGAGTTCACTCAGACTCACGTCCATCGAGTGTTCATGGGGTTCTCAAGGCAAGAATACTGAAGTGGTTTGCTGCCGGGGACCAGCCCCGGCTGATCCAGGGTATTTGAAGGGGAGACGGTGTCGGCGACCTATTCAAATGGTAATTAGAGATATAAAGAGTAATAGAATGAGGATAGCTCAGTAGGAAAATTCAGTGGAGAAAAGAGGCTGAGTAGCTTGGTTTACGCGGAAAATCAATATAACCCGTGACACCAGGGTAGTTCTGACCACGGAGGCCGCAGGCGCCCTCTCGAATAGCAGAGGGTGCCCCACCTTAGACACCTTCTCGAGTGGGTCTTAGAAGCCCAGGCAAATAAGTGGTCGCAGAGGATATCCACGCTCTAGATGGAGACTTCAGCCAGAAGTTAAGGAGAAGAATGACATGGGGAGACCAAGCATTGGTGAGCAAGGCCCATAGCTTTATTTTTAACAGGGGCTTTTATACCCTAAGTTACACATAGAGGATAATAGGGGATGCAAAGTCAGCAGTCTTTGATTCTTATCAAAAACCAGGGTTTCTTTCCTGCAAATTTATCGTATACAAATGGTTTAGGTGATTTACATCATCTTCTGGCCAGAAGGCCTATTAACATTTTATGACTCTTGACAAGGACTTATCAACAAAGACTTATTTTCTCTAAGAGTAATTATTTTAAGGTTTGGCGCCATCTTCCGAAGATAAAATTGCATTCCTATAGGGTGGATGTGTAATGGGTTTACAACAAAGGAAAGAATTTATTACCTTAAGGGTCTAAAGTTACTAGCACCAAGGCCACTACTTATTTTTTCTACATACCAACTATATTAATTAATACATATTCAAGGATACAATTCAGGGGATGTGAAAACTTGGCAACAAACATTGACTCATCAATGAAATCCCTTACTAGTCTTATTCTGACAGTTTCTAACTCTCTGAGAGGCTCTAAGCTATTTGAATATCTTAAGCTTCCCCTGCCTCTGGAGGCTGGGAGACTGTAAACAATCCTATGCATAGCTGTAGGAGTCCGGGTAAACTTGTCAGGTGAGTTAGAGAGCCATCTGAGGGGTTTGGATTTAAACACTCCTAATTGCCCAGGAACTTTATTAATTGGAGCTGTAAGTTAACTCTTTGACAGAGAGAGCAAGATGGTGGTGGGGGACAGCCTCCAGTAAAGTCAGAGGTGAGAGCACAAAGCAATAAAGTAGGCAGACTCTGGTTTTTTTGGGGGGTAGATGCTCGAGAATATCCAGGCGGACTCCTGAGGCTCGATCCCGCCTTTGCGTATGCCGAGCGTCCTTCCTCATGACCTTTGTCACGAGTGGAATGCCTCACCGGCTCCCGGCAGTTTGCCATTCCCTTCTCCAGTGGACCGCATTCTGTCAGACCTCTCCACCATGACCCGCTCGTCTTGGGTGGCCCCATGGGCATGGCTTAGTTTCATTGAGTTAGACAAGGCTGTGGTCCTAGTGTGATTAGATTGACTAGTTTTCTGTGATTAGATTGACTAGATCTTTATTAGAATTAATAATACTGGAAACTCCCCTTGATTGGTTTCCACAAAGTAACTGGCAGTTTAAAAAGTCGTGAGCATTTGAAACACAAAGGGTCCATGGCAGCTGACCTACTGATTCTCTGTCCATCCCCTGTCCTCTCCGTTTTGTTCCAGTCTACACCTTGGAGCCTGCCCTCTGGATGTTCATCACTAGGGCTCCGTCCATGTGGCTTTGGTTTGGGTTCAGTCAGTGGAAGGCCAGGGGAGGAGCGAATTCAGGGGTGGGTGTCTGTCCCTTCTGCTGCTTCTCCTTTCCGTGTAGTACCGGCAGTGCCTGTAACCATCTGTTACCAGCGTCAATGGGGAAGCCTCTCCTCCATCACTTCAGCTCTTTCCAGTCTCCAGTAGAGCTGTGTCTTCCTTTGTCCTTCCTGCCTGTGGCTGTTAAAGGCTTGTCATTCCTAACGCCTGTGTTCAGCAGCCCCTCATGCTGGGTTTCAGAACTTCACCCACATAGGTTTGATAGGCTGTCTTTTGAGAAGACCCTTGATTGATACTGGAGGGTAAGAAGAGCTCCCAAAAGATGGGAAGATTGATGGTAGAAGGTGTAGCCTTGGATGAAAAGAACATCATGAGTGGAGTGGGTGTTGGTGGTGATTTTTTTTTTTTTTTTTTATGTCAAGGGGCTCCAAAATCACTTTTTATGTTGACTGCAGCCATGAAATGAAAAGACACTTGCTCCTTGGAAGGAAATCTATGACAAACCTAGACAGTGTATTAGAAAGCAGAGACATTACTTTGCCAACAAAGGTCCATCTAGTCAAAGCTATGATTTTTCCAGTAGTCACGTGCGGACATGAGAGTTGGACCATAAGGAAGGCTGAGCACTGAAGAATTGATGCTTTCGAACTGTGGTACTGGAGAAGAGTCTGTTGAGTCCCTTGGACTGCAGGAAGACCAAACAAGTCAATCGTAAAAGAAGTCAACCCCAAATATTCATTAGAAAGACTGATCCTGGAGCTGAAGCTCCAATACTTTGGCCACCAGATGTGAAGAGCTGACTCATGAAAAAGCCCCTGATGCTTGGAAATATTGAGGGCAAGAAGAGAAGGGGATGCCAGAGGATGAGATCATTGGATGGCATCACTGACTCAATGAACATAAATTTGTGTAAACTCTGGGAGATGGTGAAGGACAGGGAAACCTGGCGTGCCACAGTCCATGGGGTCACAAAGAGTTGGACATGACTTGGTGACTGAATAAGACAAGAAGAGGTGAGGAGTACAGGAAAAGGGTCTAGCCTTTAAATTGATTCTGAATTTATCTCAGAAGGTCCCAAGAGGTCCCTGGGTGAGAAGCTACAACTGCTAGAATGTGACCCAAGTGTCATCCCTAAGTGTAAACTTGCATGACGAGGGTTCAGAGTCACAGGAGCTTTTTTGTGAAGAATTTACATTCTTCTTCGACAATTGCCTATCAGTTTGTTTTTTTTTTTCTTTCCTGCCCCCGCCATTTCTCTAGACACCCCTTAGTGTTGTTAGTCTCTACACAAGAGTCATAAGGTCTTTTTGCGGCACTTTGATCTTGCTCAATTTTGTCACAGTATATTGAACATATTCTGAAGTGCCTTCCAGAACTACATTCACAACGTAACAACTAGTTGAATAGAATCATCACACCCTCAGTTCCTTTGCCCATGGGTTCCAGTGATGGGCACGTCACTAAGATGAAAAATGCTGTTCATGGTTGTGGTACTCAGCTACATCACCCTCTACAGTACCCTTGCCATGAAGCAGGACCATAGCACAGACTCGTACCAATTCTGTGTGTTTATTGGTTCTTTTCTATTGAAATGTGATGCCCAGGTTGAAACTGTTCAACAGCTTTTAGAGATTTTTTTGATGGGGGTGGGTAGTAAAGGCTGTCTTAATACTTTTTCTTAAATGTTTTAAAGATAAAACAGGTCCTTGATCTCAGATTTTCTGTTGTTACAGTTCTTTAGGAAGAAGAAAATTTCTTGATGAGGAGAAATGAATTCTGAAATTTTTCTTTCTCTTTCTGTGTTTTCATATCCCTCTGTGTCATAAAACATGACTTTGTGAAGGAATTGGGGGTGTGACCTTATACAATTGAGGCAAACCATGGTGAATCACCTTGTGTTACCATGGCACACATTTCAGGCACATGAGCCCTTTGTTTCTCCTGAATTTTGCCTCCTTTCTGGTTATTTATCCTGAGTGCATGGTGGCCGGACACCCTGAGAAGACAAGCCACAGAGGAGTGGATTGCAAGTCCACCAGGAAGGCCATGGTGTCTTCCTGGATGAAGGCTGCCTTGACATGGTGATGTGTGAGTGTCAGCTGTTAGTGGAAATTGACTGGAGGGAATAAGGGGATTCCTAGTGCAGATGATCCTCAGAGAGGCCATATCCTGTCCAGGGAACAGGAGGAGCCTGGCATGGAGGATGGGGGCCGCCATCATAGGCTTCTTTTCCAGTCTTGGATCCTGGGGTGAGGATGGTTCTTGCTGATCTGCTTTGTTTCCACCTCCTTGAGTAGGGATCTTCCCTATTCCCCTCTCTGGGGAAAGAGCTGTTCTCTTGCTAGTATCTCCATCTCTGGTTTGGCCCCAGGAAATCTCTGGGAGCCTTCTCCTGGTGTTTTGAGGACTCATCTCCTTACTTGCATCTGACTCTTTGCAACCCCATGGACTATACTGTAAGGAAATGGCAACCCACTCCAGTATTCTTGCCTGGAGAATCCCATGGACAGAGGAGCCTGGTGGGCTACAGTCCATGGGGTCACAAAGAGTTGGACACAACTGAAGCGACTTAGCATGCACGCTCCTTACTCACTTCACTTGGGATGAGCTAGCCATTTTCATTATTGGTTTGGTTTCCTTTGGCTCCACAGTGCCTTTTTTCCCTCCTCCTCCCCCGAGCTTTGTTCCCTAAGGCTGTTCTGGTGGGCCATTTTCCCACCTCATCTTCTGTGAATCAGCTCTCCCTATTGTCTGCTCTCCTTGTTTCCCTGCACAGCCCTCCTGCTTCTTCATCCTTTTACCATTTACCTGGCCCCAGATGAGGGCTGCTTCATATAAACAGGGATGCCACAAACTCCTTTTAGAAGTCTAGGTGATTCAAACCCACTTTTACATGTTAAAGGTCCCCTCTTTTTAGGTGATTTAAGCTCTTAAACAGCAGTTATATCTATGTCTCTTCCTTAACTTCCCAGGAGAAGAACTTTTGCATGGTCTTGGATAACTACTGTCTCACTGGTCTGCACTGGGGGATTTAGAGTTTACAAACAATGATTTCTAATTAGTTTTACATTTTCAAAACTACCTCCTTTAAATAGAGACTTCTATCTTGATCCAAAAGATGTATACAAGAAGATGTTGCTCTGGTGAGAACTAAGGTTGTGAAATGCAAAATCAGTTCATTCCTTAATGGCAGTAATAAATGTAGAACCTTCATTTAAGCAATTAGCTTTGGGAGTACAAGGCTAGACAGATGAAAAAATGGATTAATGATTTTGTTAATTAGTTCTTTCATCACAGGCAGCTTCATGATAATATAGCACTTACACACACAGGCAGTTGTATGGAGAAGGAAATGGCAACCCACTGCAGTACTCTTGCCTGGAGAATCCCATGGACAGAGGAGCCTGGTGGGCTACAATCCATGGGGTCGCAAAGAGTTGGACACGACTGAGAGACTAACACATACACCCCTCCCATCCCAGACTGCTGTCCAGTGAGTCATCCTCACTTTTGCATTTCCTGATATCTTTTCTTCCTTCTAAAAATCTGTGTAAGATACCTATCATCTGATTTGTCAGGATAGTCTAGGTTTTGCAGCACTGACAAAAATACTGCAAAATCTTTGTGGCTTAACACCATAGAGGTTTATTTCTTACTCACTGAAAGACCATTTGGTGTCTGGGTGCTCACCACGGGGAGCTGTCCTCCTTGTGGTGGCTCTGCCTCCATCGTAGGACACTTCTGCATCATCATTACCTTCCACCATGACTACGAAACATGAAGAAAGAATGGAGAACTCCACAAGGGTATTTAAATACACCTCTCTGAAGGGTGTGTTGCTGACATTTGATTGGCTAGAGCAAGTCACGTGACCTGATTCACTTCAAGGCATGGGGTAAGTGTCCTCTTCCCAGGAGCTTTGAAGGAGAAAGGAGGCACAGATACTAGGAATGGCTACCTCAGGCTCCAGAAACTGAGAATTCAGAAACAAATAAAGGCATAATCCCAGTCTTTCAGTCCAGCTGGAGAGGTAAACAGGTTCATAGTATTACAGTATAGTCTTATAAAAATGTACAAATTACAATTTGGCATTGTAATGACTGTGATAGAACAGAAAGCACCTAAGAGCACAGAGAAGAGCAGGGCATCTACCTCCTTGGGCTGGAGATGAGGGAAAACCCTCCAGTGGCAGTGACATCAGGGCTGGGCTTTGTTCGCTAGCTTGAGGTCTCCTTATCTTGGAGGGTGGGTCGGCCTTATCTCCACTTCTTGGTTAGGGCACTTGTAATCTCCACTTCTTGGTTAGGGCAGAAGAGCTGAAGGGCAGTCTGTTCCCATTCTGCTGGGTCTCTCAGAGTTGCTCTTGCCTTGTGACCTTGGGCATATGGAAATGGGTGCTTCCTTGTCTCCCCTCCCTCCCAGCCTTGACCTCAGGCTGCATCTGCTCAGCGCCAGGTGTCCACCTTCAGTGCCGGCTGAGCATCATGCCAGCTGCCCTCCAACCCAACCTTGGGTCAGGCGGAGGAAGATGAAGTAGGAGAGCACAGAAAGGAAAGTATATCCTTTAATCCTGCTTGTTTTCAATTCTTAAATTTCTCTGTGAAGTCCAGGGAATTGTGACCTCAAGATACCCATAGCTCCTTGTCTCAGTAGACTCAGGTAGAAAATTGTAAATGTTTTCAAGGCTGACCTCTCAAAATCCACCTGCTTAACGTTGAGAAAAACAAACACCTCTCTTGCTTTCATAAGTTTCCTGACAGCTCCTGTTTCTTACCCTGTAGGATGAGAATTTGGCTCATTAATGTGAGCCCCATAAATATGTGTACCCTGCCTCCAAGCCTACCTCCCTCTCACCTCAGTCCTCACGTAATTGAGTTGCTGCTGGGCCATAGTCCAGAGGAGCCTTTTGTGTTCACTTGACTCTGAAATTGGATTTGGGACCGAGTCAATCGGGGTTTTGATTGCAAACAAGAGAAACCAACTCTGAAATTACTAGGAGGTGTTGTAGGTCATCCTACAGCATTATTGGAAGGCTGGAGAGGTAGGCTTCCGACGGGGCAGGAACCAAGGATGTTTACAGAGAAGAAGCCATAGAATGTAAACAATCACGAGCATGAATGGGGACTTCCCTGATGGTCCAGTGGTTAAAACTTCACCTTCCAATGCAGGGGTTGTGACTTTGATCCCCAGTCTGGGAGCTAAGATCCCACATGTCTCGTGGCCAAAACACCAAAACATAAAACAGAAACTGTCATTGTACAAATTTAAGAAAGACTTTAAAAATTATCCACGTGCAAAAAAAAACCTTAAAAAAAAAAAAAAGCATGAATGTCAAGAACAACCAGCCTGTGTCTCTCTGTCACACGCCAGCTAAACAACTCTGGACACACCTCTTAACCTCCGGGGACAGCTGTCAGTGAGACATGCATTCTCACTGTATTTGGAAGAAGTACTTAAACAGTGACTGGCAAATAATAAACAGTATCTCACTGTTTGGTGAGTATGCATTTCTAGTTGAGGTTATGCATACCTCTAAATATATTTTGGCTTTTACCTGGTAAATATAATTGCTCTCTGGGCTGCAGGCTTTGCTTCTGTGCCCCCAACTGTTTCTTTGCTGGAACTAGTTTCTCCCTTATTGCTGATGGCCAAACATTTGTTCAAGGACCTTGTTTCAGTTCTTTGTTCCCTCAGAACCATCGATTCTGGGACACTATTAACAACAGAAGCACATAAAAATCGTGGTCTGTACATTTGGGGCTTCAGTTTTACTTGGCCACCCTGAGTGATAGTGTAATCAACTTTTTTTCTGCCAGTTGTCTTCTTTTGTTTGATATTATGTTTTCATGGTCATTACTAGCATCCCCTTTACTCTTTCCTCCTGTTATTCTGTTCAGAGAGAACAGCCAAAATGGAGATTGCCATAGATGATAAACCATATTACTTCTGAGAATGGTTTAGGAGTTCTCTCCCCTTTTTAAGTGTAGCATTAATATTTAAACACATTAATAATTAACATAACTGCTTATTATTGTTATTAATTATTATTCATACTAAATATTTTTAAAATTTTATTTTATTTTTTAACTTTACAATATTGTATTGGTTTTGCCATATATCAACATGCTTCTGCCACAGGTATACACGTGTTCCCCATCCTGAACCCTCCTCCCTCCTCCCTCCCCATACCATCCCTCTGGGTTGTCCCAGGGCACCAGCCCCAAGCATCCAGTATTGTGCATCAAACCTGGACTGGCGACTTGTTTCATATATGATATTATACATGTTTCAATGCCATTCTCCCAAATCATCTCACCCTCTCCCTCTCCCACAGAGTCCAAAAGACTGTTCTATACATCAGTGTCTCTTTTGCTGTCTCGTATACAGCGTTATTGTTACCATCTTTCTAAATTCCATATATATGCCATTACATATTCCATATATAATGGTGTTTTTCTTTCTGGCTTACTTCACTCTGTATAATAGGCTCCAGTTTCATCCACCTCATTAGAACTGATTCAAATGTATTCTTTTTAATGGCTGAGTAATGCTCCATTGTGTATATGTACCACAGCTTTCTTATCCATTCATCTGCTGATGGACATCTAGGTTGCTTCCATGTCCTGGCTATTATAAACAGTGCTGCGATGAACACTGGGGTACATGTGTCTCTTTCCCTTCTGGTTTCCTCAGTGTGTATGCCCAGCAGTGGGATTGCTGGGTCATAAGGCAGTTCTATTTCCAGTTTTTTAAGGAATCTCCACACTGTTCTCCATAGTGGCTGTACTAGTTTGCATTCCCACCAACAGTGTAAGAGAGTTCCCTTTTCTCCACACCCTCTCCAGCATTTATTGCTTGTAGACTTTTGGATTGCAGCCATTCTGACTGGCGTGAAATGGTACCTCATAGTGGTTTTGATTTGCATTTCTCTGATAATGAGTGATGTTGAGCATCTTTTCATGTGTTTGTGAGCCATCTGTATGTCTTCTTTGGAGAAATGTCTATTTAGTTCTTTGGCCCATTTTTTGATTGGGTCATTTATTTTTCTGGAATTGAGTTACAGGAGTTGCTTGTATATTTTTGAGATTAGTTGTTTGTCAGTTGCTTCATTTGCTATTACTTTCTCCCATTCTGAAGGCTGTCTTTTCACCTTGCTAAGAGTTTCCTTTGTTGTGCAGAAGCTTTTAAGTTTAATTGTGTCCCATATGTTTATTTTTGCTTTTATTTCCAATATTCTGGGAGGTGGGTCATAGAGGATCCTGCTGTGATGTATGTCGGAGAGTGTGTTGCCTATGTTCTCCTCTAGGAGTTTTATAGTTTCTGGTCTTACGTTTAGATCTTTAATCCATTTTGAGTTTATTTTTGTGTATGGTGTTAGAAAGTGGTCTAGTTTCATTCTTTTACAAGTGGTTGACCAGTTTTCCCAGCATCACTTGTTAAAGAGATTGTCTTTAATCCATTGTATATTCTTGCCTCCTTTGTCAAAGATAAGGTGTCCATAGGTGCGTGGGTTTATCTCTGGGCTTTCTATTTTGTTCCATTGATCTATATTTCTGTCTTTGTGCCAGTACCATACTGTCTTGATGACTGTGGCTTTGTAGTAGAGCCTGAAGTCAGGCAGTTTGATTCCTCCAGTTTCATTCTTCTTTCTCAAGATTGCTTTGGCTATTTGAGTTTTTTTTGTATTTCCATACAAATTGTGAAGTTATTTGTTCTATCTCTGTGAAGAATACCGTTGGTAGCTTGAGAGGGATTGCATTGAATCTATAGTTTGCTTCGGGTAGTATACTCATTTTCACTATGTTGATTCTTCCAATCCATGAACATGGTATATTTCTCCATCTATTAGTGTCCTCTTTGATTTCTTTCACCAGTGTTTTATAGTTTTCTATATATATAGGTCTTTAGTTTCTTTAGGTAGATATATTCCTAAGTATTTTATTCTTTTCGTTGCAATGGTGAATGGAATTGTTTCCTTAATTTCTCTTTCTATTTTCTCATTATTAGTGTATAGGAATGCAAGGGATTTCTGTGTGTTGACTTTATATCCTGCAAGTTTACTATATTCATCAATTAGTTCTAGTAATTTTCTGGTGGAGTCGTTAGGGTTTTCTATGTAGAGGATCATGTCATCTGCAAACAGTGAGAGTTTTACTTCTTCTTTTCTGATCTGGATTCCTTTTATTTCTTTTTCTGCTCTGATTGCTGTGGCCACAACTTCCAAAACTATGTTGAATAGTAGTGGTGAAAGTGGGCACCCTTGTCTTGTTCCTGACTTTAGGGGAAATGCTTTCAATTTTTCACCATTGAGGATAATGTTTGCTGTGGGTTTGTCATATATAGCTTTTATTATGTTGAGGTATGTTCCTTCTATTCCTGCTTTC
The DNA here is from genome assembly GCF_029378745.1 of Bos indicus. NCBI lineage: Eukaryota > Metazoa > Chordata > Mammalia > Artiodactyla > Bovidae > Bos > Bos indicus. Next base: position 33,308,075 of record NC_091789.1, on the reverse strand, counting down.
TGGAGAGTTTTTATCATAAATGGATGTTGAATTTTGTCAAAGGCTTTCTCTGCATCTATTGAGATAATCATATGGTTTTATTTTTCAATTTGTTAATGTGGTGTATTACATTGATTGATTTGTGGATATTGAAGAATCCTTGCATCCCTGGGATAAAGCCCACTTGGTCATGGTGTATGATCTTTTTAATGTGTTGTTGGATTCTGATTGCTAGAATTTTGTTACGGATTTTTGCATCTATGTTCATCAGTGATATTGGCCTGTAGTTTTCTTTTATTCTGGCATCTTTGTCAGGTTTTGGTATTAGGGTGATGGTGGCCTCATAGGATGAGTTTGGAAGTTTACCTTCCTCTGCAATTTTCTGGAAGAGTTTGAGTAGGATAGGTGTTAGCTCTTCTCTACATTTTTGGTAGAATTCAGCTGTGAAGCCGTCTGGAACTGGGCTTTTGTTTGCTGGAAGATTTCTGATTACAGTTTCAATTTCTGTGCTTGTGATGGGTCTGTTAAGGTTTTCTGTTTCTTCCTGGTCCAGTTTTGGAAAGTTGTACTTTTCTAAGAATTTGTCCATTTCTTCCACGTTGTCCATTTTATTGGCATATAATTGCTGATAGTAGTCTCTTATGATCCTTTGTATTTCTGTGTTGTCTGTTGTGATCTCTCCATTTTCATTTCTAATTTTATTGATTTGATTTTTCTCCCTTTGTTGCTTGATGAGTCTGGCCAATGGTTTGTCAATTTTATTTCTCCTTTCAAAGAACCAGCTTTTGGCTTTGTTGATTTTTGCTATGGTCTCTTTTGTTTCTTTTGCATTTATTTCTGCCCTAATTTTTAGGATTTCTTTCCTTCTAAACCTGGGGTTCTTCATTTCTTCCTTTTCTAGTTACTTTAGGTTATTTATTTGACTTTTTTCTTGTTTCTTGAGGTATGCCTGTATTGCTATGAATTTTCCCCTTAGGAGTGCTTTTACAGTGTCCCACAGGTTTTGGGTTGTTGTGTTTTCATTTTCATTTGTTTCTATGCAAATTTTGATTTCTTTTTTGATTTCTTCTTTGATTTCTTCTGTGATTTGTTGGTTATTCAGCAGCGTGTTGTTCAGCCTCCATATGTTGGAATTTTTAACAGTTTTTCTCCTGTAATTGAGATCTAATCTTGCTTCATTGTGGTCAGAAAAGATGCTTGGAATGATTTCTATTTTTTTTGAATTTACCAAGGCTAGATTTATGGCCCAGGATGTGATCTATCCTGGAGAAGGTTCTGTGTGCGCTTGAGAAAAAGGTGAAATTCATTGTTTTGGGGTGAAATGTCCTATAGATATAAATTAGGTCTAACTGGTCTGTTGTATCATGTAAAGTTTGTGTTTCCTTGTTAATTTTCTGTTTAGTTGATCTATCCATAGGTGTGAGTGGGATATTAAAGTCTCCCACTGTTACTGTGTTATTGTTAATTTCCCCTTTCATACTTGTTAGCATTTATCTTACATATTGCGGTGCTCTTATGTTGGGTGCGTATATAATTGTTATATCATCTTCTTGGATTGATCCTTTGATCATTATGTAGTGATCTTCTTTGTCTCTTTTCACAGCCTTTGTTTTAAAGTCTACTTTATCTGATATCGGAGAAGGCGATGGCACCCTACTCCAGTACTCTTGCCTGGAAAATCCCATGGACGGAGGAGCCTGGTACACTGCAGTCCATGGGGTTGCTAAGAGTCGGACACAACTGAGCGACTTCACTTTCACTTTTTACTTTCATGTATTGGAGAAGGAAATGGCAACCCACTCCAGTGTTCTTGCCTGGAGAATCCCAGGGACGGGGGAGCCTGTTGGGCTGCTGTCTATGGGGTCGCACAGAGTCGGACACGACTGAAGTGACTTACCTTACCTTACCTTATCTGATATGAGTATTGCTACTCCTGCTTTCTTTTGGTCTCTTTTTGCATGGAAAATCTTTTTCCAGCCCTTCACTTTCAGTCTGTATGAGTCCCCTTTTTTGAGGTGGGTCTCTTGTAGACAACATATATGGGGGTCTTGTTTTTGTATCCATTCAGCCAGGCTTTGTCTTTTGGTTGGGGCATTCAACCCATTTACGTTTAAGGTAATTATTGATAAGTATGATCCCATTGCCATTTACTTTATTGTTTGGGGTTCGAGTTTATACACCCTTTTTGTGTTTCCTCTCTAGAGAATATCCTTTAGTATTTGTTGGAGAGCTGGTTTGGTGGTGCTGAATTCTCTCAGCTTTTGCTTATCTGTAAAGCTTTTGATTTCTCCTTCATATTTGAATGAAGTCCTTGCTGGGTCCAGTAATCTGGGCTGTAGGTTATTTTCTTTCATCACTTTAAGTATGTCTTGCCATTCCCTCCTGGCTTGAAGAGTTTCTATTGAAAGATCAGCTGTTATCCTTATGGGAATTCCCTTGTGTGATATTTGTTGTTTTTCCCTTGCTGCTTTTAATATTTGTTCTTTGTGTTTGATCTTTGTTAATTTGATTAATATGTGTCTTGGGGTGTTTCGCCTTGGGTTTATCCTGTTTGGGACTCTCTGGGTTTCTTGGACTCGGGTGATTATTTCCTTCCCCATTTTAGGGAAGTTTTCAACTATTATCTCCTCAAGTATTTTCTCATGGTCTTTCTTTTTGTCTTCTTCTTCTGGGGCTCCTATGATTTGAATGTTGTAGTGTTTGATATTGTCCTGGAGGTCTCTGAGATTGTCCTCATTTCTTTTAATTCGTTTTTCTTTTTTCTCCTCTTATTCATTTATTTCTACCATTCTATCTTCTAATTCACTAATCTTATCTTCTGCCTCTGTTATTCTGCTATTTGTTGCCTCCAGAGTGTTTTTGATCTCATTTATTGCATTATTCATTATATATTGACTCTTTTTTATTTCTTCTAGGTCTTTGTTAAACCTTTCTTGCGTCTTCTCAATCCTTGTCTCCAGGCTATTTATCTGTGAATCTATTTTCATTTCAAGATTTTGGATCAATTTCACTATCATTATTCAGAATTCTTTATCAGGTAGATCCCCTATCTCTTCCTCTTTTGTTTGGTTTGGTGGGCATTTATCCTGTTCCTTTACCTGCTGGGTATTCCTCTGTCTCTTCATCTTGTTTATATTGCTGAGTTTGGTGTGTCCTTTCTGTATTCTGGCAGTTTGTGGAGTTCTCTTTATTGTGGAGTTTCCTCGCCGTAGGTGGGTTTGTACAAGTGGCTTGTCAAGGTTTCTTGTTCAGGGAAGCTTGTGTCGGTGTTCTGGTGGGTGGAGCTGGATTCCTTCTCTCTGGAGTGCAATGAAGTGTCCAGTAATGAGTTATGAGATGTCTATGGTTTTGTAGTAACTTTGGGCAGCCTGTATATTGGAGCTCAGGGCTGTGTCCCTGTGTTGCTGGAGAATTTGCGTGGTATGTCTTGCTCTGGAATTTGTTGGCCTTTGTGTGGAGCTTGGTTTCAGTGTAGGTATGGAGGCATTTGATGAGCTTCTGTCAATTAATGTTCCCTGGAGTCAGGAGTTCCCTGGAATCAGGGTTTGGACTTAAGCCTCCTGCTTCCAGTTATCGGTCCTATTTTTACAGTCATTTCAAAACTTCTCCATCTATACAGCACCATTGATAAAACATCCAGGTTAAAGATGAAAAGTTGCTCCACAGTGAGGGACACCCAGAGAGATTCACAGAGTTACATGGAGAAGAGAGGAGGGAGGAAGGAGTTAGAGGTGACCTGAATGAGATGAGGTGGAATCCATAGAGGAGAGAGCAGACTAGCCAGTAATCACTTCCGCATGTGCACTCCACAACTGGACTGCTCAGAGATGTTCACAGTTATACAGAGAAGAGAAGAGGGAGGAAGGAGACAGAGGTGGTCAGGAGGATAAAAGGGGGGAGTGAAAAAGAGAGAGACAGATCCAGCCAGTAATCAGTTCCCAAGTGTTCTCCACTGTCTGCAACACACAGAAATTTGCAGAGTTGGGTAGAGCAGAGAGGGGTTAGGGAGGAGACACAGGCGACCTGGTGGAGAAAAAGGAGAGTCCAAAGCGGGAGAGAGCAGTCAAGCCAGTAATCTCGCTCCCAAGTAAAAATGGGTCCTGAAGATTGGGTTCTTAAAGGTACAAAATTGATAACAAATACCAAAAAGCAAAAATTAAAAATCTAGAGTGGAGTTTGGAATTTCAAAAATACAATGTTAAAAAAAAGAAGAAGAAAAAGAAAAGAAAAAAAAAAAAAAGAAAGTCACAAAAATTGTAAAGAAAATATAGGTGCAAAATTGATAACAAATACCAAAAAGCAAAAATTAAAAATCTAGAGTAGAGTTTGGAATTTCAAAAATACAATGGTAAAGAAAAGAAGAAAAAAAAGAAAGAGGAAAAAAAGTCACAAAAATTATAAAAAAAGAATATAGGTACGAAATGATAACAAATACCAAAAAGCAAAAATTAAAAATCTAGAGTAGAGTTTGGAATTTCAAAATTACAATGTTAAAGAAAAGAAGAAAAAAAATAGAAAAAAAAAAAGTCACAAAAATTATAAAAAATATATATATGAAGTTTGCTTTTAAAAAAATAGGGTCTTTTTTTTAAGTGTGGCATTAATATTTAAACACATTAATAATTAACATAATTGCTTATTATTGTTATTATTATTCAAACTAAATATTTTAAAAAGTAGGTTTCTGTAATACTCTTTTCCCTCTTTGATTTTGTTCAAAGATGATTATCCTTTTATTGAAAGAATCTTTCCTTTAAAATTATTAAGAGTGTTGGTTGCTTTGGCAAGCTAGGGCATAGTCCATTTATAGAGAAGCTTTACTTAAAAGCAAAATGTCAATGACTTGGTGTAGTCCACATGTTGAATATGCTGTTTTGGGTCCCAAGTCGGTTACTCTCTCTTTCTCCACACAAACATACATATAGTATCTAGGTATATGGTCATGCAGTTCAGCCTGATTTTGATTATGTAAATATGTGAGTACTCAACTATTTATCTATTGAACATTTTAAAGATTTAAATAGCTGAATAGTTCTTTCATTGACTCTTTAACATGAACATTGTAGAATCATTACAATGAATTGTTAACATTTAATATAAATATATGTAAAATAACAATGGGTTCAGGTTGATCTCATTTGGCAGGCTGTATAAGGAGATGATTAAACGTGTTTTGTTTCCATTATGTACAGATACACATATGTTTATGTGACCCAGGCAATAACATAAAATGTACTGCCTACTGTGGGTTGTAGTCGGAAAAGTTTAAAAGGCAATGATTAAGCAAAAAAACAGCCACAGCTTATTCCAGTTTTGTCTGTGCTTACCTTGTAGTGGGTTGCTCCCTCCGGCACAGAAGGGTGAGAAAGGGTCGGAGAGAAGGTGGTTTAAATGGAATGCATCACCTGGTGCGTCATAGCCCGTGATGGTGGTGAAGTGTTGGTTGTCCAACTTGAGATACACAGGACCTAAGTGAGAGCTATGTGAAAGGAATTGCCTGCCATGAGTCTGGAGTGAATTCATAATTGGAAAGCTTTCAAAAGGAAGTTTCCCTCTGTGTGTCCAGTGTAGTTGGCAGTAAGAAATAGGGAATGACGTTGAAAACCTTCTCTTAGCATGGACTCTTGACTACAGAAATGTGGATGAGTGGAGAGAGTCAACTTCTGTTCTCTGCAGGTGGAACAGGCCTGGTTTTCACCTTCCTATTTAAGGCTTTATTTACACCGAGGACTCTGATGACTCTCATGATGCACTGAAATACATTCATAAGGGCACACAGTTCTGGTAATTAAGTTCTGAAGCTTTATTTGCTTGTGATTACATTTCTAAGGTTGCCGTTTAAAACTGCATTAAAATTAAGAAGTAGGTTTGACAGGCTGTTGACAGCGCAAGGCCTGGAGGCTCAGGCAATTCACAGGCCAAGTTAGAGCCCAAGGAAAGCCTTCAGCTGCTTTGTATGGCTTTGGTTATATGTTTATTTACTTAGTTTTGGAGACAGTTATTTTTAAGTACATTTAGAATTTCAAAATCTATCAAATATGGTTTAAAAATAAAATTAAAAAAAAAAAAAACATGTTTTTGACTGTGCTGAGTCTTCGTTGCTGTGCAGGCTTTTCTCTAGTTGCAGTGAGCGGGGGCTACTCTGCAGTGCACACTTCTCTTGTTGCAGAGCACAGGCTCTAGAATGCTGGCTCAGTAGTTGTGGCACTCGGGCTGAGTCTCTCCACTGGCATGTGGCATGTTCCCAGATGAGGGATCGAACCTGTGTCCTCTGCATTAGCGGGCAAATTCTTTACCACTGAGCCACCAGGAAAGCCCTAATTTTTTTTTTATATTGTGGTAAAATACATGAAATATGAAATTTACCATCTTTACCATTTTTTAATTTTAATTTTTATAATTTTATTTATTTATTTTTGGCTGTGTTGGGTTTTTGTTGCTGCACAGGTTTTCTGTAGTTGTGGCAAACCGGGGCAACTCTCTAGTTCTGGTGGCAGGCTTCTCATTGCCGTGGCTTCTCTTGTTGTGGAGCATAGGCTCTAGGTGTGCGGGCTTCAATAGTTGTGGCTCCCGGGCTCTAGAGCACAGGCTGTGTAGTTGTGGCACATGGCCTCCCAGATGACTCAATAGTAAAGAATCCCCCTGCCAATGCAGGAGTCACACGAGATGCAGGTTCAATCCCCGGTTGAGAAGATCCCCTGGAGAAAGAAATGGCAACCCATTCCAGTATTCTTGCCTGGAAAATTTCGTGGACAGAGGAGCCTGGCAGCCTACAGTCCATAGGGCCACAAAGAGTCAGACATGACGGAGTGACTGAGTACACATGCATGGGCTTAGTTGCTCTGCAGTATGTGGGATCTTCCCGGATCAAAGATCTAACCCATGTCTTCTGTATTGGCAGGCAGATTCTTTACCACTGAGCCTCCTGGGAAGCCCATATTTACCATTTTTAAATATATGTTTCTATAGGGTTAAGCACACTCACATTGCTATGCATGGAAACTCCAGAATCATACATGGGTTTGAAGCCAGAATGGTATAAGAGCTTTAATGTAAGAAAGCTTTTACTCTATGATTTTAACGATGTTTTAGTATTCTGTTTTTCTGTTACTCCACCAGTGTTTTTTTTAATTCATGCTTCTGAAATATGTAATATAAATAAAAGGAAATTCTTGGTTACTTGCTCACTGCTATCCCCTCTCTGTACTCCTTTCTTGAAAGTTCTTGGTCAACTCAGTTTATCTTGTAATTATTTTTAAAGGAGTCTTGACCTTTTATTTCAGGCTTCCCAGATGGTGCTAGTGGTAAAGAACCTGCCAGCTAACGCAGGAGACTTAAGAGACATAGATTCGATCCTTGGGTTGGGAAGATCCCCTGGAGGAGGCAGGGCAACCCACTCCAGTATTCTTGCCTTGAGAATCCCATGGACAGAGGTGCCTGGTGGGCCACAGTCCCTAGGGTCACAAAGAGTTGGACACAACTGAAGCAACTTAGCATGAAAGCATGCATGACCTTTTATTGCAAGAGACATGCAAAATTTCAGACTCAAAATGGTGTGGAAATATTAATACTTTCTTCTGTAGGACTCATTCCCTGGAGAGGGGCATATCTCTTGGGAAAAATTAAAAGATTTCAATCTTGTGTTGTTTTGCAAAAATTTTGGTCTAATTCAGTTTTATGTGCCATCCATATATGAGTTGTAAAATCATTTTCATTCTAGCTTAGCAACTGCTTTACAAATAGCTCTCTTGGTGATTTAACCTTACCTTCAGTGAAAGCTCCTCATGGAAGTTGTTAATGGCATATGTATGTAAAGGCTTTCATCCCAGCCTGCATGTTGAGGTCTGACTACTGACATTGTTTTGGATTGAACAAGAGAGTTGTCTAGGACTCAGGGATGGGTGTGATGAATAGGAAGCCCATGAGGCCAGGACCAAAACTCACATTTTTGCTGATGGCTCTGATGACAATGTCCTGTACATAAGGATCACAATTCATTAAAAAATTGATGTGCAGTTTGCATACCTGAGAGTAGTGAATGCAGTGTCCATTCTCTGGGACAGAGGAGGGGGTTAGATTTTACTAGAAACTGCATTGACCATGTGGCTTCATATCCTGTATTAAATGTAGCTGTCACATCATAACCCATTGTATATCTTACATTCTTCCCTTGGAAGCTGATATCTTGCCTGGCTGTGTATAGATGATTAAATTCAAACATGGGGAACCTCAAAATTATTGACATTTGACTTTGGGGTATTTATTTCTTGCATTGTTTCCTGTAGATATTGTTAGCTCTGAGTATTCAGAGGTTGATGGCATGAGAAAGTGATCCTAAACACTTCAGTAAGTTGGCCACAAAACAGACACTGACCAAGTACTGATGTTATTAGAATAGGAACTCTGAGCAGAGCCTGGTCTACATCCTGTACCACCAAGGGTCATTTAGAAATGGAAGGGCTGCCCCGTCTCTTCTCGCTGTGGGTTTTCAGTCTCCCTACTGCACTCTCATCATCTTCTGTTGCCTTTTTCTCTCCATGGGTCTTGTCCAGCCTTCTGCCTCTTCAGGGCAGCCAGGGAGGGTGTGAAGTGGACTCCATGGAGAAGAAAGAGGGGGAACAAATGAAACGTCTTTTCTCGTAGAATCTTTAATCTGTCGTATCTTCTTGACTATTTACCTAGTGATTTATCTCCCTCTCATGAACCCAAACATACTCATATTAGAGCTAATTTAAGTTTGGATTTCTTTCTGACTGTAGACATTTTCTGAATCTTGTATATATAAAGAATCACTATTTGCATCTCTGGAACACTGCCTTTCTGTTTTAGGGTTAGAAGTGGAGGATGGTGATAGAAGTAGAGGTTTTATATTTTTCTAATTATAAAAGGAATATATTTAATATAGAAAAATTGAAAGTTTGAAAAGATAAGAACAAATCTACCAGTAGCCAGTCCCATGAAGACCATTACTATTAGCATTTTGATATACTCTTTTCTATTTGTTTCTTAAGTGCTGTTGACCTCATACTGTCTCTTTAGTTTTACTTACTTTCTAAAAAACGCTTTTCACCAAAATACTTCACTGTATTACAAGTTCTTTACAATGCTTTTAATGACTTCATAACATTTTGCTGGGTTCCTGGACTGTTAAAAGGGGGAGGGGAGTGTGGGTTGAGGAGTCACAGAGCATGTTGAGTTTTTAGATAACCAAGGATTGTAAAACCCTTTCAACTAGTAAAAAATACCCTAACGAAACGTCTCCTCCTTTGTCATTCGTATGTGTTGTGTCAGTTAACTCTGCAGTCACCTACTTCTGGAATGTGGGGCACTTTATTAACTTTAGTCTAGAAACAGTTGATCAATGTTAACACACTTTGAAGAGAGCCTCTTAAGAAGTTAGGGTTGTAATTGACTCTATCTCAGCTCTGTGAAGTTAGAGAAGATATCGTTTGTTACCTTATTTTATGCAGATGTGAAGGAGAAAGAGTCCAGTTGTAGGTGTTTAAATGAAGTTTAAAAAAATGAATTTGATTAAAACTAAAAATTGAGGAAGTTCTAAAAATGGAATCCCTTATGAGGTACCTCTCACAGTAATTATGCTTCAAGAAGAGGGATGAACACAAAAAATTGGAGTTGTTTTTGGATCTTATATAGCAGAACACGTGTAATCAGTTTCTGAATGTCTTCCTCTTTGTGAAAAAAATAGTAAAGAGAGGAGTCAGGATATGTCCAGAAAAGTTTGGAATGGTAACAGGCTGCTTTAATCAGACAGTTAGGTGGCTGTGGTATTTGGCCTTTTTCTTTTGTTCATCTTGGCCTTATAATGTCCTGCCTTTGGGGTCAAGGCTGCTGTCTGCTTGACCTCCCCCGCCAAGAAAGTAGGCAGCAACATCACTTCTGACCTTGATTAATAGATGCACTTAAAAGTCAGCAGGGCAGCAGGAGAGGCTTGGAGAAGTCACTGCAGCACTTTATCAAGTGGAAGTGCTTAGGCTCCGGGACAGGCTTCTCAACTTACAGTTTTCTGTTAACACCAATAAATGTGCTTTAAGATGGCAACAGATGTCTATAAAAATAGATAATTTTTTAAAATTCTTGATCATATATTTTTGAGAAATGTTGGATTAAACAATTTATTTACTGCAGTATGTATGGACGTGAGAGTTGGACTGTGAAGAAAGCTAAACACTAAAGAATTGATGCTTTTGAACTGTGGTGTTGGAGAAGACTCAAGAGTCCCTTGGACTGCAAGTAAATCCAACCAGTCCATCCTAAAGGAGATCAGTCCTGGGTGTTCACTGGAAGGACTGATGCTGAAGCTGAAACTCCAATACTTTGGCCACCTTATGCGAAGAGTTGACTCATTGGGAAATCCCTCCCTGTTGCTGGGAGGGATTGGGGGCAGGAGGAGAAGGGGACGACAGAGGATGAGATGGCTGGATGGCATCACTGACTCAATGGACATGAGTTTCGGTAAACTCCGGGAGTTGGTGATGGACAGGGAGGCCTGGCGTGCTGCGATTCATGGGGTCGCAAAGAGTCGGACACAGCTGAGCAACTGAACTGAACTGATTTACTGCAGTAATTTTTTTTAGTTTATTTTTATTGGCTGTTCTGGGTCTTCATTGCTGCAGGGGCTTTTGTTTAGTTATGGCATCCAGAGGCTACTTGTTGCTGTATTCAGGCTTCTCACTGTTAGGGCTTCTCTTGTCATGGAGCACAGGCTCCAGGTCATGCAGGCTTCAGCAGTTGTGGCTCCCAGACTCTTGAAACAGGAGCTCAGTAGTTGGAGTGCACGGGCTTTCTCTGTGGTATGTGGGATCTTCCCAGATCAGGGATTGAACCCGTGTCTCCTGCATTGGCAGGTGGATTCATTACCTTTGAGCCAGCAGGGAAGCTCTCCAGGAGTTACTGAACATTTTTAATTTGCTTAGGGGCTCTTTTCAGCTTTAAGAAGGGAGAATAAAGTAAGAAATATCTTCAAAACTCATTTTGCCTGTTTAATCCTTTTTTAGGAGGACCTCTGTTGATGTCTGGGCTTCCCTTGTGGCTCAGCTGGTAGAGAATCCACCTGCAATGTGGGAGACCTGGGTTTGATCCTTGAGTTGGAAAGATCCCCTGGAGAAGGGAAAGACTACCCACTCCAGTATTCTGGCCTGGAGAATTCCATGGACTGTATAGTTCAATCAGTCAGTCAGTCAGTTCAGTCACTCAGTCGTGTCTGACTCTGCGATCCCATGGACTGCAGCACGCCAGGTCTCCCTGTCCATCACCAACTCCCGGAGTTTACTCAAACTCATGTCCATTGAGTTGGTGATGCCATCCAACCATCTCACCCTCTGTCATCCCCTTCTCCTCCCGCCTTCAATCTTTCCCAGCATCAGGGTCTTTTCAAATGAGTCACTTCTTCACATCAGGTGGCCAAAGTATTAGAGTTGCAGCTTCAGCATCAGTCCTTCTGGTGAATATTCAGGACTGATTTCCTTTAGGATGGACTGATTAGATCTCCTTGCAGTCCAAGGGACTCTCAAGAGTCTTCTCCAATACCACAGTTCAGAAGCATCAATTGTATAGTTCATGGGGTCTCAAAGAGCTGGACACAACTGAGAGACTTTCACTTTCACTGTTAATATCTTGGTCTAAAAACATTTGTAGCAGAAGCAGGATTTTGTATCTAGGGGATGTGGATGAATGCTTTTCAGACTTGACTTTGATGTGATTCACCTGGCGATCTCATTAAGCTTCATCTCCTAACTAGGTGCATCTCGGGTGGCCCCTGAGACTCTGTGTCTCCCAGAAGTGCCCAGGTGATGCTGCCACTGCTGCTGCACAGACCATGTGGAAGAACAAGCTAGTTAACTGTGGATTAGTAGTTGCTGACCTGGGGCCCGAGGAAGATGAATACTTGCCGGGTGGTTTTAGTAGCCTTCCAGAAGGTTCCCTTCTGGGCCGGGTGAGCTGATTGGAAGTTGCTGATGCCTCTTATGTTGAAAGGAGGATTTCCAGAGGGAAGCTAGAGAACTAGATCCCCTTAAACTCCAGGACTGCTGGGTGAGCGGTGGGGTGTGTGCTCTGTGTCTTGTTCTGGCTGAAGGAATCACTGGTTCTGTTCTCTGCGATTGTCATGGGCCTTTGTGTTAGAGTCGAACTTTGTAGGGGAGGAGGGAAACCATTTGAGGAAAGACTCTGATGATTTGTTAGAGAAAGGAAACGATGTCCAAACAGATTAGATGAAATAATTGGTAGGAAGACTAGAAAGGAGGGGATTCAGTGGAGGGAGAGGGAGACCTAAATCAGTGTCACGGGAATTGACCTCGTCAGCACCGATGCAGCACAAGGCCCATTAGACTCTGCTCATTACAGACAGGGAACCTGGGGAGCAAGCGACCCTGTTTTGAACCCTGCACATGGTGAAATCTGCTGTGTCAGCACACTCAGAGAAGTGATGGGAAGGGTGTCATCACTAGAAACACTGAAAGGAAATCCCCACAAGACGTGAACTAAGTTCTGATTCCACAGTGTGGCTATTAGAACGTTTTGGGAGAGAAGAGGAAGTGACGGACCCTGGTGTGGCCGTAACGTGGGCTTTCAGTAGACCTCAGATGTAAAGAGGGCTTCCCAGGTGGCACAGTGGTAAAGAACCCACCTGCCCATGCAGGGGATGCAGAAGACGTGGGTTCAATCCTTGGCTCGGGAAGATCCCCCTGGAATAGGCAATGGTAACCCACTCCAGTATTCTTGCCTGGGAAATCCCATGGGCAGAGGAGCCTAGTGGGCTACAGTCCTTTATTGTGCCCTTTGCATGTTACAGTGTTCCATTGGTATCTCTAATTTTCTTGAAGAGATCTCTAATTTTTCCCATTCTATTGTTTTCCTCTATTTCTTTGCATTGTTCACTTAGGAAGGTTTATCTATCCTTGCTGTTCTTTGGAACTCTGCATTCAGATGGGTATATTTTTCCTTTTCTCCTTTGCCTTTTGCTTCTCTTCTTTTCTCAGCTATTCGTAAGGCTACCTCAGACAACCATAAACTGTATGGAAACAGCGTCAACTGTATGGAAACTTAGATGAGAAGAAAGGGATTCCAGGCATAGAGGATATTGTGTGCAAGATTCAAATGTTTGAAACAAGGCATATTCTATATGACTGTATAGATTGGTAATTCCTAGTTAAAAGTAGTTAGTGAAACTAATTGCTTTTGTTTATTTTAGTCTTGGGAGCCAGTAATTGTTTTGACCTATTTCTCGTGTTTATGTAATATGTCAGTGAAGTTGGAAATGTGTCTTAAACAATTTTGAAGGAAATAATCTTAAATGGCAGCAAAAGATTATTTGGTTCCAAATGAAAAAAATTCTTACTGATAACCAGTTACTCACTGTAATATATTGCTAGGGGGATTACAGAGCTCCTCCTGCTCTGAAAAATTTAATAGTTTAGACCAGAATTGGTGAACTTTTCCTGTAGAAGGTCAGATACTAAATATTTTTTATCAGGAAAATGGCCAGAGGTACATGAGGCACAGCTGTGTTCCAGTAACACCATGAACCTGGCACAGCAGCTGGGTTTGGCCTGTGAACCCTGAGCCCTCCTGCCTCGGGTCACTAGATGAAGGCAGTTGAATGGTCTGGAGACCTCCAGGTGTCCTTTCCGGTACTGTATTTCTAAGGTGCTTTGTATGGTTTTGGTGAGTAATTGAAGAATAAAAACTCGAACTAGTTTCTAAGTCTTCCTTCTGCCAGAGGACTGTACATTATCACCTTTATTGATTTTTGCAGCTTTCAAAAACTTGTGTACAAATTAACAAGAAACATTAAAAAGACTGATTTATTTCCAGAGCCAACAAAGAGAAGATAGCTACTCCAAGGTGTGTTTCTTTTGCACATTTCTGACTTGGCAGTAGTGTAGGAAAGGAAAAATGAACTTTATTTCCTCTTGAAGACTCCACACAAAGTGACTTATTGAAGTCTTTTCCACTACAAAGAAATAATTAGCATTCAAGTGGATCTATAAGTTTTAAAGCAAGCAAATGGCACCCCACTCCAGTACTCTTGCCTGGAAAACCCCATGGATGGAGGAGCCTGCTAGGCTGCAGTCCATGGGGTCGCAAAGAGTGGGACATGACAGAGAGACTTCACTTTCGCTTTTCACTTTCCTGCATTGGAGAAGGAAATGGCAGCCCACTCCAGTGTTCTTGCCTGGAGAATCCCAGGGATGGCAGAGCCTGGTGGGCTGCCGTCTGTTGGGTTGCACAGAGTCAGACATGACTAAAGTGACTTAGCAGCAGCAGCAGCATATATTATTCAGTGTATAAAAAAAATTCTGTATATGTGTATATGTTTCATATATATGTGTGTATGTGTCTGTGTGTGTCTTTCATATTGACCACTTACAACAGAGTTGAGAAACTTGAGAAAGGAATCTGGGAAGGTGGTGGGTTTCATAGGTTTTGAGGGGGTAATATCCTGCCTTATTCCTTGGCCTGGGAGTCTGGGTTACCAGGTGATGTGGCAGTGGGAGGAAGTCACCACTGGCTGTGCAGCCCCTGCTGTGCTCTGTAGAAGGTCCTAGACTGACAGAAGGTGGAAGTCCCTCTGGGGGTTTACAACGCTGTTTAAGGAGAGATGAGCTACATATGCAGGTGGAGCCAGGAGACACACCAGTGACAAATACTGAGAAATGTTTAGTGGACCAACCAGTGGATTGGTCACAGGAGGCTCAAGACTTGGGTGAACTTCACACAGCATTTGTGTGGGTTGAAGGAAGGGCAGGATGTGGAAATAAAAAGAGATACGGGGATCAGGGGTCATGGCAAAGGCTTGGGCATGGAGGTGAAAATACACACTGTTGTCAGAGTAAAAATCAGACCAGCTGTCTGGCTAGAGTGGGGAGTTTGCAGAAGAGACACGCAGCCAGGATTATGTAGACATTGAGAGACTGGCCACTTGGGTAAAGTCTTAGAATATTGTCAGTGAGTGCATAAGGAGCATAAACTGTTTTAAAATAATTGTTTTAAATAAAAAAGTAGTATGTAAGGAGACATTTTAGGGAGGTTAATCTAACCTGTGTGAAAGTGCTAGAGGCCAGAATGGTCAGGGGGCCAGGAGGGTCATTCTGTTGGGCAGCCCAGGATGATAATGTTATAGAGAGAGCAACTTTAATACAGAAATAGATGCTGTATTTGAAATAATATTTGAATGGTTTTTGAGGCTTTGTTTATGGGGAGGAAAGAGGCTATTACTTAAACATTTTTTAATTTCATTTTGAAATGATTTCAGACTTAAACGTATAAATACCACAAAGAAAGCCTTATAACCTTTACCCAGCTTCCCCAAATGTTAACATTTTATGTAACGTGTCAATACCAGCATTGACACTAAAGTAGCTCAAATACAGACCTCATTCACTGTCTGCCAGCTGACCTACTAAGGTCCTTATTCTTGTCCAGTATGGCACTCAGGATCGGATTGTCTTTCCTTGTCAGTTTCCTGTGTTTTCCTCCAATCCAGGATGTTGCTGCTGCTGCTAAGCTGCTTCAGTCGTGTCCGACTCTGTGCGACCCCATAGATGGCAGCCCACCAGGCTCCTCTGTCCCTGGGATTCTCCAGGCAAGAACACTGGAGTGGGTTGCCATTTCCTTCTCCAATGCATGAAAGTGAAAAGTGAAAGGGGAGTCGCTCAGTCGTGTCTGACTCTTCGCGACTCCATGGACTGTAGCCTACCATGCTCCTCCATCCATGGGATTTTCCAGGCAAGAGTACTGGAGTGGGGTGCCATTGCCTTCTCCATCCAATCCAGGATAGATTCTCTGTTTTTCTTGGTCTTTCCTAACCTTGACAATTTTTGCAGAATACGAGCTAGTTATTTTGAAGAATGTCCCTCAGTTTGGAGTTGTGTGATGTTTTCTCACAATACATACCATTTTTTTTTTTTTTTTTTACAAAAAATATCCTGAAAGTGCCTTTTTCAGGGTATCATATTATTAATAGCAAGCAAGTGATGTCAAGTCTCATGATTGGTGATGACTTTTATCACTTAATTAAGATGGATCTGCTGAGCTCCACTGAAAAGTGCCTATTCTTTCCTCTATTCCTTAATAGCTTGTGGGGAAACACTTTGACACTATGCAGATGTCCTGTATCTCAGAAGTACTTTTGTTCTCTTGTTTTGGCATCCATTGATGATTCTTGCCTGCAACGCTTGGTACTTTGTTCTTTGCCTAATGGTGATATTCTTTGCCTCTTCTCATTGCATTTAATAATTGAAAGAATTCTGTATGAAAGAGCTGTTTCCCCACTGTGCCCTCTGTCCCATGTTTGTTTATTCAGTGATTTAGATCAGTCTGGACTCCTGGGTGTTTATCCTACTGGTATAATGTAATACTTGCATTGTTTTGCTGCTCAAGTCCTGGATTGGGCAGGTGGGAGCTTATTCACATTGGCTGCTGAGAAAAGGGTTCATCTTGGAGTCCAGGTGTGACTGGGGGGTTGATGTTACTGAAGGTAGGGAATTCAGTGACAAGTGGAGATAAGTAAGCTGCCAATTTAACTGCTGATCCAAAGTCTTTAGTCACCTGCTTCCTAAACTGTAAAGGCTTTTCTATGATTGCATTAACTGAGGAATCCCACCCTGTTAGGCAGTTATGTTCTTGTTTGTACACATGCTGAAAAGAAAGATACTTTTCCAAGGAAAGAAAAAAAAAATCAAGTTTATGACACTTCGGGGTTTGTTTCCATGGTACCTATTGTATATTTTTTCCCAGAAGCTGCTGCTTCCTGCTAATTTATCTCCCTAGGCAGGCAAGATTGTGAAATATTTATAAATACTAGGCCCCACTTTAATTTTCTCTTTTGGCTTTTAAGTGGGGCAAACAGGTTTATACTAGAAGAGAATCCTCAATAGTGGAAAATGGAAATTAAGTCTAATGCTCCTGATGCCATTAAAAGGGGGATGTCCTTTCAGAAGGTGTGTAGGTAGGATGCTGCTCTGCAGACATGAGGCACCTTGGCTTAGGGCTATGTCTGGGATGGGGTGGATAGAAAACACACACCACAAGAACAGGTGCAGATTGTGATTTACTGAGACACTGACTCTTTGTTCTACACAAACCAGAGTAAGAAGCTCAGTCACAGACCCCAGGGCTATTTTTTGGATGGCCTGCACCTCTGCTGTGTTTGAATCTCTGGTGAGCATGTGAGGGAGAAGATGGTCGAGGAGTGCGCCCAGCTTCACAGTGGAGGTGGGCGATAAGAATTTCAATCACTGTTTTGTTTTGTTTTTTAGTTTTTTCTCAAGCCAGGGTGCATTAAAAGCTACCCTGAGGAGCTTGAAAAAAATCCTACTCAGACTGCTCTCCTGTAGGTTCTAATTCTGTAGACCTGAGCTGTTTGATGATTTCTTCAGTTTCTTTGATGGTTCTAGTTTCCATCCAGGGTTAAGTGCCTCTGGATCTAGCAGAGACAACTATCTGTGACATCTTCATTCAGTCATATAGGCTTGCTTGTCATGTGATTCTGAAATTGGCATATTCTATGTTATAAGATAAATATATGGGAAAATAACTACAGACAGGCTTGGGTGGCAAACTTCGGTGAAATTCTTAACCTCTTCAAGTCTAACTTTATCATCTGCAAAATGAGATTAATAATACCTCAGAGTTTTTCCAAAGTTAAGCAGTATGTTACATGTAAAATAATCAGTACAATCTCTAGCCCACGGTACAAATGCATTTATTATTTAGTAACATGCACCATGTTACAGTAGAGTGGTGACTTTGGAATCAGTCAAAATTTTCCTCCAGCCCTGGCTGTATAAATTTCTAGCTCTGGGACCTTCAGTTCAGTCGCTCAGTCGTGTGCGACTCTTTGTGACCCCATGGACTGCATCAGACTGCAGCACGCCGGGCCTTCCTGTCCATCACCAACTCCCAGAGTTTACCCAAACTCATGCCCATTGAGTCGGTGATGCCATTCAACCATATAAACCTCTGTCATCCCCTTCTCCTCATGCCTTCAGTCTTTCCCAGTATCAGGG
The DNA here is from genome assembly GCF_029378745.1 of Bos indicus. NCBI lineage: Eukaryota > Metazoa > Chordata > Mammalia > Artiodactyla > Bovidae > Bos > Bos indicus. The sequence continues at coordinate 33,290,067 of NC_091789.1, read as the reverse complement.
TCTTTTTAAATGAGTCACTTTGAAGTGTCTGCTTGTGAGACTGGCTGTGACTTTTCTCTTAATTTAAGGAGCCGAGTGTTGGACAGCTGGACTCCTGGTCTGAAGGTCAGGTGAGGAATGCTCAGCTGCAGGTGTGCACAGGCTCCTGAGAGTCTCCACTCTGCTTCCTCCAAGACGTGATGTTTTATAATGATTTTTTTTGGGTGTGTGCTGCGTTGGGCCTTCTATAAATACAGGTCCCTTCTATCAGAGCTCTGTAAGGACCCTTTGGAGGTCCCTGGGGGAGAGGGCCACTTCTCTGGCTCTCTAGGTGGGAGTGAGCTGCCCCTTCAGGAGCTGCAGGGGGCGGAGGAGGGCCAGGTGGGCATAGGGATGGCGCTTCTCTGCCTTGGCAGGTGAATAAGGGTGGAGGTGTTAGAGTCAATGGATGGGCGTATGGTCAGCTTAAAGTACATCTGGACCAAGAAGAAAAAAAAGTTCAGGACACATGTCTTCATTTCATGGAGCCATTTTGAGAAATAACAAAACTGAATGACCAGCTTTTTATGAATATTTTTCCAAGTAAAGGTATTAAACCCCAGCAAACAATACTAAAACTACAAAAATAAACAAAGAACCACTGTCATTTATTATCATTGTTTGTTCTTACAGAAATGAGACTACAATACCCTGAAATATAGGAAAGAATATTCAGAAAAAATGATGCAAAAAAAAGGAGGAAAGATTCTCAGAATAAAGACGTTTCTTTGAGTTAACTAAATTTAGTTTTGTCACCATCTCCTTATGGTATTTTCTTTTTTTTCCATTTGCCACAGATGGGAAAAATTTCATCATGGCCTAGATTTGGACGGATAGAGCTTCCTAACCTATTTGAGTAAGAAGACCCCCCCTTTTCTGTTGAGGCATAGTTTACATACAGTAAAATGCACAAATCTAAGAGTACAGCTGGATGAATTTTGAATTATTACACATACCTATTGTGGCTCAGCTGGTAAAGAATCCGCCTGCAATGTGGGAGATCTGGGTTCGATCCCTGGGTTGGGAAGATCCCCTGGAGGAGGTAAAGGCTACCCACTCCAGTATTCTGGCCTGGAGAATTCCTTAGATTGAATAGTCCATGGGGTCACAAAGAGTCAGACACAACTGAGCGACTTGCACTTTCACTTTCATGTGACCTCTGTCTACAGGAAGGTCTAGGGGATTTTCACACCCTAGATGATGTCTTCATGTCCCATCCCCATCAGTAACTGTCCCAGGCTGACAACTTGTTTCTAATCAAAAACTTGGCAGGATCTGTAATCTTAGACACCACTGAGCAACTCCGTAGTGGAGATGAGAGAACTACAGTGAATTAACACTTTACAATCCCATGTCTAATTAATCTTACTAGTATTTATGTAGGTTTTGATGCCTTCCACATAGGTTAGACATGATTTATTATGTTGAGAAACAATGCTTTTGTGTACATGGAAATGTGCATCTCTTTAAAAAGCTCCAAGATCACCTCCACCCACTTCCTCCCATAAGGAATTGAAGCCCCTAAGTCTGAAAACCACTAGCTTAGGGCCCAGGTCAAGTAGTTGCAACAGGCTGGGATGGGGGCTGTGATGATAGTTGTATTACTTCATGTAGAATCTCTCTGTCTCTTTTTTGTTCTTTAATAGATGATGGTATCAACTTTAGATAAGTCTAAATTTTTTTTCTTAAAAGCTAAAACTGCCTGTACAAGCATACCTCAGAGATACTGTGGGTTTGGTTCCAGACCACTCCAGTGCAATGAGTAGCACAATAAAGTGAGTCACATGGATTATTGTGTTTCCCAGTGCATGTAACAGTTATTTCACTGTAGTCTATCAAGTGTGCAATTGCATTATGTCTAAAAACAATATCATGCAGTTCAGTTCAGTCACTCTGTCGTGTCCGACTCTGCGACCCCAGGGACTACAGCATGCCAGGCTTCCCTGTCCATGACCAACTCCCAGAGTGTACTCAAACTCATGCCCATTGAGTCAGTGATGCCATCTAGCCATCTAATCCTCTGTTGTCGCCTTCTCCTCCCACCTTCAGTCTTTCCCTGTGTCAGGGTCTTCATGAGTCTGAGTCTTCAGCAAGTCATCTGAGTCTTCAGCAAGTCATCATCTTTTTGTTAATGAAGGGTTTGAAATTTTGTGAGAAGTACCAAAAACAGAGACACAAAGTGAGCAAATGCCATTGGAAAAATGGCACTGATAGACTTGCTGCATTCAGCTTGCCACAAACCTTCAGTTGGTAAACATAATGTCTGTAAAGTACAGCAAAGGAAAGTGCAATAAAACGAGGTCTACCTGTGTCGGTCTTTGGGCCTAGCTGTGAGCAGACTCATAGGATTATTTTTTGCTCCTATATAAGGCTGTATGTTGGACTGGTCCTTGCTCTCAGTTTTGTTGCTGATTGATATAGACTGAAAAACAATTGGAAGGTGTCCATTAATCAGATTCATGGAAAAGAACCATCTATCCAAGAAAGAGCATACTTTGGGTTTACCAGGAGTAGAATGTGGCAACAGTGTGGGTTTATAGTCTAAGGACTGATTAATGCTCTGGGTTTAGAGACAAAGTGCCAACATGATAGCCTAGGCTGGGTCATTTTCATTTGTCTGGTAGTAAATTGAGTATCACATGAGAATTACTTTCACAATTTTGATATGTTTTTCATTCATTTGGTACTATGTGAAAAATCATACTACTTTTTTGAGCCTTCATGTAAGTCTCTAAGTACCACTGTCCCATTGAATGAGATGAGGGTCTGTCTGTACTGCTATGAACTGGTTACTAAAACTGTAACTGGAGACAGAAGGAGGCCAAGAAAAGCCAAGTGTTCAACTTCAGAGATTAGTAAAATTCATGTTTTGCTGTGGCAATCATATTGGCCTTGGAGCCGTCACCTCTGTATCATAATGTTTGTATATAGCATCGGGGCACTGGTGAGATCCCTGTGTACTTAGAACAGCTTCTGGATTCAGTACAAGACTGAAGATATGTGGGGAGTAAGAACTGCTGTGGGTGTTCACACTCCTCCCTTCCAGGCATCTCTGATTTCTCCACCACCCTCCTCTCAGTCCTATAGGTTCAGGGACTTAAAGTGGATTGTTGCTGACCTGGTCCACAAGTCAAGGAGGTTGTTGGTTAAGAGCAGTGGCCACTCACCTCATTTTCTTTGCTTTGGTGGTATTGTTGTTCAGTTGCCAAGTTGTGTCTGACTCTTTGCGGCCCTGTGGACAGCAGCACATCAGCCTTCCCTGTCCTTCACTATCTCCCAGGGTTTGCTCAAACTCGTGTCCACTGAGTCAGTGAATTGGTGGTATTAGTGACAGTATTTATCTTTATCCCAATGATGTTTTGCCTGGTGCAAATGGATTGTCGAAAGCAATTTGAAACACGGTATGATAAATTGCAGGTGGGGGTAGAAAGAGATCTTGCACAACTGAAACAGTAGCTTACTCTGAGAGCGGGAGCTTGATTACTAAGTAATAACTACACATGACAGCAGTCATGGCTTTACCGTGTTTTAGGAAATCAACTCAGTCCTGCCCACCCTGCTCTCCTCCCTGCCCCTGAGACAGAGCGAGTCTTTCCCATTGAGAAGGTAGGGCTGGGTCACTGGCCTCATCTGGCAGCCCATTAGAAGTGAGTGCTCTGAGGCTGTACCAGAATCATATTAACAAGGCCCCCCAGGTAATTCCCACTCAACACAAACATGGAAAGTCCTGTTCTGAGAAATGTCTTCCTGATCACCCATGAAGAAACAAGCCAGTGCATCTGTCTAGTCACCGTTTGCAATTTGAAAGTTTAGTCTGTTTAGTAAATGTTTTGTTGTATCCTGCCAGGTTCCAGGTGGTGTCAGACACAGAACAGGCAGAGGAGCTGTATGTATTGTTCTGAAAATGAGGATTAAGATGATAAAAGTGCTTTACAAGCCCAAAGGTGCTGGCTAATTGATGGAGGTGTGAGGGATTAACACTTTGAGCATTTGCTAATGAAAGTCATCCATAGAATTAGAAGTTAATATTGACAGTTTGGTCTAGTTGCCTGTTCTGTTGCAATCTGTTTTCTTGTGTTGTTTCAAAAAAAATCCATTTATTTGACTCTTAATCTTTCTTTTGTCTTACTGCTAACCTGCAACTGGAATTGTACAGTTGGTACAACTTAGAATTGCCTTAATGACCTCAGAGTATCTTTTAAATCTTGACCCAAGAAAGTAATATTTTAACTAAAGCTAGAATAGTTGTTCAGATATCTCAGCAGAAATGTTTACTACCTTATTTTTCCATCATCCATGAAGATAAAGCATCTCATGGCATTTCTTCATTTTGTTGGTTACTGGGTGATTTCTAGGTATTTGTGATTATTCCAGACATAAATTTGTATTTCTGTTCTAGAAATACAAATAAATCTTGGCATCTTTTGGTCCTTAAATAGAAAATATAGGAGAAAGATAGTCTTTTACATGATACATGTGTTAAAAAAATCATTTTGGTGTGACTTTTTTCATATGGGAGAGTGGGTTTCAATGAAATTTCTGTAAATTGAAGAACCTTATTTCAGAAAGTTTTCTTCATTTGGTTTTTCATCTGAGGCTGATAAAGATGGAAAAGTAGGCATGAAAATACTGCTTGTAATATCCAGATTGGGGCATTCTTTGAATTCAGCTGTGTATTTTACAATGGATTACAGAAAGTATTTGTTCAGGTGGTTAGCATAATCTGTCATCCAGCTTTGTGGGTTTATGATCCAGGCTGCTTGGTGAATTGCTTAGACCATATTAACATTCAAATTTATTGTTCTTTGAGACAGATATTAGGCTTAATTTCTGTTTGAAAAGTAGAAAACAAAACATCTTACTCCTTACAATGGTGTAGCTTGGTCTAATCTTGGAATTATTTTGTTCTCAAAAAGATGAGATAAAAATGTGTAAATGGCTGCAACAAAGTTGATCACCACTTATCAAGGCAGAAACATTGTCTTTAAGTAAAGGACTGCTAAATTTATTCCTTAATTTATTCAAATGTATGTATTCAGAGAACTTGCTGTGTGCTTAGACTGTTCTAATGTTGGGGTTTAGTCATGAGTTACATGTACATAGTCCCTTTTCTCCTGAAAATTATTCTCAAGGGAAGAAAGCAAGTATTATTCATTTGGAAAGATGGGATATTGTTATATGTTAGGTGATGTAAAGAACAAGTGTAAGAGGATATGTTTCTAAGCTTCTGTAAGGAAGTGATATTTGAGCTGAAATCTGAAACATGAATAAGAAGTGCATGTCATTTATTCTTGAGTTGCTTGTCTAAAAAGCACATAAAATGGATGGTATTAAATTTCTTTCTTTTTTTTTTTTTTTGGGCAAATGGGTGGCAACCATGTCTTACTGTGAATGGCTTTGCTTTTGTCTAGGAGAAGCTGCACTGGGTCAGAACTGGTAGACCAGCTTCTAGAACACTGTCCTTTCATCCAGTGCAGATCTATGGCCATAGGAGTCTGGCAGCTCCTACTGGACATGGGAATTCTGTCATCAGGTTAGTAGTATGTGTTCTAAAGGCACAGAATCCAGAAGCTCTTAAAGTGCCTGACCAAAATGTGTTTGGTTTTCTAGATGATATTATAATCAAGATGGAAATTGTTTTTGCTGGTAAATATTTGTGTTCTCTTATAAATGAAGGAGATCAGCCCTGAAATTTCTTTGGAAGTGATGATGCTAAAGCTGAAACTCCAGTACTTTGGCCACCTCATGCGAAGAGTTGACTCATTGGAAAAGGCCCTGATGCTGGGAGGGATTGGGAGCAGGAGGAGAAGGGGATGACAGAGGATGAGATGGCTGGATGGCATCACTGAATCGATGGACGTGAGTCTGAGTGAACTCCTGGAGTTGGTGATGGACAGGGAGGCCTGGCGTGCTGCGATTCATGGGGTCGCAAAGAGTCAGACACGACTGAGCGACTGAACTGATAAATGAAAGTGGCAGGTCATCTTTTGTTATTTCTCACACCTTTTGGTACTTGCTGATTCATTAACTACAACCTGTAAGAGTCTTTCCCTCACCCCATCTCTTCTCTACTCAAAATGATGCTCATGATTTTTAAAAAGATCACTGGACATCTTTAGTTGCTCTAAATGTGTGATTTGTCTTGCTGTACTTAGAATACTCATCAGAAACTGACTATATGAATAGAAGGCACATGCCATTTTAATTGTATAAGGAATCATGAACAGCTAGAAATACGATCTATGAAAATAAACTGTTTAAATAGAAAAGAAAATTGATGTTAACCAGACACTAAAATTGGACAAGGAAATGGCAGCCCACTCCAATATTCTTGCCTGGAGAAACTCATGGACGGAGGAGCCTGGTGGTCTACAGTCCATGGGGTTGCAAAGAGTCAGACATAACTGAAACGACTTAGCACAGACACTAAAATAGATAGTGAATATCTCTTTTCTTTGTTGAGTCCAGGGAATTGAAGAATTAGAAGTCAAGAAGATTGACAGCAATGAAGACCCAGCACAGTCAAAAATAAATAAATAAATAAATAAAAATTGTAAAAATTATGTAGAAAGCAAAGGGATATAGGCTTCCTAAGGATTAGTCATTCCTCTACTTTCACTGCTAGATGTGGACAATGCTGCCTATTTTCTTTTTTTTTTTTATATTTTTTCCTTTTATTTTATTTTTTAACTTTACAATATTGTATTGGTTTTGCCATATATCAACATGAATCCGCCACAGGTGTACACGTGTTCCCCATCCTGAACCCTCCTCCCTCCCTGTACCATCCCTCTGGGTTGTCCCAGTGCACCAGCTCCAAGCAATGTATAGAACAGTCTTTTGGACTTTGTGGGGGAGGGAGAGGGTGGGATGATTTGGGAGAATGGCATTGAAACATGTATAATGCTACCTATTTTCAAAGTGAACTGCACAGAAAAGTTAATTCTTCATCGTGGTTGTTAGGATTGTATTAATACAGAAAATTCAGATGAAACCTATTTTTGTTTCAAAGCTGAGGTCATATGCTTAATGCTCTTACATTACTAAAACCATTGAAAGAGCTAACAAGTCCTGATGTTTGTTTATTTAGGGGATTGCATCATTCATAATGGTTGAAATATTAAAAGTAAAATACCTAGAGGGTTGAAAGGAAGATAGATTCTCTGAAGGAGTAGATTTGAGACCAAATGTTAGAGGATGTCTACTCAGAAAATCCAGCAAAAGCCAAGTCTACGGATCAATTGCCTACCTGGGTGCAATTTGCCTAAGTGCATTCAAACCCTTTTTTTTTTGCATTTGATCCTGACCTTTCAATACAGTATTCCTTTTTACAGGTAGAAAAATTGGGTCTTCAGTTAGGAAGTTGTCCAGAAAGACAGATCCCAATAATCAAACTGCAGACTTTGTTCTTATAACTAGAGACACAGAGAACTAGAGACACAGACATAAAGAACACAAGGGGGATAGGGGAGTGGTGGGATCAATTGGGAGATTGAGATTGATATATATATATATATATATATATATATATCAATATGTATATATATATATATACACATACATACATACACTATTGATATGTGCACACTAAGTCACTTCAATGGTGTCTGACTCTTTACAGCCCTTTGCAAAGTCTCCAACTTTGACTGCAAAGAATATAATCAGTCTGATTTCAGTATTGACCATCTGGTGATGTCCATGTGTAGAGTCTTCTCTTGTGTTGTTGGAAGAGGGTGTTTGCTATGACCAGTGCGTTTCTTGGCAAACCTCTATTAGCCTTTGCCCTGCTTCATTCTGCACTCCAAGGCCAAATTTGCCTGTTACTCCAGGTGTTGCTTGACTTCCTACTTTTGCATTGCAGTCCCCTATAATGAAAAGGACATCTTTTTTGAGTATTAGTTCTAGAAGGTCTTGGAGGTCTTCATATAACCATTCAACTTCAGCTTCTTCAGCATTCCTGGTCAGGGCATAGACTTGGATTACCGTGATACTGAATGGTTTGCCATGGAAACGAACAGAGATCATTCTGTCATTTTTGAGATTGCATCTAAGTATTGCATTTCAGACTCTCTTGTTGACCATGATGGCTACTCCATTTCTTCCAAAGGGATTCTTGCCCACGGTAGTAGATATAATGATCACCTGAGTTAAATTCACCCATTCCAGTACGTTTTAGTTCACTGATTCCTAAAATGTTGATGTTCACTCTTGCCATCTCCTGTTTGGCCACTTCCAATTTGCCTTGATTAATAGACTTAACATTCCAGGTTCCTATGTAGTATTGCTCTTTACAGCATTGGACTTTACTTCCACCACCAGTCACATCCACAGCTGGGTATTGTTTTTGCTTTGGCTCTGTCTCTCCATTATTTCTGGACTTATTTCTCCATTGATCTCCAGTAGCATATTGAGCACCTACAAACCTGGGGAGTTCATCTTTCAATGTCCTATCTTTCTGCCTTTTCATACTGTTCATGGGGTTCTCAAGGCAAGAGTTCTGAAGTGGTTTGCCATTCACATCTCCAGTGGACCATGATTTGTCAGAATTCTCCACCATGAGCCATGCATCTTGGGTGGCCCTACGTGGCATGGCTCATAGTTTCATAGAGTTAGACAAGGCTGTGTTCCATGTGATTAGATTGGTTAGTTTTCTGTGATTGTGGCTTTCAGTCTGTCTGCTCTCTGTTGGAGAAGTATATGAGGCTTATTGAAGCTTCATGATGGGAAAGACTGACTGAGGGGGAAATTGGGTCTTGTTTTGATGGGCAGAACAAGAAAGAAAGAAATGCCAAAGAAAGGCAATGCCAGAGAATGCTCAAACTACCACACAATTGCACTCATTTCACACGCTAGTAAAGTAATGCTCAAAATTCTCCATGCCAGGCTTCAGCAATACGTGAACCATGAACTTCCAGATGTTCAAGCTGGTTTTAGAAAAGGCAGAGGAACCAGAGATCAAATTGCCAGTATCCATTGGATTATCGAAAAAGCAAGACAGTTCCAGAAAAACAAACAAACAAACATATATTTCTGCTTTATTGACTATGCCAAAGCCTTTGACTGTGTGGATCACTTCAAACTGTGGAAAATTCTGAAAGAGATGGGAATACCAGACCACCTGACCTGCCTCTTGAGAAATCTGTATGCAGGTCAGGAAGCAACAGTTAGAACTGTACATGGAACAATAGACTGGTTCCAAATAGGGAAAGGACTAAGTCAAGGCTGTATATTGTCACCCTGCTTATTTAACTTATATGCAGAGTACATCATGAGAAATGCTGGGCTTAAGGAAGCACAAGCTGGAATCAAGATTGCCAGGAGATATATCAATAACCTAAATAACCTCAGATATGCAGATGATACCATCCTTATGGCAGAAAGCGAATATGAACTAAAGAGCTTCTTGATGAAAGTGAAAGAGGAGAATGAAAAAGTTGGCTTAAAGCTCAATATTCAGAAAACTGAGATCATGGCATCTCATCCCATCACTTCATGGCAAATAGATGGGGAAACAGTGGAAACAGTGTCAGACTTTATTTTTGGAGCTCCAAAATTACTGCAGATGGTGACTGCACCCATGAAATTAAAAATGTTTACTCCTTGGAAGAAAAGTTATGACCAACCTCGACAGTATATTAAAAAGCAGAGACATTACTTGACAACAAAGTTCCGTCTAGTCAAGGCTATGGTTTTTCCAGTGGTCATGTACAGATGTGAAAGTTGAACTATAAAGAAAGCTGAGTGCAGAAGAATTGATGCTTTTGAACTGTGATATTGGAGAAGACTCTTGAAAGTCCCTTGAAATTCAAAGGTATCCAACCAATCCATCCTAAAGGAAATCAATCCTGAATGTTCATTGGATGGACTGATGTTGAAGCTGAAACTAATACTTTGGCCACCTGATGCGAAGTTGTTACCCATTTGAAAAGACCCTGATTCTGGGAAAGATTGAAGGCGAGAGAAGAAGGGGATGACAGAGGATGAGATGGTTGGATGGCATCACCGGCTCAATGGAGATGAGTTTGAGTAAACTCCAGGAGTTGGTGATGGACAGGGAGGCCTGGCATGCTACAGTCTGTGGGGTCTCAAAGAGTCGGACAGGACTGAGTGACTGAACTGAACTGATATGAGTAGATGATCCGAATTGGGAAAAAATATGATTTAGCTGAAGCTGGAATAAAATAGTAACTGACATCTTATCCTCTAGCTTAGTTGTGACTTTCCTAAGAAAAAGCTCATCAGACATTTCTGCAAATAATCTAGAAGCAACATATGGGGAATTAAAACCCATGAATGATTATCACATGAAGACACCGAGTCACTATATGATTAAAATGAATTAAAATGAATTCATTAGAGGAGGTTTGGGAACAGGACTTGAGTCGTGATATGATGAATCTGACATGCCTTTGTTTATCCACAACATTCATAACAAGCTTATTTCAGTATACTCAATCACAGATTAAAAATTTTAATTAGTAGCTTTTGTATATTTAGTTTCTAGAATACATTGAGATTAGAGGACAAGTGGTATTATCCTCATGTCATGGGTAATAAAAATAGGTTCAGAGAGAAACACCTACAACCATAGCAAAAATGAATTACTCTTGATTAAAAAAAGACAATATTGAACAGTTAATACAGGCTTTTAGAAAAGATAGAAATGTCAGAATAAGACACTAATAGGTTGATTGTAGAGAATGCACTTTGTGTCATGAACTATGTGATGTGCTTTATATTTCTTTTTCTTTTTTTTTAATTTTATTTTATTTTTAAACTTTACAATATTGTATTAGTTTTGCCAAATATCGAAATGAATCTGCCACAGGTATACATGTGTTCCCCATCCTGAACCCTCCTCCCTCCTCCCTCCCCATACCATCCCTCTGGGTCGTCCCAGTGCACCAGCCCCAAGCATCCAGTATCGTGCATCGAACCTGGACTGGCGACTCGTTTCGTACATGATATTATACATGTTTCAATGCCATTCTCCCAAATCTGCCCACCCTCTCCCTCTCCCACAGAGTCCATAAGACTGATCTATACATCAGTGTGTCTTTTGCTGTCTCGTACACAGGGTTATTGTTACCATCTTTCTAAATTCCATATATATGCGTTAGTATACTGTATTGGTGTTTTTCTTTCTGGCTTACTTCACTCTGTATAATAGGCTCCAGTTTCATCCACCTCATTAGAACTGATTCAAATGAATTCTTTTTAATGGCTGAGTAATACTCCATTGTGTATATGTACCACAGCTTTCTTATCCATTCATCTGCTGATGGACATCTAGGTTGCTTCCATGTCCTGGCTATTATAAACAGTGCTGCATTTCTTATTTCATCTTCAGATGAATTGTATAAAATAGTTTCTATTATTTTAAAGTGAGGAAACTGAGGCATACAGATCAGGTAACCTATCTAAGGTCACACACGTGGTGTGTGGCATGTTCCATGTCTGTCTGGCTCTCATACCCGCACTTTTAACACCTGCTAGAGTGTGTGCCTAGGAGTTATGGGGGTCATTCTAGCTTCCCTTCTGAGATGTGATAATCAGAAACTATAAAATTGTTAGACTGACTCTGAAATGGTTACAATTCAGTGCCACTGGCACCACCACTGTTCACAGAACACCTTGCCATGGTAAAGCAAATTCAAATAGGATGCATCATTCGACTAAGTATGGAAAATTTTCTTTAATGTAGCATGCTTTTAATATAGGCCAGAAGTTTCCCAGGAAAAGTCAAGGAGCATTTCAGCAAATTTTAAAAAGCTTTCTAAGAAGGAGTTGAATTAAGCTAGAGGTGGCTGTGACTTTCTGTGACTCCGTGGACTGGCATTCTCTGGCAGCTCTTCTTAACTGTTTCCTATCCTGGACTCAGAAGTGTGTGCAGTCCTGATGGGTGTACCCAGAGTAATGGGGGCATAAGGGGGTCTGCAGTAAACTTGCAAGCAGTCCTCATGGTTTAGCTCCACTCCTTTCTCCCCCACTGAGGAAGCAGATTGGAATGCCAGTGAGAGGACCTTGTTACAGGGAAACCCTAAGTCTGGTGTAGGTTCTAAAAATGAAACTCTTAGAAAAAATTTGGTTCCTGGTATTAACTGCATATTACTTGCAGTCTTTTGTCACTCCGATCACCACATACAGTGCTATGCCTGTGGAGTTGACAGTCACTGTAGCGTGCATTGTCAGCACATTCTTTTTCTCTTGGTGTGATCGTGTACATTTGGGAATGGTAATTCCTCTGGGAAAATTGGCAGTGGGGAGCTATAGACCTGTTTAATCCCATATTATAAGTACAAACTATGAAAAGACAAAATTAATGAACCCACTGCAAGTCTCTTCTGGAGAGAAAATATCTTTTTTTTTCCTCTGTACTAGAGGTATAAGCAAACTTCTAAGCTCTGGTAAAATGTTTTGGGCCAAATTTTTTTTAACCTAATCAAAGATTAGATTATCCAGACTCAGAATGAACTATAGTCAGAGAAAAGGAAGGTGTCCAGGGACATCATCCTTTTCCAGTTGTGTTGTCACAGCTCTTCCTAAGATTCAGTGCTTATGATCCCATCATAACTTCTGTTCCAATCTTGTGATCTCCGTTCATTGTAGCCTGAATCCTACGGTTGTTTATTTCCTCATGCCCTTGTAAAGTTCTGCTGTTTCCTTGTCTGGTCAGGTTCTTCCCTCCCCTCAAGGGGGAGCCCAAGTCCTACCTTGAGCACAGAGCTTCTGTGATGTCTGCAGTCTGTGGCAGCCTTGTGTAATGGACACAAGTGTGTGTGTTAGTCGCTCAGTCGTGTCCGATTCTTTGCAACCACATGCACTGTAGCCCACCAGGCTCCTCTGTCCATGGAATTCTCCAGGCAAGAATATTGGAGTGGGTTGCCATCCCCTTCTCCAGGGAATCTTCTTGACCCAGGGATGAACCTGAGTTTCTCACATTGTAGGCAGTTTTGTTACCATCTGAGCCAGTGAAGCCCTCACTTTTAGTACTTTACTGCTCTTGCTGTTTGTATCAAAAAATTTTTTTTTTCCATTTTCCTGTGTCATTCTTGGTATCCTATGGTATCCATTCCACTATATTATCCATTTATTTTTACCCATTCTAGTGAAATGCCCTCTAAAGTCCTCTTGACTCATTAACTTACATTGTATGTCCACAAGCTGAAAACCCAGTCCTGTGGTTCTTTCAATACCTTTTTGATATCTGAAGGCTCTGAAGTTCTGCCTGTGCAGTTCCACACTGGGGTTCCTCTAATTTGCTGTCTTCTCTCTAATCCCTTTAACACTATGCGAGGAAACTGCCTCTTGTCTCTGCTGCTGCCAAGTCACTTCAGTTGTGTCCGACTCTGTGCGACCCCATGGACTGCAGCCTACCAGGCTTCTCCGTCCATGGGATTCTCCAGGCAAGAACACTGGAATAGGTTGCCATTTCCTTCTCCAACCTCTTGTCTCTATGTAAATATAATTCTGTTCTTTAAGAATGGGTTTTTTAAAGAGAGACAGATTTTTTTTCCATTAAAATAAAATGTTTAAATCAGGAAAATGGAACTATTGCAGGTTTTTAGTCTCATGTGAAGAAAAAAACTCCTCTTCTATACAAAATAACTTTTAAATCTAAGCTGAGTAGATCATTTGAAAGAAATGAGTGCATTGGTTGTCAAGGGTAATCTCCGGGGGAAGAAAGAACAGTTGTGGTAACTTATTCAAACTGAAAGCCAAATCAAGTCAACCAGAATGTACTTTTTTTCTAACTCTTTTCTACTGCTGTGTAGGGGGGAGGAAAAGTGGAGGAGGGTAGGAATATTGAAGTCTCGCTGTAGCGAAAGGCAGCCTAATAATTCCTTCAGGACGAGTAAGACATGTTTCTCTCTTAACACTGACTCGTTGGAGAATTAAGCTGTGTGTCATCTTGGCTGTTTTCATTCAGCCACCTGTGTTACAGCCCTCCCAGCTTGCCAGGGGAGGGAGTGGTGGTGCTGTGAATAACTGAGTCTGTGAATCATGATACATAAAACTGTATTCTACCAATTACAGGGCAACTAACATTTATGCTGCTGTTAAAAGAGTCATAGAGGACTGCTAAAATTTAAATCACACTGCACTCAGGCAGGTAAAGAAAAATGTAACTTTGTTTTTCTCTAAGCGGTCTGTTATTTGCTGTTCACATGAGCCTCTGTCCTGCTGGATCACCAGAAAGAATGAAAAGAGAAGCCCCCATAATTTTAGCCTAATCAAGTAAAATTATTCTAGCAAGCAGATTTTTAAAAACTTCTTTGATTAGCTCCTGAGCATAGTTTGGTAAAATGGTTCAGTCTGTCTGTGCTCTCTCCTTGCTCCTCTGCAAGATAGCTTTTGGGGATATGGTGGGTGCTGTGGGCCCTTGACCCTGGGCTCCCCTGTCAGGGTGGCTCTTTCCCATGCCCACTGATCTTGCCTAGTGACCCTGGAGTATAACTTGGGTGAGCTGTTATTGTGGAGCCAGGGCCTGGCACTGGGTCTGTCTCTCTGGGCTTGATCAGTGCCCTGTGGTCCTGGCCAGTGTGCCCTCCTGGATGTGTGCTGGCATTCTGATGCCCCTGAGGCCCACAGACCTCCATTTATTCACCTGCCCTCTGCTCTCTCTCTCCCTGACCTTCCCTCTATCCTGTTTAAAAAATCATACCTGTTCATTGTTGTTCCTGTTAATGAGCAGAGCACTTAATTGGATGGCACCTTCAATTCCTCACTAACGAACTGTAGGGAAAGCTCAGGCCAGTGGGTTAAGAGGATTTTGTTCATATTCATGACTCCATGGTCTAAATAGAGAAACATATGGGTGGGTTTTGAAGGTAGAAGGTACAGTAAGGAGAGCAGGAAGTCAGGAAGATGCGTGGCGTGTTGAGACAATCCAAGGCAGCTTGATATGTCTGGAGCAGTAGGTCACAACCAGTGGAACTCAGAACCTTAAGAGGAGTGGGGAGCAGGCTCAGATTGGTTACAGGGGTCTGAAAATCTACAGGGAAGCCAAGCATTATCTTTGTATTGAATAAAGAGAATGACTTAACTGTATATAGATGCTGCTGAAATAAGTAAGATACAATTTACTTGAATTCATGGTAATATTTTGGTCATATATTTGCTTAACAGGTACAGAGTTTATGTGTCTTTGATCTATTTCTATGTTAAAGGGGACCCCCCCACACACACTAATAAGATGGGCTTCCCAGGTGGTTTAGTGATAAAGAATCCACCTGCCAGTGCAGGAGCCACAGGAGATATTGGTTCGATCCCTGGGTCAAAAAGATCCCCTGGAGAAGGGAATGGCAACCCACTCCAGTATTCTTACCTGGAGAATCCCACAGACAGAGGAGTCTGGTGAGCTACAGTCCATGGGGTCACAGAGTCAGACACAACTGAGTGACTGAGCACAGCACGCAACTACTTAAAAATGGGAAACAAATAAACAAATGGCTTGGGCTAACCTAACCTAGCAGTGACAATAATAATTTTTAAAAATAGCAGTAATAGTTAATACTTATATGTACTTACCACATTCTGAACATTTTACATGTGACTCATTTAATGCTTACAACATTTGGAGCTGTTCTGATTTTACAGACGAGGAACTAATATTGTGTAACTTGCCCAAAGGGCAGGCCTCTGTACTTGGTGGCAGCAACGTGAACTGAAGGCAGAAAGCAAAGCATGGTTTGAAACCATGATACCTTAAAAATTAAGCAGATATAACCTGAGATCTCATGAATCTAGTTTGGGTTAGAGAGGTAAGACAAGGATATCAGTATATTTTTTTTTTTTTTTAAGAAGAGGCTGAGGCACACCAAGGTTGAAATCTACTGGTCTATGACATTAGTCCTACAGAAAGAGCTCTGCTAAGTGACAGGGAATGTGAAGGTTAAGTAAATCACAGTCTCAAAATATTACATAAAGAAGCCAGATTAATTTTATCAGGACATAAAGATTTTATTGAGCATGATACCTGTCACACTTGGCTAACACTTCTGAAATTCTGTAAATTTAGCTTCATAAACATTTATATCTGGAAAGGGATTTTCTAGGTAACTGAATTTGCTCTTCTTAGTTTTCAGGTAAGGAAAAGGGACAAGAAATAGAGAGCCTAGGAAAAGACACCCTCTTGCCAGACTCTTCACTGAGTGACTTACTTAACAACATTCATGTACCTTCAGGTTTGTGTTAATAACTGTGCTAAAGCCTTGTA